>NC_087067.1:31213198-31693093 GCF_963678635.1 Symsagittifera roscoffensis | reverse complement strand
AATCCAAAAGAGCTGAAAAATGTTTTAAGAAAAGCATGTTTTCCGGTTTCTGAGTTTTTTTACACTTCAAGTGGTTTTTCCAGTTTTCAAGTGGTTTTTCATTTAAAAAGTGATACAGTAGTCCTGAATCATAAATTTTTTTTTACCATTCGGGATTTAACCAAAGTCAAGATTTGTTTGGAGGATTTTATACAAATCCAGGTCAGAACCGTGAGGAAAGTGTGCAAAACAAAACTCCGAGCGTAAGTTTTGACCCCTACTCTACGAAACATGTGGAGTCATCTCATCACGAGCAGCCGGAAGAGGAGGAACCACATGCCAACCCTGGATTGAGACCAATGCCTCTTCATCTGGCTGCATCTGAATTGATCGGCAGACAGTTCAAGCCAAGTGACTTATCCAGGTCCAGAAACTTTGCAATAGGGGCTCGTGGAAGATCGTCCAGCGATGGTCAACAAGGAAACACACCAGTTTCGTCGCGAGAAGCTGCCAAAAACATACTGGCTGTAAGTGGCTTCATTCAAAAAACCTTATCCGGCTTATTGGATGCTGAAGTGAACGATTCAGGGTTGTTTTTGAGACTCGACATACGTCTATACAGCTATTTATCAGACATTCGTTCTGAGTGTGTTTTCCATCAGCTTCTTCCTTTCTCTGCTTGAACTACTGAGCAAAAAAATCTAACTCCTTCTTCGATAATTCACCTTTCAGAGTTCCAGACCAGCCAGAAGCAATACAGTTGATAAAATAATGCCCGAATCACTACGCGCAGCACAGATGTCCCAAGGAGCTGCAGGCGGAGCAGGTGGTCCCGAGAACACTCAGCCTAGTGGACTCTCAGTTCCTCCCCGGCAACGTCCCGCAAGAACAGCTGCTGAGAGGCGAAATCTACGACTTAGCCAGAAAAATGCGAGGATGAAACAGGAGAACCAGAGTGAGCCCGATGAGTTCCGTTTTACAGCCGAAGACCAATCGGTTATGGAAGACACCGATCATGACCAGACCTGATGATTTTTATTCACATTTTTCTGCTGTCTTAATACAACTTTTTCGTCACATCATGCATCAACAAACTGAAGATTAGCCAATGCGACAAATTACAACCTCAATAACAGATGAGCCTTGAACTAATTATTAAATTATTCTTTGCAATGAAAGTTAACATTTGAACAATCGTAAACTTCTAATCAATCTCTACTAATTGTTTTTCAAGCTGAACAATTGAGTCCGAACCATGAACATGTTTAAAAAAGTGAAACATATTTAAGCTAACAATTAAATGAATAACGAAAAAAATTGCCATGATTTAGCTTTGATAGGGCACAATGGTTCAGATAGACTATCGATCGAAGCGCTAAGCGAATGAAGAAAGTTCTAGAAAATCTCAATATTTTAAATTGAAATTGTAGATTATCCAAGAGTGTTTTGTGGACAGCAACCTCTTTAGCGAGAATCAGCTTGAATCAACTTCAGAGCTAGACAGTACTTTTTTGACCAATATGACACCATTTTTACGTTATTGTTTTTTTTGTTCAAAAACTCGCTTTGAAACGTTTCCAAACGAACTGTTTTGCTTTAATGAATGCTTCAAAATTTTTGCTAGTAAGGCTTTGAAAATAAACTCAAACATTTTGCGCCTTTTCGCTTAAAAATCTGACTGAAAATGGATTGAATGGATGGATTGAATGCGGTTTTGGTGGATTTAATTGATTTTGAAAAAGTTGAATGATATGCTTGAAAAAGCCAGTTAGCCGCAAAGTTAAGTTTTTATGCCAACTAATTCAAGCTACGAAAACCTTTTTTTACATTTTTCAAATATTGAATGTTGAATTGCCTGCCTCAGAGACTTTTGCAGATGTTTTAAAGCTATAATATCCCAATTGAAATGATTCGATGATTTTTAGGAGTCAATAAACGTGTAGTGCAAACGCAAAAATGTGTTTTCAAAATGTGTTTAAAATGTGTTATCAAATTATTTTTTCGCGGTTTGATTTTCACTTTTTTTTGAAGTACAGTTCATTTCCTTTGTTGAAAAAAGGCAGCATCACAATTAAACACTATGTAGAGGTCAAAAAAAAATTGATTTAATTCAAAATTTGACAGCCGAATTTAATTTCAAGAGTTCACATCGGAAAAAAAACATACCTAATGACCCAGTCTTATCATTTTGAGATAATTTTTTAACAATGTGCCAATGAAAAAAGTATTTTGAATTTTGAAGAGGTTCAAATCCTTTAATTTTTTCTTTGAATTTTTTCTAAAAACAGGTCAGTTGTTTTCTGTTTTCTTTGCGTTCATTGACTTTTTTCCAATTGTCTGCTGGCTATTTTTTAAGGCCTGAAATTGAAAAAATAAAGTCAAACATTTCAAATCTAGTCTGTTCTGAAACGCTCAAAGTTTCAGCATTCAAATAGTTTGCCTGAAAAATTATCCTCATTTTCAAATGTATTCGAGCCATCATAAATTTTCGGAAGTAATTTATTGGGTATTTACTCAGCAAAATAACTCAGACTGGTATGAGGGAAAATATTTAAAAAGAACTACAATGAATTAGGTTAATCAGCATATCAAACATTCTCAGCAAACTGCAGAAAAACAATTTTTGTTGGAAAAAAACCCTTAATTCACGAAAGCGCCAACGGCAAGTTTTTTGAAACAGAAAACTAGCTGAGCAGCAACTACGAGTTAGTCACGTAATTCTCAAAAGTGTGATACTGTTGAAGCATAATATACTTTGATTACACTAAATTTAAGGTCTCCTTTAATATACTTTTTCTTCTGTCAATCTGAGCAATTGATTAGAATGGAGCGATTATAGAATTATAAATTTGGTAGAAACAAATGAGATAAAAAATCGACAGGTGATGAATTGTAGTTTTGCGAGCTTAAATTTTTCCGTAGTTCTCATTAAAAAAGACGCATAACTGAATACATAGAATGGCCAATTAGGCGAACAAAGCAATAATTGGATCATTCAAAACCATTCCCGGAAAAGCAAAAAAATGACAAAATGGTGATTTCAGCCAAATAACCGGACAAACATCGAAAAAGTTTGCCAGTTCAGTAAGCACTGTTCAGTGAAGTCGATGAGCCCCCGTGAGCGCCGCAATAATCTGCTTCTAGCAAAGATGAAACAAAAGAAACTGAAAAAACTAATTGAAGCTAATTGCAGACTCGAACAACAGTAGGCCGTCGACAACGGACAACATCATCAGATTAAAATCAAAAATAATGGAAAAAACAATTGAAAAACTATTTTTTAAAAAGAATTTTATTTACAAACGAAAGGTTTTTTTGAAATATTCAATCTGTACTACAATTTGAAACTGGTGGAACTTGATGCTGAGATGTTAGCGTTACGGATGAAAAACACTAAATGATCGGTTCCCATCACCTATTATACAAGTTTTACATTAAGTTACCATCTCGGTTCGGTCGCAGAGAAAGCACAACATACCGCAGCTTTTCTAGATGCTGGTACAACTTGATTAAAAACTTTCAGTATGTAGTTCTCGTAAAGTGTAACATTGTTTGGGATAGGCAACGACTGGGTTTCGTGCTCATATTAGTGGATGTTGCCGGCGTGATTCCATTGGAATTGCTGAACGAAACGGTTCGTTGATAGAAGTGACCAGGCTGGCAATGACCAGGAGTCTGTTTGGGTGATGATTACCGAGGGAATTTCTTTCTATAGAAATATTTTTGTTTTGTTTGGTACCATCATGTGAGTTCATGCCTCCGACAAACTTCGGAAAAACTGGAGCTAATGGGTTCTTTTTTCTAATGCGTAATAAACCCAATCGTTTGTTTTTTCAGAATTTTGACGAGGATAGCTTGAGATGCTGATCTGTTTCAGTCTCTTCGAGATACTGAGTTTCAAAAGTTTTTGCTGCAGCTATTTTATTTCAAAATAAACAAACCATTCTTGTTCAAATTGATTCTTTCATTAACTCTGAGCACAAAACTCACTCATTGTCTACTTCAAACGATGCTGCACTTTACGAAAACTACACTCCAATATTTTTCAATCCAGTTGATCCAGTTCCAATGCTCTGGAATGTTGTACTTTCACTGCACCACATCCTGCCGCTTTGATACGACATATCAACATCAGCTCGTGCTGCTGAAATTTTGCCGGCCATCTCCAGTCAACGCTCTGGACTCATCCCTCACGCCAACGTACCGCAGACATCTGCAAATTTGACCTGTGGAAAATAAAAATTTCTGCAATTTACTGTGTTTAGCAGCTGAGAGAAAAATCTGCCGCTTTTACTCAATAATGTTTGTCACTAATATCCCAGTGTAAACCCGCAGTAACTCAATTCAAAACTTTTGTAATAGGTGATGGTAATAGAAATCCACCAATTACTGGTTTTTCATTCGTAACGCTAACTTCTCATCATCAAAAAATAATCGTATTAAGCGGTAGTACAGTTTACTATGGGTTACTCGTTCAGAATATGTTGATAACATATGCGCATATCACAACTAACATTTTGCAGGTAATCTTGGCAAAATATTGCTTTTGTTGAATCGAACCCTCAGCCGCAAGCAGTGACACTATGGGCCTTAGACCAAGATTTGTTTGTCTCGAGGTAGGATTCTTCTCCCAAATAGAAGCTGGCTCAGTGTGACGGCAACTCGCTCCAGAGACAAAAAGGTTTGACCAGTTATGCAGTACTGTACACGAAAGATCTTTGAGCAAGGATGTGAAGTTTACTCAATGAAATTCCCATTCACTGGAAAAACTTATTCAACCATAGCAGAAAAACGTGATTATGGCCCCAATTGGCAGATTGTCAATGTTTCGGCAACTCGAAGTGACTATTTCCGAGAACATTATTAGCTTTTCGATTACCATCTCCAGCCTGATGGATGTCTATAGGTTTAGTGGTACTACAGTATTTAGGACATTGGTTCTAGAGGTTAGATGGCGCGCTCTAAAAACAAAGGTTGTTGTTTGGAATCCTGAGTAATAAATTTCGCAAAAACATAGATGATTATAACCGTTAAAATTAGTGCGGGGAGTATTGTCTCTGAAAGTTTGAAAGTTTAAAGATACTTTTGCGACAGTTAAACTTCAATCTCTTTTTTATTCTCACATATTTGCATTTTCAAGTTTTTGACTCAATTTTTGCCGTTTCTGCAAAGTTGAATACAGCATGTGCTGAATTTTGGCATAATTTCAGTTTGGCATCAAAAGCTTTTTCTAAAACATTCATTGGAGACCTGTTTGTAAATTATGCTCCTTGGGTTATTCGGTTAGCTATTGGATTCCAAAAAAATAAGTTGAACAGAAGTTTTTTGCTGCTCGGTTAATTAATTATTGGGACAAGTCTCCTCACGTCAACCCTGACGCCCCAACATTTAAGACAATTGTCTTAAGACCTGAGGAGGGAGAGGTAAAAGGGGTAAAATGATGAGACTTTCTTGTGCAATTTATAATGAGAAAAAGGTGGGGTATGCGTGGGAAGATAATTAAATTGGAAGGGTTTGCGGTTGAAAGATGCTTATTTGTCTTGTTTGGTAAAATATTTTGTCACGCAAACTGAAATCAGTTCACTACATAACCTACGAAAATCAGGTTAAAAAAAACAGTTTCGATACATGATCAAACAGCTAAACAATTGCTTGAGCAATCCAGTGAGCAATCCAAGAAAACTGACATCCAGAATCAACTGACAAACTGTGGAATCTAGCAAAAAAAACAGCAAATTGATTGCGAAATCTCCTGAAAACCAGTGAAATCAAGCGACATTTTGTTCCATTTTTTTCCAACTGCAAATACGCATTTGTCTGCGGAACCCAAAACAAAGCATGTTTTAGCGTTTCTCTCCAAAACCGCCAAGACTGGATTCCAAAGTTTTGCTCGCTAGCTAAACTTTAGGTTTAGCGCCTTTAATTTAGTTTTAAGTATTTTCAATTCCATAAGAGTTCCGACTTCAAAACGTTTTTGAATATCCCGAACCCAACACAAAATATGCCATGAAATAATTTTAAAGTTTTTTTCACTATAGATTACGCAATGAAATCCAACGCGCAGATACAACTGTGGTAAATACCTAGATTTATAAATTTTTTCATTTATTTATTTAAAATAAACTGATGTTTTTGTATAATTTTGGGATGCACTTATAGTTATTGTTTTCAGAAACTTAAAACTTTCTCCCATCACAATCAATTTTTTTTGGGGGGCGAGGGGTTTATTTGATGATGTTTATCCAAAGTTAATAATACTTTAAGCAACTACAATCATCACCAAAAAGATCGGGACAAATCGAACAAAGCTTGATATTAAAAACGATTTTTCTTTTCAAATTGAGTCGAGATTTGACAAAAAAGAACAAAATAAAGATTGTTTAGATTTATAGCAGAAGTAATATGGTGAATTTTTTTTGCGAAAATTGGGTCCAAAGATTACCTCCAAAAACGACTATTTTTGGCTTTTTAGTCTATCAAAAGTTACGGCAAAACTGTTGGTTAAATTGTTGACACAAAATATGAAACTGCGCCTCATATTTAGCTCATTAAAATTTACGAAAAGTATAATCGTCTCAATTTTGTATAATTGTTTGTTTTGTTTTATAGTCAAAAGTGTCAGTTTTAATATATAAAGTACCAATTGTTTTTTTTAAAACAAATTTCAGAATTTCTACGACTATTTTAAAGATTCTTACTTTCTAAAACAGGCTGGGTTATTTTAGAGATTCACTTTGATATAATTTTGTCAGCAAGAAATTTTTGTTTCCCAAAACGGTCGGTTTTGGGGTTAATTTTTAGCCCCAATTTTGCGTAATAAATTAGCTCCAAATAATTCTGCTTAAGTTGTAAGCATGTCTTGTGTTCATAATTTTTTGTCTAGTTTCAACTCAATGGGAGAAAAATGCGTTTCAAATTTCAAGTTATATTCGTTTTGTCCGGATAATTTAAATCAACACTGAGACCAAGTTAACATCCCCCCAAAGCCGTTGGGGTGGATTTTAATTTGGTTCTAAGTTACAAAACTTTGGCCAATCAGAATCGAGCGTTTTACATGCAGCGCTTAGCAACTTTAAGGCGAAATAAATGCTGGGGTGGAAGATCTTAAATTGGTCTATCTGGGATAGGATGTTAACTGGATCCCAACACTGTACAAAATTGATTTTGTCCACACGTTTTTCATTCTTAGACACATTTCATTGGAGTGCAGCCAGTGTTTAGACAGCCGCATATTCATACTGGTCAGTATTTAGACAAATACTGTATGAACCAATCAGAATCGAGAAAAGACATAAATAATCCAAAATAAATAATAATTATTAATTAATTTCTTCTTTGTCTCGATTCTGATTGGTTGAAACAGTATTTGTCTAAATACTGACCTGTCTGAATACGCGGTTGTCTAAATAGTGATATCTAACCCATTTCATTCAACACATACATCAGTATTACGAGTTTTAAAATACAGTTCAGTTTTAAAATATATTTTGCTGCAGAATATAAATGCTTAAAACAAATAAAATAGAAGCTTGAGTTTGGCCATTATGTGCTTTTTAGGGAAGCGCGTTTCAAATTTCAAGTTATATTCCTTTTGTCCGGATACATGGGAAATAAATATGAAGTATATGTGGCATATGGTGGCCAGTCAATAAGCAGAATGGTCTAAGAGCAGAATGGGTCCAAGAACAGAAAAACAAAAAAAATATCTACTTTTACAAGCTAATCGGTAAATTGATTATCAGAAATGTCAATAATACCAACGCAACGAACATTTTATGCACAATTTGAACAATTTAATAAAGAATTTTTTTTGAAAATTAATCAAAAAACTTAAAGAAATTAGGCAATTCATGCATAATTTATTCATCATCTTGCTACTTTTTGATGATTCTATTAATTGTTTTATCAAATAGCCCGTATAAACCAATATAAGTCTCAATTTTTCTGTTTTTCTGCTCTTGGACCCATTCTGCACTTGGACCATTCTGCTAATTGCTCCGCCTCCGTGGCATATCTTTGTGGCATGTCTTTGAGTGTGGCATATCTTTGAAATTGTGTTGCAATAACAACATACAGGCGCTTTTTGTCAAACTCATTGTATTTGGATGGTATTAAGAATTGATGTATCAGCCAAGAGATTTCTACTCACAGAAATTAAATGTTTCATTTGCATTCTCCCGTCAGGTATTTACTCCGAATATATATTGATTAGTTTCGATTACCTCACCCTTTTCTACTAACTTTACAGGAAATAATTTAAATTTCATCGCTGAAAACAAGGCTTTCTTTTTATGCATATAACATTTAAACTTGGACTAGTGTTTCATTTACCTCATCATGGATGCCATGCACCAACAAAGCGAAATATATAGCCCACTTCGATCAACACTTAAAGTGGTTCCCAGTCCACCTCAGACAGTCGAACAATTTAACCTCCTCACGAAAACAATTCTAAGCCACAGTAAAATCATTTGGAAGTTTCTCGACGCAAACTTAAAAGGACTTTTTGTTCGAGGCCAGCCCGATATTTATGATAGCCCAGCTACGAATGTGGAGAAATCAAAACTCAGCTACGGATGTTTGTTTATTCCAGCGCCTGAATTAAAAAACATAATTCTTCTGAAAACGGTTAGCAGTTTCAGCCATGATGATGCAGCTTTAAATATCACCTCTTCAATCGTCAACCAGCTTGACCTGCTAGCTGGTAAACTGCAGTCGAATTGGAAAACTTCGGAGCCTAAAAATATAATCAAAGTTGACTTGTTAATGTGTCTGCCCAAAGATAAAAAAGGCGGTGATAAAAACAATGCTTTTAAGCACGTTTTGTCAAATGAGCTGAAATGTGCGCATTATTATCAGAATTTCTTCAAAATTGAAACAACGTTCGGCAATGAATCAAATATGATCGCAAAAGTTGAAAACCTGAGCAAATCCAAAATCAGAAATGAAAGCGAAATGAATTGTTTAATTGATTTATTCTTGACGCTAAATACCCATTTTAAAGTAATTTACATTTTAACAGACGAAAACTTCAGAAATCTCAGCTTTGAAAGCTGTTCATTTGGAAACGTCGAAAGAGTGAAATATTTATTTGACTTCTACTTTCCAGAGTGTCGCGAAAAACTGATTACAGTTCCGGATATTAACCGAATCTTTGACAACATCCTGTACCACACAAACAGTGAAGGCCGTCTGGGACACCTAAGCGAATACGCCACATATTACGGAGAGGTGAAACTTTTCGTGGAGCTTTTGTTGTCAAAACTGGAAAACCCTGCTGGAATTTTGCTGAAAGGGTTCACTCAGAACCATTTCGCTTCTTTACTGAGTTCCTCGTCTATTGAAACTTCAGCCTTTGAAATTGATTGGCTGTACCTGTCCAAAAATGTGGTCATGCCGATCGAAGTTGGCCTCTCTGATAACCCCCAAAAACCTGTTCAAGCAATCGTGAACAAAATCACCCAATGTCTGATCAAAATTATTCCCCAGTTCCAATTAATTTTCTACTCGTATTTGACAAAGTTTAACCAAATAAACGAGGATGAGTCAAGAACATTTTCTGAAGTAATTCAAAATTTTCTCAAAATTGTCGTTTTCCTTCCGAATGTGTCATTTTTTGCGTTCTGTGTCGCTTTAAAGCTTATTAAGGATGCAGTGCAAAACGTTGATGTTAGAAAAGCTAATCCTGCCATATCAAACGGATTTTCATTGCTGAATCAGAATTATGGATTTCAATTAAAGGATTTAACTTTCATAGTTTTGGATGATTCGTCAAAAAATTTGAGATTGATCAAAATTGACAAACATTTGAACGCGCTGGACGTTCATTCCTCGATTCAGGAATTGTTCCAACCCATTTCTGAGGAAAGCTGCAGTTTTCTGGGATACTTAAGAGCTTTATTGTCGCTGGCAAGTTTGACGGCTGTTGAGGACTTAACATCTGGAAGACGCGAAGACACGCCCATAGCTGTGGACAAGAGATATCACAAATCCTTCTCGTTGTGGCGAAAGAAGCACGAAACGGATCTGTCGTCTCGCAACTTTATTCTCAGTCCGCAACAACATCGTTTGCTGGCCGAAACACAAAAACTCACTTGTTCATTACTGGTCAACCGGGGACTGGAAAGACTGCGTTTTTACTGGCCAAGTGTGAACAAATGGCGTTGAAGGAAGATGTAGATTCAATTTTTATTGTTTTCAATGAGTCGGACAGAATTCTGCGACAATCTATTGACGCATACATTGAAAAACAGGCGAGTGAAGAGCTCAGAAGCAAACAAGAAGTCATCCAAAAATACGACAGAGAGATAGAACACATTCGAAAGGTCGGTCCGTTTTTCAGCGAATGCCGTCGGAGAGAACGAATAAATATGAAAAAGTCACATATGAAACCCCTGTTAAGAAAATTAAGACATCACACAAAAAAGATAAAATTGACAATCACAACAGACCTTCTTGCAATAAAAATTTTAGAAGTACAATACTATTCTAAACTAACTGCTTCTTTTCCCCAGCCGATCAAGGATAAAAAGAACACGATACTATAAAGCTAACAAATTAAAGCCAGATTTTAGCACTGATAAAAACGGTATTACCTAATAAATATAAAACCAAAAACAAAACAAAATTGAGAAAAGTGAAAAACGCGACTCTGATCCGACAGAGTATAGTAAATTAGCTCAAAAGTTTCTTAGAAATTAAAACACTTCATATGAAACGGTTAGGTAAAACAAGTTGTTCAAACAATATTTTTAATTGGTAAATTTTTAATTGCATCGGTTTCATCTACTAATGGCAAAACGCCGGAGTGATCTAAAATCTAAGCCACTCGACTTATTTCTGAAAAAATTTACATTTGTGCCATTTGATTGCAAAATTATAATTTTATAAAAATTTTGTAAGCTGTTTTTTATATTCGGAGCTGCTTTCTTTGGATGTGATTAAAATGTGATCAAGATAATCATTCTTAAAAGGTATTGTCCTAATAGTTGGATCCATTAGGCTTTAAAAGTCATTTGGCAGGTCGACAAGTCAATAAAATTTGATTCAGAAAATTAAGTTTGTTCCTGTGATATCGCCACCCACTATAATAATTTTACATTACTTACTGGTAAAATCATCAAACGAAAGTGGCTATTTGCATTTTTAAAATCCAGGTTAGAAAACCAAATATTTCCAACGCTACCGTTTGAAATTTCAGTCGCTGTGTTATCTACTAGCCGTGGATGCTAGGCATTTATTTTTTTTTGTTTTCAATATTTGTACGTTTAGGAATATCGAATCCAGAACCAACGTGATAAACCTGTGCTTTTTACGCTTAATGATAATTGGGCTAATGATTCTTGTCTTTGTCACAATTTTCCAGTTTTTTGATGCGTCCTTTGGACTTTTCTTTAGACATTAGCAAATTAATTTAGCTTTAATAAGACTAATAAAGGTTAAGCAACGCGTCTGCTTTTTAACTGCATTGGCTTTAATAATTGAAATATGTTTCTGTCAACTTATTTTAATTTTTTTTCTGACCTGCTGGAACAATTTTCTAAATTTCTTTAACACCAACACGAAATTTTTGTTTTTGGTTTTGGAGAAACAAAGTTTATAGACTCACTGGTCTTCTGGTATTGAGAAGAAAAAATTTTTTCTGCAAAATTTCTTTTCGCATTTTTGGTTTATTTTTGTTCCCGAAGTTGTTTTTAGTCGTAGAATCACAAGTTTGAAAAAATTGAGACCACTAATTTTTTTGTTTTTGGATGTTTAAAATAACTTGATTTTTTAATAAGGCCCACTTTCAGAAGCGTCTTTATTTGTTTTCCATCCTTAAAATACTTAAAAAGAAAACAGTACAAAAACGAAATAATAGCAGTTAATGTTTTGTCAGATTTCTGAGCTGGAGCTGGTTACGCCACAAAGTTGTATATTTAAACGGTCTCAAATTACATCCAAAAGATCCCAAGGATATTTGATGTCTGTTTTATCTACAATTTGACTGTTCACAAAATCAACAAATTTACGACAAGGCTTACATCGTTCGGCAAAACTACTCTTTAATTTACAAGATTTACAGATTGAACTTTGTACCGGTGGACGGCTAGGTGTCTTTTGGAGAACACGTCAACACAATTTGTTTAACTGTTAAATTCGTTTAATATTAGAGTTAGTTGGTTCTTGACGTTAAAATAATCAAAAAATTAAGTTAAAAAAATCCATGAAGTATAAAACTGTGTGTCATTTTGTATAATTTTTTATTCCATTTTGTCTATGAGCGCAAGATTTAGATTTTCCAAAGGAGGTAGTGTTTCAGTTATAGAGTTGCTTTGGATTTTGAAATTCTTCATTTTTTTGATGTGGTTTTTTTATACTTTTATCTTATCTCCCGGTTAGTCTCCATAGAGCTGTTTTGTGACTCTCTGTCACGCTTTTTTCTGTTAAACATTTTATGCCTTTCAAAAATAATATTTGTTTTTCTCGCAAAATTGGTTGGCAAATTCTGTGAAAGAAATCCGAAGGTAAACTTTTTTTATAAATCTTTGACCAAATCATTTTTTGTAAGCTTTTGACCCATGCGGGCGATAAAAAAGATCGCAGCTTATTGTATGCTTCTTGAAAGATCAACGTGTTGAAAAGTTTTATCTCTGTCTTAATTCAGATTCTTTTTTCTTCCTCGAATTTTTTTCGAGTAACGGACGTTTTGGATGCTGTCTTTTTATCGATGTCATCAGTGTTTCCTTTTGCATATACCGCTGAATTTAAAAAAATCACTTCAGGTTTTACAAGAAATTTGTGGTTCTACTGTGTGATTCTGCCAAATTGATCTATATCTCTCACGTTTGTTTGATTGCGCCAAAAAAAAATTTTATGTTAAAACTAAATCTACTTCTTGTTGATTATGGAATAAAAATTAAAGAGTGAAATTATCTCCTTAATTAAGTTCTTAGTTCTAAGCATGTCTTGTGTTCATAATTTTTTGTCTAGTTTCAACTCAATGGGAGAAAAATGCGTTTCAAATTTCAAGTTTTGTCCGGATAATTTAAATCAACACTGAGACCAAGTTAACATCCCCCCAAAGCCGTTGGGGGGGGGGGATTTTAACTTGGTTCTAAGTTAGAAAACTTTGGCCAATCAAAATCGAGCGTTTTACATGCAGCGCTTAGCAACTTTAGGGCGAAATAAATGCTGGGGTGGAAGATCTTAACTTGGTCTATCTGGGATAGGATGTTAACTTGATCCCAACACTGTTCCAACTTGATTTTGTCCACACGTTTTTCATTCTTATATTTCATCGGAGTGCAGCCAGTATTTAGACAGCCGCGTATTCATACTGGTCAGTATTTAGACAAATACTGTATGAACCAATCAGAATCGAGAAAAGACATAAATAATCCAAAATAAATAATAATTATTTATTAATTTCTTCTTTGTCTCGATTCTGATTGGTTGAAACAGTATTTGTCTAAATACTGACCTGTCTGAATACGCGGTTGTCTAAATACTGATATGTAACCCATTTTATCACATACATCAGTATTACGAGTTTTAAAATACAGTTCAGGCGGCTTAGCTATTTTGCTGCAGAATATAAATGCTTAAAACAAATAAAATAGAAGCTTGAGTTCGGCCATTATGTGCTTTTTAGGGAAACGCGTTTCAAATTTCAAGTTATATTCCTTTTGTCCGGATACATGAGAAATAAATATGAAGTATATGTGGCATATGGTGGCCAGTCAATAAGCAGAATGGTCTAAGAGCAGAATGGGTCCAAGAACAGAAAAACAAAAAAAATATCAACTTTTACAAGCTAATCGGTAAATTGATTATCAGAAATGTCAATATTACCAACGCAACGAACATTTTATGCACAATTTGAGCAATTTAATAAAGAATTTTTTTAAAAAAATTAATCAAAAAACTTAATGAAATTAGGCAATTCATGCATAATTTATTCATTTTCTTGCTACTTTTTGACAATTCTATTAATTGTTTTATCAAATAGCCCGTATAAACCAATATAAGTCTCAATTTTTCTGTTTTTCTGCTCTTGGACCCATTCTGCACTTGGACCATTCTGTTTATTGCTCCGCCTCCGTGGCATATCTTTGTGGCATGTCTTTGAGTGTGGCATATCTTTGAAATTGTGTTGCAATAACAACATACAGGCGCTTTTTGTCAAACTCATTGTATTTGGTTGGTATTAAGAATTGATGTATCAGCCAAGAGATTTCTACTCACAGAAATTAAATGTTTCATTTGCATTCTCCCGTCAGGTATTTACTCCGAATATATATTGATTAGTTTCGATTACCTCACCCTTTTCTACTAACTTTACAGGAAATAATTTAAATTTCATCGCTGAAAACAAGGCTTTCTTTTTATGCATATAACATTTAAACTTTGACTAGTGTTTCATTTACCTCATCATGGATGCCATGGACCAACAAAGCGAAATATATAGCCCACTTCGATCAACACTTAAAGTGGTTCCCAGTCCGCCTCAGACAGTCGAACAATTTAACCCCCTCACGAAAACAGTTCTAAGCCACAGTAAAATCATTTGGAAGTTTCTCGACGCAAACTTAAAAGGACTTTTTGTTCGAGGCCAGCCCGATATTTATTTTTGTTCGAGCCCAGCTACGAATGTGGAGAAATCAAAACTCAGCTACGGATGTTTGTTTATTCCAGCGCCTGAATTAAAAAACATAATTCTTCTGAAAACGGTTAGCAGTTTCAGCCATGATGATGCAGCTTTAAATATCACCTCTTCAATCGTCAACCAGCTTGACCTGCTAGCTGGTAAACTGCAGTCCAATTGGAAAACTTCGGAGCCTAAAAATATAATCAAAGTTGACTTGTTAATGTGTCTGCCCAAAGATAAAAAAAGCGGCGATAAAAACAATGCTTTTAAGCACGTTTTGTCAAATGAGCTGAAATGTGCGCATTATTATCAGAATTTCTTCAAAATTGAAACAACGTTCGGCAATGAATCAAATATGATTGCAAAAGTTGAAAATCTGAGCAATACCAAAATCAGAAATGGAAGCGAAATGAATTGTTTAATTGATTTATTCTTGACGCTAAATACCCATTATGAAGTAATTTACACTTTAACAGACGAAAACTTTAGAAATCTCAGTTTTGAAAGCTGTTCATTTGAAAACGTCGAAAGAGTGAAATATTTATTTGACTTTTACTTTCCAGAGTGTGGTGAAAAACTGATTACAGTTCCGGATATTAACCGAATCTTTGACAACATCCTGTACCACACAAACAGTGAAGGCCGTCTGGGACACCTAAGCGAATACGCCACATATTACGGAGAGGTGAAACTTTTCGTGGAGCTTTTGTTGTCAAAACTGGAAAACCCTGCTGGAATTTTGCTGAAAGGGTTCACTCAGAACCATTTCGCTTCTTTACTGAGTTCCTCGTCTATTGAAATTTCAGCCTTTGAAATTGATTGGCTGTACCTGACCGACAATGTGGTCATGCCGATCGAAGTTGGCCTCTCTGATAACCCCCAAAAACCTGTTCAAGCAATCGTGAACAAAATCACCCAATGTCTGATCAAAATTATTCCCCAGTTCCAATTAATTTTCTACTCGTATTTGACAAAGTTTAACCAAATAAACGAGGATGAGTCATCAAGAACATTTTCTGAAGTTATTCAAAACTTTCTCAAAATTGTCGTTTTCCTTCCGAATGTGTCATTTTTTGCGTTCTGTGTCGCTTTAAAGCTTATTAAGGATGCAGTGCAAAACGTTGTTAGAAAAGCTAATCCTGCCATATCAAACGGATTTTCATTGCTGATTCAGAATTATGGATTTCAATTAAAGGATTTAACTTTCATAGTTTTGGATGATTCGTCAAAAAATTTGAGATTGATCAAAATTGACAAACATTTGAACGTGCTGGACGTTCATTATTCGATTCACGAATTGTTCCAACCTATTTCTGAGGAAAGCTGCAGTTTTCTGGGATACTTAAGAGCTTTATTGTCGCTGGCAAGTTTGACGGCTGTTGAAGACTTAACATCTGGAAGACGCGAAGACACGCCCATAGATGTGGACGAGAGATATCGCAAATTTTTCTCGTTGTGGCGAAAGAAGCACGAAACGGATCTGTCGTCTCGCAACTTTATTCTCAGTCCGCAACAACATCGTTTGCTGGCCGAAACACAAAAAACTCACTTGTTCATTACTGGTCAACCGGGGACTGGAAAGACTGCGCTTTTACTGGCCAAGTGTGAACAAATGGCGTTGAAGGAAGATGTAGATTCAGTTTTTATTGTTTTCAATGAGTCGGACAGTATTCTGCGACGATCTATTGACGCATACATTGAAACACAGGCGAGTGAAGAGCTCAGAAGCAAAAAAGAAGTCATCCAAAGATACGAAAGAGAGATAGAACACATTCGAAAGGTCGGTCCGTTTTTCGGCGAATGCGGTCGGAGAGAACGAATAAACATGAAAAAGTCACATTAAAGACCATGAAAAACCTGTTAAGAAAAGTTAGACATCACAAAAAAGATAAAAGTGAAAATCACAACAGACCTTCTAGCAATAAAAATTTTAAAAGTACAATACTATTCTAAACAAACTGCTTCTTTTCCCCAGCCGATGAAGGATAAAAATAACACGATACTATAAAAGCTAACAAAATAAAGCCAGTTTTTAGCACTGATAGAAACGGTATTACCTGATAAATATATAACCAAAAGCAAAACAAAATTGAGTAAAGTGAAAAAAGTGACTCTGATCCGACAGAGTATAGTAAATTAGCTCAAAAGTTTCTTAGAAATTAAAACACTTCATATGAAATGGTTAGGTAAAACAAGTTGTTCAAACAATATTTTTAATTGGTAAATTTTTAATTGCATCGGTTTCATCTACTAATGGCAAAACGCCGGAGTGATCTAAAATCTAAGCCACTACTCGACTTGTTTCAGGAAAAAGTTACATTTGTGCCATTTGACTGCAAAATTATAATTTTATAAAAATTTTGTAAGCCGTTTTTTATGTTCGGAGCTGCTTTCTTTGGATGCGATTAAAATGTCATCAAGGTAATCATTCTTAAAATGTATCGTCCTAATAGTTGGATTCATTACGCTTCAAAAATCATTTGGCAGGTTGACAAGTCAATAAAATCTGATTCAGAAAATTAAGTTTGTTCCTGTGATATCGCCATCCACTATAATAATTTTACATTACCTACTGGTAAAATCGTCAAACGAAAGTGGCTATTTCCTTTTTTAAAATCCAGGTTAGAAAACCAAATGTTTCCAACGCTACCGTTTGAAATTTCAGTCGCTGTGATATCTACTAGCTCGTGGATGCTAAGCTTTTAGTTTTTTTTTGTTTTCAATATTTGTACGTTTAGGAATATCGAATCCAGAACGAACGTGATAAACCTGTCCTTTTTACGCTTAATGATAATTTGGCTAATAATTCTGTCTTTGTCACAACTTTCCAATTTTTCGATGCGTTCTTTGGACTTTACTTCAGACACTAGCAAATTAATTTAGGTTTAATAAGACTAATAAATGTTAAGCAAAGCGTCTGCTTTTTAACTGCATTGGCTTTAATAATTGAAATAAATTTCTTTCAACTTGTTTTAATTTTTTTTGACCTGCTGGAACAATTTTCTAAATTTCTTTAACACCAACTCGAAATTTTGTTCTTTGGTTTTGGAGAAACAAAGTTTATAGACTCGCTGGTCTTCTGGTATTGAGAAGAGGAAATTGTTTCTGCAAAATTTCTTTTCACATTTTTGGTTTATTTTTGTTCCCGAAGTTGAAGTTGTTTTTAGTCGTAGAACCACCAGTTTAAGAAAACTGAGACCACTAATTTTTTTGTCTTTCGATGTTTAAAATAACTTGATTTTTTAATGAGGCGTACTTTCAGAAACGTCTTTATTTTCCATCGTTAACATAACTTAGAGTTAATACAGAACAAAAACGGAATCATAGTAATTATTGTTTTGTACAATTTCTGAGCATGAGCTGGTTACGCCACAAAGTTGTATATTTAAACGATCTCAAATTACATCCAAATGATCCCAAGGATATTTGATGTCTATTTTATTTACAATTTGACTATTCACAAAATCAACAATTTTACGACAAGGTTTTCATCGTTCGGCCAAACTACTCTTTAATTTACAAGATTTACAGATGGAACTTTGTGCCGGTGGACGGCTAGGTGTCATTTGAAGAACACGTCAACACTATTTAATTACTGTTAAATTCGTTTAATATTAGAATTAGTTGGTTCTTGACGTTTAAATAATCAAAAAATTAAGTACAAAAATCCATGAAATATAAAACTGTGTGCCCTTTTCATATAATTTTTTAATTCCATTTTGTCTATGAGCGCAAGATTTAGATTTTCCAAAGGAGGTTGTGTTTCAGTTATAGAGTTTATTTGGATTTTGAAGTTCTTCATTTTATTGATGGAGGTTTTTTTATCCATCCTTTTATCTTATCCCCCGGTTTTGTCCCTTTTTTCGCCATTTTGGCAAAATCTTCATAGAGCTGTTTTTTCAGTTAAAACTTTTATGCTTTTCAAAAAAATATATTTGTTTTTCTCGCAAATTTGGTTGGCAAATTCTTTGAATGAAATCCGAAGGTAAACTTTTTTCATAAATTTTTGACCATATCATTTTTTGTAAGCTTTTGACTCATGCGGGCTATAAAAATGATTGCAGCTTCTTGTATGCTATGCTTCTTGAAAGTTCAACGTGTTGAAAAGTTTTCTCTCTGTCTTAATTGAGATCCTTTTTTCTTCCTCGATTTTTTTTTCGAGTAACGGACGTTTTGGATGCTGTCTTTCTATCGATATCAATGTTTCCTTTCACATATACCGCTAAATAAAAAAAATCACTTCAGGCTTTACAAGAAATTGGTGGTTCTACTGTGTGATTCTGCCAAAGTTGATCTATATTTCTCACGTTTGTTTGATTGCGCCAAAATAAAAATATTTTTTTTTGTAAAAGCTAAATCTACTTCTTGTTGATAATAGAATAAAAATTAAAGAGTGAAATTATCTCAAAGTTAAAACCTTAATAATTGAGAGAGACATTCTCTCCATAAGAGAGAGTGAATGAATCAAGATCAAATATGAAAAAACTGTAACGCAAATAAGACATTGGTACTGTTTTCTTTTGATACAACATATGTTTGTAGAAATCTGCGTTTTGGCTCATCTTGGATCCTAAAAAATAACACCAAAGTTTTGATTCAATTTTTTAAACTTAATTAAATTTGAAAAGTCAGAAAGTATTTTCAATTTTAAAAATCAAGCTTTAAGATAGACTGCAAAAAGTAGAAATTTACGACAACTAAAACATCAGTTTTTTAGCTCGACTGTTAAAACGACAGAAAAGCTGTCTGTCAAAAGCTATTTTCAAATTTGTTACTTGGAAAAATCTCGCTTCATCTTCAAAATTTAAACAAAAATGGGTTTCTGCTGACCTGTTTTGATACATGGATTTGTTTTTTGTCCTTCGAAAATCAAAATGCTTTTTAAAATTTTTTTGTTGCTGTTCTGGAATCTTCATAAACATTTTAGTCAGATTATTCTGAGCTATTATCACAGTATCGGGCTGTATTATCACTGTTTTGGTAGAGCTCGCAAATACATTTGCTCAAATAAGATATGTTGATAAAGTTCCATAGTAAAATTTACTGGATATTCTAGATTGGCCGGTGGCTTGAATTGAATTTGATGAGCACTCTTTTGAGAGTTGTATCGTTTCAGAGCAGCAAGTTTACGACTGAAGAGCGGACTGTCGTTGTTATAGATGAACTGTACGACAACAGAAACATAGTTGATGACTTTCTCAACTTCAAGTGCTGCTGGGTTGCTGCCGTGGAAGCTGGACAGGTAGAAAACTTCATACCGAAAACCGCCTGAACATCCCCCCCGCAATTCTGATAGCTTGCGTTTAAAAAAGAACATACGGCACAATTTTATACCTTTTAATTGACTATGACAAGACAACATAGTAGCAGAGTGCATGCAAACTCAAAGTTTCGAATCTGTTGATTTTTGTTTAGAATAGAACGTTGCAAAAAGTTGAAACTGATAAAGTGAAGTAAAAAGAACAGTCTGCTGCCAATTGTCATGGGAAAAAATATCCGGAAGAAGCATTTTTCTCTTTTACCTAATATTTTATGTTCCAAATTTTTCCAATCGAGCCCATATATCGCATCAGACTTGAGATTAAAGAACATCGTCATCAAAAACGAAAAAAAAAAGGTTTTTAAGTTTTTCATCAGGACATTTAATGCGCAAGTGAGTCATTAAGGTTCAAACAGTCACAGCACGCAATCAATGTTTTACTTTTCGCTTAATAGATGGTGGGTACCGCCGGCTCTCTCCTCGGTTCTGATCCATTCTGGTTGGCTGAGAGAGGGGGAAAGCAAGTGTTCGAGCATGAGAACCTCAACATTCTCTTTCGCAGCTCACATCACATCAGCTCAGTCTCAAACTGCTTCATCGAGCGACAATTGCAGACGTTTCCAGCCTCTGTTCGCATTCCTGGCTGCTTCTCATCCTCAGAAAACCACACCAAAATTAAGTATTTCATCGATTGGAACGATCCCGCGTTGTGTGACATCTCCTTTTTGTCAGAAGCAATGACAAGAAGGTTTTTGTTTATAATAACGGACCAAAGTGATATTGCATCACGAGTCGAGATGTTAGTGTCCGCTTGGAATCCTACAGACTATTTCGTAATCGATGACTTTGAAGAAGGAGAAAACTACAGTTTTTCGGGTTCTGATTTTTTTTCGGTTTTGGCGGTTATTGATTTGCAAGATTTCAAATACGAGTACTTATATGATATCAACATGGCAGTCACTCGCGGACAGTATGAACTGGGGTTTTTACTAAATAGCGCTCTAAGAAACAACCTTGATTTGATGAATTACATCACAAAATATAAAACCAGTTACGCGCAAGCTTTCGAAGATTTTATCGAAGGGCGAGTTTTAACTTCGGATTGGCTAATTCCAACAGATCTGGACAGGTTCCAGTTTATCTGGTGGCAAAGGAAAATTGAAGAATCACCATCTGAAGACAGAAAAAGATATCACGAGCTGTTCAAAAACCAGAGTCCAGAAATCTGTCTTCAGATGGCAATAGCGTTTCCCGGAGAAAATGGTTTCGCAGATTCAGTCGATGCTGTTCTTCAAAGCGCACATAACGCATGTTCTTCAGGTTAGTTAACGAAGATTTTGAAAGCGCTAGTTTTTTGTTCAGTTAAATTTTGATTTTTTTGCATCATCTGGAAGCAATTTATACTTTGAGCTCAAAACTGAAAAGGCTTTTTTTGTTTGCGACAGCTTATGAAAATAATAGGGATTTGAAAATTGCCAACTTATACATTTCTTAATTAAAAACTATTTGATGTGCAAAGAATGGTTGTTAAAAATACAGTGGAATGCACTGACACTACTAGTGTTGGTCAAATTAATGTTAAATCTATGTAGTAAATGAGCGCAGAGAGTATCGATTTTCACTAATTCTTTGGCAGTTTCGTGAAGAAAAAACCGCGCTTGTGATTTCATAGCTAGCTCTGTTTGACAATTTTGTTTATCATCGAAATTTTTTTGATATCCTAATTTGAAAAGATATTGTCGCTGTGATAGTCATTTTTTTGCCAAGTTATGAAAGCTTTGATGCTATTTGCTCATTTTGATCCAACTTAGGGCTAGGGTGAGGCAACGGCAATTTTACTCAGACTAAAAAAAAACAGACGAATTTTACGTGAATCATAACCGAAGGAATAACCGCAATTCTCAGTAACAGCTGAACAAGTCCTGTGTAGGTCCTTTTCTTCGTAGATATAATGTTTTATTTAACTCAATTGACATCATTAAGGCGAGAAACAGCAATAAAATTGCCAGAAAAAAGTACAATTCTAATCTAATAAAATTACCAGAAATAAACTGCTTTTGCTTCTTGAATCGCTAATTCAAAAAAATGTCGAATCAACATTTCAAGAAACTTACAACCCGGGTTGACCAAAAATGCTTTTCCTATAAAATCCCATATAAAGAAAAATGGTTATCATACACTTCGTACAATTTCATAGAAACTTATAAGAAAACTAATATATGAAAATTTTCTGTTAAGCCTTTTTCCATAATGGAAATTTCAGGACAAACATTTTTTGAAAACTCAAACGAGGCACAATTAGCGTTTAGGCCTACCACATAAGACGTGCAATCTCTGAACAAAGAAGAAAACCTGAGAAAAATACGAGAGTTTACGAGGTTGGAACCTGAAACCCTTCATTATCTGCAGGCAAATCTCCTCAACTCTTCAGATTTCCTAGAAAAACCAAAACCATGCGGGAGAAGTTGCCTCAAATGTCAAAAAATCTGTTTATCTGATGGGCACCTTCTCCAAGAATACATCTTCCAGCTCCGCAGCGCATCGTGATCATCCACAATTTCCTGCAAGTTCTGTCATCAAAACAATTTCATTTCCTAGAAAAACAAAGTTATACACAAGCAAGTAAAAACAAATCATGCAACACTTATGTCACTAATTTATAATAATACGATTTTTGATCAAAATTCAGAACTTCTAAGCGAATGCAAAAAATCTACTTTCAAGGCCACCACCGGAATCATATATCAGTTAACCAGTTCAGAAGTCAGCCAGGCGACAGTGCTCAGAAGCACAATGCTGCACTGACTTACAATGCAAGACGGCAGTAATGTGCTTCTCGGCGCCATCGACTGGCTGACTTCCGAACAGGTCTTTTCAGACACGAGTCTTATGGTGGTCTTCAAAATCAATTTCAACCAGTTGGAATCCAATTTTAATTTTCAATCTTACAAATTTCAACTTGGCTAATAAATTGGCTTTGAAAGCAAACATCATTTTTTTCTTTTGCTAGACAACAAATGGTTTCAATTTAAGAATTTAAGGTTTTTTGATGGCTCTCAAGTTTGTTCTAATTGCAAACAAACTGTCAAAAGTGCTAGTCACAAACTTTTTTAAAGCTATTGTTTGTCTTATTTACGCATATTTTATGAATTGCATTAGAAATGATTGATTTTGAGACTGAAGATACAAAGTTGGCCATTTTTTTAAAAATATTTTGGGCCTTATGCACTAAACGGTCCAATGTCAACTAAAGGTCCAATATTTCTACATATTTCATGAACTCAAAATAAATTGTATGGCTCTAAGTGACTAATGAGACAGCATGGTCCGGCATTTCAATTAAAATTTTAAACAGATGAAATTGTTGGCCGAAATAGCCACAATTATAAAATTTTAATCTGCTGAGGCCATTTTTTGAGGTTCGACTGTATAAGTGTTAACTCAAAATCTACAAATTTTGAAATTGGGCCATTTTGTGCATAAGACCCTTGTTTACAGAAAAACTGATTACCAGGCCAAACTGTCAAGGACGCTGTCTTTATTCTTCTTTTGTTCTTTTATTTTTTTTTGTTCGTTCCGACAAAACTTTAACGTACCTAAAGGCTTCTCTGGAATCCAGAAATACACACACACAAAGTTGTGCGCCTATCCTGTGCACAGTTTGGCCTGGTAATGCTGTTGCCGTGTTGCCCGAAAAAAATTCTTTGAAACAATTACTATTGTATTATTATGACTTTTCATGGCTTTTGACTGCATTTGATTTTTTGTGACTGGCTTTTTCGTAGGCTTTTGATGGCTCTCAAGTTTGTTCTAATTGCCAACAAACTGTCAAAAGTGCTAGTCACAAACTTTTTTAAAGCTATTGTTTGTCTTATTTACGCATATTTTATGAATTGCATTAGAAATGATTGATTTTGAGACTGAAGATACAAAGTTGGCCATTTTTTTAAAAATATTTTGGGCCTTATGCACTAAACGGTCCAATGTCAACTAAAGGTCCAATATTTCTACATATTTCATGAACTCAAAATAAATTGTTTGGTTCTAAGTGGCTAATGAGACAGCATGGTCCGGCATTTCAATTAAAATTTTAAACAGATGAAATTGTTGGCCGAAATAGCCACAATTATAAAATTTTAATCTGCTGAGGCCATTTTTTGAGGTTCGACTGTATAAGTGTTAACTCAAAATCTACAAATTTTGAAATTGGGCCATTTTGTGCATAAGACCCTTGTTTACAGAAAAACTGATTACCAGGCCAGACTGTCAAGGACGCTGTCTTTATTCTTCTTTTGTTCTTTTATTTTTTTTGTTCGTTCCGACAAAACTTTAACGTACCTAAAGGCTTCTCTGGAATCCAGAAATACACACACACAAAGTTGTGCGCCTATCCTGTGCACAGTTTGGCCTGGTAATGCTGTTGCCGTGTTGCCCGAAAAAAATTCTTTGAAACAATTACTATTGTATTATTATGACTTTTCATGGCTTTTGACTGCATTTGATTTTTTGTGACTGGCTTTTTCGTAGTATAAAGGTCAACTTGGTTAGCAACTCACTACTTTCGCTATATTCAACTATTTGCGGTCTAGCCAAATTGAAGCTTTGCGAAACGTTTTTTGCTTGATTATTTTAAATTATTAATTTGTTTTAGCCAATTTTTCTGCATCCAAAAGCTACTAAATTTTGCTAATAAATCGTCTTATTTTATATTATATACAACTGCTATTTACAATGCAGACAACCTGAAAGTTTCGAAACAAAGCAAAAAAAAGTGTCAAATACAATACTGCACCAAAAAATCTTTTATAATATGTCAGATAAAAAAGAGGCGTTTTTCGAATTTTGAGCAAAAAAACTTCTAGCCTTTTTGCATTTTTGTTTGAACGTTGCGAGTTTCCTGATAATAGTAAAACTAGTGTTGATAGTTTTAACAGTAAAGCTTCAATTATTTTGCATGTTATCAATCAAGTAAATCAACAGATCCTCATAGTTTTTCAACTACAAAATTACTCGTAAGAATCATTAACTGTTTTTTTTAAAAACTTTTTTGTATCAAACTGTATACTTTGAAGACCCAAAAAGACTGGTTTTGCCCATGTTACTTTGTGTGCAAGACATACCCAAGTATAGCCGGTTGCTGCTCAAGTAGCAGAGAATGTTGTGACCATATTTAAAAAAAGATTATTTGTTTCTTCTGGTTTTTAAATTAGTGTCGTTCGACAGTAACAGGAGAATGGGTAAATTGGGTCTTAGTTTGGTCTAAAATTGACAAAAAAAAACAGAAAAATTGAAGCAAAAAAAAATTCAATTGTTTTTCAAACATTTTTTGAACTTAAACTTCAGTAGTTTTTTTATTCCTAAGACGGCGCTGAAAAATATTTCAAAAAAAGTTACTGGATTAAAACTTAAACGTCACGGCTTGTCTAAAAAACGTCTGCTAGCTTGATTTACTGTCAAAAGTTTTATTGTCAATCAAATCAGCGCTGAAAAAGCTCTTTTACGACGTATTGTTGTTGCCATTCCGACAATTAGTTGTGATAAATTATCTTGAATGAAAAACGAAATTAGCCTTCTGGCTCGCTTTTCTCAATGAAAATTTGACAAAAAAAACAAATAAACTTTTGAAACCTGTGTTTGTCAAAACTGGTACAACTTTTTGAATTTTGGTTAATTTTGTTCTAGTCTCGACTGAAAGAACTTTAATATCATATATCACTTGACCCATTCCATTGAGTTTTTGTGGTACCTGAATTTTTGTGGAAAACAAAAAATGAATCACACAGAAAAACAAATTTCCTCCCCATTTTTTCAAATAGTCCTAGCAACAAACAGTTGAAATAAAAAACATAATTTTTTGAAGTACCTGGCTATAGGAATGATGTGGAAAAAAAACCCATTTTGAAATCAATTTGTAAACCAAAATTCTAAGCGAGTGAGTCCTCAGTATACTCTTAGCCATTGAATGGCTTCCGTTGAGAAATTGTTTTACAAAGAGGCACGATTCTTGAAATTTAGCAATTTACTCACCTTACAAGTCCGAGTTTCTAAGTTCACCGGGTTTTAAGCCTTTCTATTACCTAATAAGATCCGCAGTAGTTAGAGCATTTTGTCAGTTACCATTCATGGCAACTTCATGGAATCTCATTTTCCACAAACAGCTTTCAACAGTATTTGGGGGGTCTCGTAGAACACAATCAACCACTCCTGGTCTCCCTCCACTAACGCAGTAGGGTTGTGAACAACAGTCGTCTTTATCCGAAGACCTGTGAGACATCTATTGACACTAGATTGGAACTTACCCGAAAGGGGAAAGTGCAATGCAAAACTGTCGAGTGGCCCCCAAGGTTTACGCCTTTAAGCACTAGGCAATGCATCGTGTGACGTTGGCAGACATGGCCTCGATCAAGCTGCTGGTGACATATGGACCAAATCAATTAATGCATCGCGCTGAGAATGGAAAGTACAAACCAGCCCACGTCGCTGGGATCCACCGGGTAGATCCGATTAATGTGGACCTCACCGCAAAGGATTACACCACAAGCCATACTGAAAGATTTTGAATAAAGATTTTAAATAAATTTTTAAAATAATTGTATCAAATAACTGTAGGCAATCGTGTTCTCTTAGTCTGGAAAACTTAACTAACAAATCTGTCATAACGAACGTTTTGTATTTCATTGAAAAGTACTCAAGTCTTGCAACTATTTTTACAATTAGTCCAATTTCACAGTAAAAAAGCAATAAAACCTTATTACAAAACATTATGCTGTAAAAGACTTCAAACAAATATTTTGTACATAAATTTAGCTAAGTTACACAATTGTACAGCCTTTTTATTCCCCCTCAACTTTATTTTTCGACGATATTAAGGCACGATTTCTCCAAGGGCCTTATGGGCCGTGATTTCCATCTTCTGGGATTTTGATATCGTTTTTTTATTAATATTCAAGAAATATTTTTTTCAGTGGATTCTGTCAATCAAAACATATTGCTTTTGAAACATATTATGTTTTAGATGAAAGTTTGGACTCAAAATTCGATTGGGTTTGCAAACTAGGAGAAAGGGTTCTGCGTGACGATAAAAGCAATTCTCTAAGTGCTGGCAGCTTGCATTTGCTCTACTTGTCAATCTGTTCTGGGAACGTTGACGCATTTAAATCAGTCATAACTTTCTTGGAAAAACACAATATTCTGGGAAATGAACTGAAGCATCTTTTACCGAATGCTTCAATTTTGGATGTTGCGCTGCGAGAGCTTGATGAACAGGAAGATAAATTAGCTTACAACAGGGCTGCCTCTTTTTTACATAAATTTAATTTTGAACAACGGCAACAGTGCATTTGGAATTACTTTTTATAGAGAAAAAAACATATAAATTTGTCATATTGAAATAATCCTTACAGATACTTTACTAAAGAAGTCGCAACCTATAAAATTTGAGCAGCCACGTTTAATGAGTGTTTGAACTTTTTTTAATTTGAACAAACGATTTCTTCATTGCGAATTTTAGTTTAAATTAGGAGTCACTGATGAAACTGAATTGAATAGATCTGAAACTGGAGCTGTTCAAGTATTAATTGAATAGGCTGGCTGTAGAAAAAACACGGGGTAAGGAAGGGCAGCAGCTGTTTACGATAGAGTCGAAACTGCCAAATGTCTGTTTGCAATCAACATTCCTTCTGAGCTCGTCTGGCATAAGTTTGATGGCCAAAATATATTCGAATTTGCGTTTGACAATTATCACTCCAAATCAGAGAAGTTTGATTTTCTTCGGATTTTATTCTCAGATGTGAGTAGATGCGATTTATTTTTCACCCAATTCGTTGGCTACCAGTGCGATCTTGCTCAAGATTTGAAATCTGATGCCTACGAAAGATGGGCGAAAACAGGAAAGCATCGAAGCTTTCTCCAAGTCGCTTGTGCCGTGGAGCCAGCCTCATTCGAGCGGGTCTCGTGGGCGGTTGCAATTCTGAGGCGATACGATGGCTTACTGGAGACTGAACTGGGACTCATCATCAGGACCCACACTGTTCTTACTAGACTTTTCTTGGGGTCAACCGATTCACACAAAAGCGCAATTAAACGGAAAGTTTTTGTAAACAACACAGCTATTTGATAAATTTGAGATGACAAACAACCCTTCTACAAGCTCAAAACCAAAATTTTCAAGTACGCAAACCTTGTGTTGTTCGAAAAAAATGTATTTCAATTTATAATAATTAAAAGGAAACTAATACTATTGCAAAAAATTGTTTGATTGCACTTTTGTTTGCTGTGTTTTGGTCCCCAAACTATGGGAAAAGAGACAGTAACTCGATGCTATTTTGTTTAAGGCCATCAAATACTGTCAAATAAGGTGAATTCTTAGTTCTCATTTTTTGCACACTTTGCGTTTTGTCGATTTCGTTTTACTTTCATGAAAAAGCTGGGTACCAAATAAATCAATAAAAAACAAAAAAATGCTTAAATTTTCATCGCGACCAAAAAAATTGATAAGGTTTTAATAACTTAAAAAAGAAATAAGGTTTTTTCTTGTTTTACTATATCTCCCCAACCAACGCCTGTTTTTTTGATTTAATACACCATGAATCATTGTTATAACAAATTTGCGTCTGAAAACCAAATATGTTTCAAACTGGGTAAATACCTTGCTTGCAAAATTTTCAAATGACCAAGGAACTGTGAACTTAGGTGTCATTTAATGAAATTACAAGTGGGGGCAAAACAGATGCGCTCCTCGACGTACCTGTATTTTAATACTGCTGTTGAATTACGCAAAGTCATGGTCATTGCTTAACGAAAATCGTCAGAAAAATTCTACTATAAGCTCAAAATTGCATCGAATTAAGAAATACACGACGAAGAGTTGGCTAAATCTCTGAGCCTGCTGTTGGCTTGTAGTCAAATTCCAGACAGTGTTCTGATGCAAACAACTGACGTTAATTTGGACGATTTCTTCAAGGCCAGAGAAGGCGCGGACTTCAAAAACATCATGGATATTGCAATCAAGCATGAACTGAAGATGTGTACTGCAGTTCTTCTCGCGGACGATAAAAGAAAAAATTTGTTCTTTAGCAGCGAGAAAGGAACTTATTATCAGAACTACTGGCACTCCCAATTACAAAATCTCAATTCCTGATAAAAATGAACTTTGAAAAGACATACAAATTATTCCTTTTTGAGATAAGTCCTAGGGGATAAGTCACGGAGTAGTTTTTGATGATAGCACACTGTCTAATTTTCACCTTTGATTGATCAACTAAGAGAGTTTAACTTAAGAAGTCTAAATTTAATGATGAATAGCGATTTAGTCTTATTTATACAATAAGAGGTGCTAAATACATCTCAATTTGTTTTACTTATTGTGTGCGTGTGTGTGTGTGAAAGGGCGGGGGGGGGGGGGGGGGGGGGTAAAAGAAGGGTAAAATGGAGGAAAAAAAAACATTCAATTTTTCCAGGGGCGGATTTAGGGGAGGCGGGGGGGGGGGGGGGCGGACGCTTTTTCTTAGTGATTCGACCACCTGCCGACCCAAAGGGTCCCCCCTTTGTACTATTTTGAACTATCCATTTTTGGCTAACGGACCCTAAAATTTTTCTAAAGGCGTCTTCGGCGCCAATATATATTCATTTTATAGGGGGAGCGCGCGCCAAAAAAACGCGATCTTTTGGTCAAAATTTTCAAAAAAGTGCCTAAAAACGCTTTTTTGGCCTGTTTTTCAAATTTTGACTGCGGCGCAGAAAACTTTGTCAAAAGTGGGTCTTTTTGGTGACTTAGGAGAGCTCAGAAAATCAATTTGATCGACCTAAAAAAAAGGTCGGCAAAATTTTCGAAAATTTACGGTCTCCAATTCGATCCTAAAAAACACTAAAATCTTTGAAATTTTTTCGTCTTACCATACCAATGTAAAAAAAAACTGAATAATAAGTTAAGCCAGCATCGGGTTTATAGGAGAGGGGGAAATCGGGAAGAGGCGGACGTTCTCCCCCTACCTCAGAAATTCGATCCTCTGCCGACCCAAAATGTCCCCTTTTGTTTTTTTTCGAAATATCCATTTTTGGTTGACAGACCCTAAAAGTTTTCAAAAATTTACACTCGGCTTCAAAACATACTACGTTTAAGGGGAAGCGCAAGCCAAAAAACTCATTTTTTTGGACAAAATTTTTCAAAAAGTGCCTAAAAATGCTTTTTTGGTATGTTATTTCAAAAAATTGGTCTTTTTAGCGACTTAGAAGAGCTCAGACGATCAGTTTGGTCAATCTACAACAAAATCGATAAAAAGCTTCGAATTTTTTTGAACCCCTCCCCCCTCAAGAAACTCATAGATCCTCCCTGAATGAAGTGAAGCTGTTATTGAAAGCAGTTCCCTGTCAGTGTTTTCATATGGACGTTCTGTTCGTTTATCTTACGCCGCCGTAATTTTTAACACTTGAGTTTCAAATAGGTCTAATTTGAAGTTCATATTTTAAGTTTTAAGATATCTATGTTTAAATATCTACCAGCAAAATTGGTTGCGCCTTATTTAATTGCAAACCCAATGAAAATGGTTTTAGACTTAAAATTATCCCAGCAACTGCACCTATCGAAGGTTAATTCTTGTAAGCGGCATCAGATCAATGAAAAAACGCGAAATTTGTTTTGGTTTATAAAAACCTAACTTCAGTTCTTAAGAAAAACATCATCTATTGCTTTTATTCACATCTTTATTCAATAACCTATCTTCAATTTCGCATACTAGAGAAAAATAAGTTGTAAAAAAAATTCATTTACCGACTTCAGCACAACTGAATTTTCAGTTGAAAATTTACATCTTCATAAAGGAAACAATTGAAATTTGAAAATACAACTATACAAAATTACAACGAGAAATTTGCAAAAAATGTAGGCAAAGATTTCTTCTAAATTGAAAACTACGAATGCAAAGATTTCGGACAAAGTTGTAGCTATAGGAAGAACCACAAATCATAAATAGCAAATATTTTCAACAAGAGTTGCCAGTTGATTTGTAAGTAGAACAGTAAGTTCCGTACTCAGTATTTCTTTAAAAAAGAGTGAGATCTACTTCGTAACGATGATGTAGTTGGAGATCAACGCAATCTGAGAGTCATCAACTTCAAAATAGTTTTCAGCTGCTTATTCTTAATTGCGCGGTAGTTTGAGACATTTTGTTGTACGAACATGATCACAACCACCAGCGGATTTAGGAAGGGGGGCAGATGCCTTTCCTCCCCCCTCCCCCCCATCCCCCCCCCCCCTCGCTCCTCCCCTCCAGGCGTCTTGGGCGTCAAAACATACTAGTTTGAGGGGGGGGGGGGGAGTTCGGGCCAAAAAAACGCAAGTTTTGGTCAAACTTTTCCAAAAAGCGCCTAAAAACGCCTTTTTTGGCCTGTTTTTTTTTGAAAATTTAGTCCAAATGGGGTCTTTATAGTGATTTGGGAGAGCTCAAAAATTCAATTTAGTTGACCTAAAAAAAGGTCCACAAAATTTTTGAAATTTTCTTGAAAATCCGCACCCCCCTCGAGAAAATCCTAGATCCGCCCCCTGATCACAACGAAAGTCCTCTTAATTGATCTTAACATCACCCCTGCCTTCCAGTAAATTCTGGCTGATGTGTTATCGCAATGAATTAAGAGTTAATCTTGCTCGCGCGCATGTTTTTAGCAAAAAAAAATCCATATCAAAGTGAATAAGTTAGAAACATATTGACACTAGATTGGCACTTATCCGAACGGGGAAAGTACAAGGCAAAATTGTCGAACGGCCCCAAGGTTTACGATTGTTCAATAAAGCCCTCCAAGGTTTGCACTTGGGCGTTGAAACACTAGGCAATGCGACGTGCGACGTTGGCAGACATGGCCTCGATCGAGCTGCTGGTGAAAAATGGACCAAATCAAATTTTACATCGCACTAATTATATGAAGTACAAACCAGCCCAGCGTCCCAATAAGTCAACCATGTCGCCGGGATCCACAGGGTAGATCCGATTATTGCAGACTTCACCGCAAAAGTCTACACCACACTGGGAGAAGCTACTCTGAACGATTTTGAATAAGGATTTTTGTTGTATTTTTGAAATTAGTTGTATCAAATAACTGTAGGCAATCGTGTGGTCCTAACCTGAAAAATTAACTACCAAATTTGTTTAACAAACATTTTGTATTTTCACACCAGGCGATACAACTAAGACGTTTAAACTAAGCATCATGCTGTGAAAGACTTCAAGCAAACCATTATGCAGTAAAAGACTTCAAACATAAATTTAATTATTTACGTGATTGTACAGCTTTTTGATTGTCCCTCAACTTTAATTGTCGACGAATTCATTGAATTAGTTGGCTGTAGGAAAAACACGGGGTAAAAAGAAGGGCAGCAGTTGTTAACGATAGAGTCGAAACTACCAAATGTCTGTTAGTAGCCAATAATTCTTCTGAGCTCATCTTGCATAAGATTGATGGCCCAAAAATCATTCGAATTTGCATTTGACAAATCGGAGAAATTTGAGTTGCCTCGGATTTTATTCTCAGTTGTGAGTAGATGCGATATAATTTTTTCACCCAATTCGTTGGCTACCAGTGCGATCTTTCTCAAGAATGGAAAACTGCATAGGAAAGGTGAGCGAAATCGGGAAGGTATCAAAACTTTCTCCATCTCGCTTGTGCCGTGGAGCCAGCCTCCTCATTCGAAGGGGTCTTGTGGGCGGGTGCAATTCGGTAGCGATACGTTGGCTTACTGGAGACTGAACTCATCATCAGGACCTACACTGTTCTTACTAGACTTCTCTTGGGGTCAACTGATTCACACAAAAGCGCAATTAAACGGAAAACCTACTTTGAATGAACACAAGTTCTTGTAAACAATACAGCTATTTGATAAGTTTGAGATTAAAAAAAAAAACTTTCTACCAGATTAAAATCATAATTTTCATAACCCTGTGCAGTTCGAAAAAAAATCATTTCAATTTATAACAGTTAAAAGGAAACAGTAATTGTATTGCAACAAATCGTTTGATTGCACTTTAGTTTGCTGTGTTTTGCTCCCCAAACTGGTAGAAAAGATACAGTAACTCGATGCTGTTTTGCTTCCGGTCCTTATATAGTGTCCAATAATAAGAAGTCTTAGTTTTCTTTTTTTTTTTGCACACTTTTAAGTTTTGTCGATTTCGTTTGATGAAAAGCTGGGTACCAAATAAGTCAACAGTGAACAAAAATGCTCCTTTTTTATTGCGAAGAACAAATTTAATAAAGTTTTAAAAACTTGTTAACAAATAGGAGTTTTTCTTGTTTTACCATATCTTTCCAACCAACACCGGAAGTTTTGATTCAATACACCTTGAATCCTTGATATAACAAAGTTGTGTCAGAAAACCAAATATGTTTCAAACATGCAATTGATCAGAAACTGTGAACTTAGATATCATTTAATGAAATTAAAGGTTTGGTAAAACAGATACTCTCTTCGACACACAGATACCGATACCAAAGATCTTCGCGAAATCTCTAGACTGGAGTGATACCACAAAACTCGACAAAAGCTCGCAACTCGGCATTGTTCAAAAAGAAAGACAAAAATCTACAAGAAAAAATTACAGACAGGCGAGTCAAGCAAGATTTTTTTTCTAAAAAACTTCACAACAAACATTCTTCTGACAAATCTCAGAGAGAGTGATTCGAGACATTTGCATAAAAGCATTTGCATATAATTATCTTATTTCAAATAAACAGTTTGGTCTCTTGCAGGGCGATCAGCGCCCCTGTAACTTTTCAGTTCTTGGAAGACTGGACCTCAGAACTAGATAAGGTATTCTGTACCGACTGCATCTACACCGATTTCAAGAATTCGGTATTCGATATGGTTCTTAGCAAAGATTTAGAACTACGGTATTCGAGGCAAAAAAAAAACATAAATAGAATGAAGCACTTTAGGGAGTGGTCTTCAAATGCGAAGATTTGTCAAATTGCTGAGAAACTGAAAAAAGAGAACCAAATCCCGGCACGCATTGGTAGGATATTTGATCACCTGGATGCAAGTGTATTGTGATTGCTTTTCAGCTCACTCGTTTCTTCAGTCTGGAAACCTCAATAAATTAAGCTCTTAACAATGCTAGAGAACGCTCAAAAGCTTGCAACGCGGTTGCTGGAAAACATTAGACACGAGGTTATATCAAATTTAGATGGAAGTGCGTCCGCGAAAAGATAGTTTATCGCCGGTAGGCCTCCACCTTCAGCAGTTGGATTTTGAGGCAAACAGCGCAGATGTAAATTGGGAAATTACAAACAGATAGGAACGAAAAGATTTTAAAACTTAAACAAAAATAAGGTTTGAAGGTGTGGGAGTTAGAATCAGAAAGAAGTGTAATGTGTAGATTTGATAAACAATTATCAAAAATTAGAAAACTGGCGGTGTTTCGTTACTTATACCAATCAAAAAGGCTTCGAAACACAGGAAAGGCCTAATTTTGTTTGTTAAAAAAGCCTGATCAAATGAGTTAAAAGGAAATCGAACTTTCAACTTAGGAGTAAAGACAAAATATTGATTGTTTATGTTATAATCCAAACACTATAAAGTCTTGACTTATTAAAACAATAACCACGCAAAACTGAAATTTTTTTCAGTTTCTAACTAGATAACACTCATGTGTGATTATAACTTGAACAACTTGAAAAAATCAGAAAAAGACATTTTGGAGTCCTTAATTACTCCTTATGGATTAAAAGTTTTCTGTCTCAATGACTAGAAGCGAGTCAGTGCTTCGGCAAAAACTCATGTTGATTACTTCATTGCTGACTACGAAGCAATTGGAGTTTTTTTTCAACGCGTCAAAAACTCGCCAATTAGAAACAAGTTTATTGTAAATTTTAAATAAAAAATTGTGCATGTATCAGAATTGTGCTCGATCTAAAATGGTTTGAATCAAAATGCGAACAAAATTTGAAAAACAAGCCTGATTCGTTTTAAGAATGTCGGAATCAAAACACCGAAATTGAAAGACAAAAAAAATGTCTTTGTCAGGAGCAATTGGCTAGTTTAATTGAGAATTAGTAAAAAACAACTTTCGCGAAGTGTTCCCTCAATTTTGAAAACAAACCAGCAAAACAAACCAACTGTGTGGTTCTTTGTCAAGTAACAGCAGAATTACGAAGCTACGTAATTGATTCAAGGAAACAATCAATCAAAAAAAAATTTGCTAGTCAAGTTAGCTATAGATTTTCAAACATGAGAAAAATTTGTGGGTATGTGATGTCTGAACATTATAATCCAAATTCCATTTTTTTCCAGCATATGGTATGATACCCTTAGAAAAATTTGTATCAGAAAACCTCTGAGCGCTCCCACCGTTTTTGCTTGGGAAATAGTCCACGGCCAATCAAAACACCTTATTTATATTATCAAGGCCTGTACAGTATATTTTTTTGAATCCAAACTCAAAAAACCAAATGTAAAACCTTCACCCGAAAAAAGATGAACCGATGAAACCGAACAATGTTCGCACAAATTCACTAATATGTGAGTCTCCCAAGGTCTCTCAATTGTTTTTTTTTCACGCTCGAATAACAGAACATTTGAAAGAAACATCAAGTTATTGTTTTGCAATTTGTTCTCATGCGTTGAGAATGCGTTGATCTATCTTGTCAAAAAAAACTTTAAAAATTGGTCTAGAAACAGCTTTTTTTGATTTTTCAAAGATTTTTAACTCCATTTCATATAAAAAACTTTTTTAAATCTCAAATTAAATAGGTTTTTTTGAAAGAAATGCATTTCATCAAAAATTTGTCAAGCAAAGCCTGAAAAAGGACACGTGAATGGCGCTTTGTTCTGACTGGATTGAAGTTAAAATGTTGTGACTTAAAGCAAGAGACTGGTTCCGTTTGGTTCCGTTGTTGTTCATTCTATTTATCAACGACAAAAAAATGATTATCCCATGAGTGTTTTTTGTTGCAAAATGCAGACAACTGTTTGATAATTGCATCATTCCTAGCTTCAATTGACGTTTTGAAATTTTCTCCAAAAACCAAAAATCAAGGAGTTTGATTGCATCAAAATCAAAATTTAAAATTTTCTGTGACACAAAAATATACACAAATTGAGTAAACTGACCAACTTTCTTATAAAAGATCAGTACAAAGCAAAAAATTCTGAATGTAATTTTTGAAGTCCGATTCTTGCTTCCAATCCGTTATTTCAATTTCAAATTTAAAAAAAAATTCCACAAAGTTACCAAATTATTTAAAAGGATAGATACTATTGAACAACAACTTCCACATTGTTTTTGTTGCTTTGCTTCATTGTTTAAAATTAAGCCATTCAGATATTGAAGAAAAAAAAATGATCGCAATTTAAGGCAGTTTCAAGGCTATCTTCAGAAAAAAAATTGAATTGGGCTATAAATAGCATATGTTTTGGATTAAAATTTATACCTTCTGCCTCACCAGAGAAATTTTTATTCTTAGTAGGGAAATTCAATCGGCCGCATTAGTTAGCATTAAAAAAGCAAAAATCTGCAAAACCTTGGAACAGGCGGCTACTAGAAATAGGTATGACGGGACAAGATGAGAACATTAAAATTTTTCGATGGCAATGCAAAAAAAAACAGTGAAATTCGAGGACAGCTAGCACATCGCATTTAGCAGGCAGGTAAAAAAATAACCATTTTCCTGGGATTTTGTAGCAATCAGCGCTGAAGGCTTACCAGACAAACCCAAGACATAAAGGATAACCTAGTGCTTCGAGGTTTTCTCGAAGTGATCATCTCCAATCGAGTTATAATTGAGCTCAGCAAGACAAATATGGAAAAGGAAATGAACATCGCGAACGCTTAAGAGCAAGCCCTCCACCTGGAAGCGGTCATTAGAATTGATGAAGAACAAAAAAACGCCACGAATAGCAGCTATACGGAGAGATGAAACAGAAATACATGTAGACTCAGTGAGTAGGCTTGTTCAAAAGATGTCGGTTGGTAGTGAAAGTGATACCAGGAGCAGTGAAAATTGAAGATGCAGCAGTCTTTGGCGAAAAACGTGACGCAAAGGGAACGAATGCAGGGATTAAGGCTCAAGCGACTGAGCAGGAGCTCCTGACCAGGGGTGTTCAGTTATCGATATAGATTATATTGCAGTTTCAAAATAGATTATCGATATTTTTGAGCTGACAAAATAAATAATCTAAATAATCTTTGGAATATTTCGAACAAAAAAAGATTATTGTTGAAAATTTTATTTTTCAAACCAAATCGGATACAACTTTAATATCCCAGAGTTGCTTATTTACAAAAAGCAACAATTGCGCTTCAAGGTTGACAGGCTCGAGTTTTTTACGGTAGTCGTCAAAAATCATTTTTGTTCGACTAAACAACCTTTCGCAAACGTTCGACGTTGCGGGTATCCATTCAAAAGTGAGCTGGCAGCACTTGATGCACTCGTTAGTAATGCAAATAATCTGAAACGACGTTATTTTGGTTGAATGTGTCACTCCTTTCCGTAAATAGGCCCACATTCATTGGCTACGAATCCCAAGACAATAATCGAGGCAACAAGTCACAATTATTGTTAGTCAACAATAGATTATTGTAGTGTTTAGCTCCAAAAAATAGATTATCGATATATATTTATTGACAATAATCTTGTATACAATAATCTTTTGAACACCCCTGCTGCCAACCCAGGACGAAACAGCTGCAAAAAAAATGACAATCCGCGAAGGAAAAATGACCAGGCTTCTATTAAAAAAACTCTTGGACTTCAAATGACAATCCAAACAAAAACGAAGTCCAAAGAGTTCGCCCAGGAGTTTTTGGTAACGGCCGAAATGCCGGTTTTGCCTTCTGAGTTTGGATTTCCTGATAGATCAAGAATGTTTTCTAAACGTTAGCGAACAATTGCTATCAATTGCTATACAGTACGAAATAGTGGAAAGCGCTACCTATATCAGTACAAACAACGACCGAGGTGCAAAATTTGCATTAGCGGGGAAAAATTCAAGAATCCGCAGCAGAATTCAAGAACCTCTAGCAGATTCAAAAAGCAGTACATAACAACATCAAGCATGGAAACGATATCAATATCAATAGCCAAGAAGGTTTAGTTGAACACATACACAAATTCGAAGAACGAACGGGACTACTTGTACCTTATTCACAGATAATTCTAAGCCAGGGAAGAGGTTTCCTGAAGTAACTAAATTTTCAAAATGAAAACACTAACACATTCCATAACAGCAAAATTGCATATCAAACCGGTTTGAGAAACCAAACTTGAGTCAGCGGAATCTCCAGTTCAGTGGAACGAATGCTGCATCAGGAATCCTTCCGAATTCGGCAAAGACAATCCGATTGTCATCAGAAGAGATAAGATTTTATAGACATAACCAGGTCTTCTCAAGCAGTTCAAGAGACTTGAGGTTTTTGGATAGCATCAAACAATAAATCAAATTAAACGCTGAGGCAAAGTCATCTCTGCGGGCATACGCAAGTTTGAACTTTGAGAAGCGGCAAGCCTTGAAAAATTTAGTGGAGGTTTTACAAAAATTCGAACTAGTTGAACCAACTCACTCGAATTTGGAAGCCTTAACCTTATTCGTGAAGAAAAAGACGGATTCAACAGACTAGTAGTTGATTATAGAGGATTTAACAATCAGATTGAAAAAACAAGCTGACCCCTACCTAGGATAAGTGATTACATTGACTCACTGGACGGCAACAAGTTCCTCTCGAATTAATCTTCTGGCTGCTTTCAAATGGCAATAGACGGAAACTCACAAAACTTTACAGCCTTTATAACGCCGACGGGTACATGTAAGTGGAAAAGACTATCGAAGTGGATCACTTCAGCGCCAGGAGCAATTTAAAACATAATGATGTTTAAACTGAGATCACTATCATGCGAAAAAGCGTTGTTGTATCTAGATGACATTATCGTCATCGGTAAAACATTTGAGGAACATCTAAAGAAATTGGAACTTATTTTGTGTCAACTGAAGAAAGCGGGGCTAAAAGTATAAGGATCGTAATGCAGACATAAATTTTTTGACATATAGTGTCGAACAACGGGTAGAATTTGGTCCGAAAAAACTAACGCAGTTAAACACATGAAAGATCTTCACAATATCGAACAAGTGCAAGCGGCATTAGGCCTAATTAGGTTCTTCCGAAATATTATCGAAGAGTTTAAAAATACAATGGAATCAATTCGCAAAATTTTTACCAAAAGCAAAAAAGTTTTTCTCAGAGAAATTTACATAACAGCTCTGAAGGAACTTAAAAAAATTGAAAAAATTGAAAAAATATAACAATTTTGCAGTTAAGGGTCCTATAAGGCGACTCGAATACTTTTGATAATTACGAGGTTTTGTTGTTAACATGTTTTTTTCTGAGCTCACGGTTACGTTTCTCCTTAGATTTTTAATTACGGATTATTCGTTTTTAGAGCAGATTAATTGGTTAGACTCGAATCAACAGCAAAAATTGACCAGGATAAAAGGACATGACTAGGATTAGCCGAAAAATGATACTGCTTAATGTCGCACAAAAACTGAAAACTAAACTGACACGAACTTTTATATGCAGACTGCTTGTCAAGGAACCCAACTACCACTGAAGAAATTGTTACTCATATAGGAAAAGCAAAAGAAATTAGGATCAATATCTGGGAACAAGAACTGAAAGATTCTGATTTGGAACTAAAAAAGATTCAATTTAAATTGCAAGAAAAAAGAAAAGCAAATAGTGGTTTAATTAATGAGGGGAAGCCTGTTAAAAAACAAATGATTGGCTCTTCAAGGGCGTTTTGGAAATTTTGATTCATTTTCGAAAATTTGACAATCAAAAAAGACTAGCTTATACCAGAAAATGACAAAAAATGTTTCGCGATTCAAATTGAGGAAATACTTATTTTGCTACAAGAATATTGTGGAGATTTTAGCTTTAAATAAGTTTTCAACGAGTTTAAGACAATTTTTACTGACCTGGAATGGAATGAGTAGGTATGGGTAAAACAAAATGAGTCAAAATATTTGAAAAATGATCAGCGAAAAACAAACCTAGTTAGAAATATGTGCATTCATTGCAGACTTGGAAGTCCAGACATCACTTTTCGCAGCTAGTTATAGATATCATGGGCACTTTACCTGAATCGGGACTGCTCGAGTACCTTCTTCTAAATGGATATCAATTTGCGAAGTCGTACGAAGTGGTATCATTAGAAAACCAAGAAGCAAAGACAGTAGCTAAAGCTCTGTTTGACATCTGGGTTACAAAAACTGAAAACGCAGTATTAACTAAAGGGCTTGTTGAAAAAATGAAAAATCAATTCAGTCTGTGAGATTAAATTAAATTTATATACGAGTTTGGAAAACCGACAACAGCTTGTAGTCGGGAGGCTCGTGTTTTTTTGCGAAAACTATTTGCTGTGAAATCTGTGCTACGGCCAAATGTATACAAGTTTGTTGATTTTTACACCAAATACTGCACTGTGGCTTGATTAGAAAAGTGGCAGACATCAAATGTTGTAAGCCCGCTACTACTAACTTTCAATGAGCTGCAAAATCTCCATGATCACCCTAAGGATAGCAAAAGTACATTGATAAGGTTTAGAAGCTGGGAATAACGAGAGTCTGCTTCGGGGAAAACTTGAAAGGTCTTAAAAGAAGATTGGTAAGCTGAACGATAAGCTCCAATGGATGGAGGGATCCTCTAAGGTTTGAAAAAAAATCAAATCTCTCGAAGTATAGATGAATTCCATTTTGTTTGTGAAAGAAGAAAGAAACCTCTGAGAACCAGTGGGAGTTTAAAAAGCTAAAAAGGAAAGCTAAAAGATGAGAATATAGCCCAGAATTTGCTCTTTAAACGGTTACAACTACATAATGCTCTGATCATTTTCTAGTTGCCTCCAAGTGTGTACGATATATTGTTTTTACCGGAGCTAGTGCCAGCCACAACCGTTGCATTGCATTCCAGAAGCCTTTCTTTTTTCTGCCAGCCAGATAAGGTAGGAAGAGGAGAATACTTTAGGGGCTGTTTTAAACGCAGAATATACTTGGAGATGAAAAAGCGAGAAAAAATACATATAAAAAAAACAGATATTGAGGCTAATAGAAACTTTTTGAGCAGCATGATGATTAGAAGAAACGAACGATATTTGCATGTAAATTTAGATCAACCATATTTAAAAACGTTAATCACCGATGATTGCCAATTTGTTTGAAAATTGTGCTAGAAACCATTATGGAGCTCAGTCGAGAACGGAAGCACACAGTTGTTTCAGGCAGGGGAACTTATTTTTGGAATCGGAACTAATTTAAAGAAAAGTCAAGATTTTAGCTTGATATTATTTGAGATTTTTTGATGTCTGAGAGCTGGCATCAAGTTTTTAGGATAATAACACAAAGGCCATGTCAGGTGGTAGAAATTCTGGTAGGCCGTTGTCAAGATTATATGACATGCATATAGAAACAACGCTGAGAAAATGTATATTCAAGTTCAACTAACATTCGAAATATTATAACGAAAACGTTAACAGAGGAGTGTTCAAAAAAATCATAGTCTCTCAAAATCACTTAGTTATTTTTCTATAAAAAAACGGCTTAAACCTTAAACATTAAGTTAATCAAATCTGACAGCTGAGGAGTAACTGAATATTTTACCTTACCTTAGCGCGTATTATATTTGAATTTGAAAAGCATTTAAAAATTAAAGTTTTTTTATTTCCTAATTAGCTGCTGCAGAAACACTCGCCTGGAGAAACCCGTGTTGTACTACAGTTTTATCGGAATTAAGAACAGATTGAACTGAAAGATGTTTCATGTCTGTATTTTTGTTTTACTATAAAAATGCTTTTATATTGAGGTTACCAACGCGACACCTAATTGAAAAAAAAATCAGCAAACTAAGCAATCATTGTATAATAACAATAGCTGAAAAGCTTCTCGACCAAATTTTGACTGCTAAATTTCGTAAATTTGAACTACCGCATCAAAATCCAAGAAAAAACTGAAACAGTTTTACTTGACCAAAATGCAATCTAATCTTACAAGTAAGCATAAAAAAATAGCAAGAACTCCGTTCGTTTTCATTAGACTTATTTGCAAGTTTTTATTTAAGCTTACTAATTTTTGCTTCAATTTTACATTGCCTAAATTTCATAAAGGTGTGCAAAATTTCTTAAAACTTTTCATCCTTCATCTGATAATTTTAAACCCTTCAATTTGATTTCAAACACTTAATTAATTTAGGAGGTTAACAGTGAAATTAAATGATGATTCTTAGAGGTCAACTGTGATTGGCTATTGTTGTAACGTGATGGTTTCAAACCCTAACTTATGTAAAATTTTGTGAGTAACATTTTTATTTGATGTTTTATCGTCAGTTAGATTAGTTTATTGCAAAAAACCTGATGATGCACATGGTTGTGAACAAATTTTGAAATTTGCAGTCTACCAACATTTCTTTTGATAATTTTTTTTTGATGTAATGGTTAACCCATGAATTGCACAAAATGCTTGCACTGTTAATAATATTTAAAGTGTTTCTTCTTCTTTGCACAGTTGTGACAGCAGATTTTGTTAACGCAGTGAAAAACTGTCTAGATTTCCACTGTTGGCGCAGTCTTCCTTAAAATTGAAATTGTTTAATGAATACAGAACAAAAAACTGCAGAAAAACTGACAGATATCCTGATGACACTGTTGAAATTCAGCGCCATCGTATACTGTTAGAGAAACCGTGCCCCAGGTGTCATGAAGCAAATGATCAGCTCGGTTATTTCTGTCATTTCTTTTACGAGCTTTTTGATTTCATTGAGTAAGAAAAGAACGGTGCTGGTGAACGAGTATCAGGCACTACACCATGACATTTAGCTGGAGTTAAAGTTTTTGCGGATTGTTTTCAAACACAAAAACAACCTCCCAGCTGTTTTGTGAAGCTTCGTTTAAACACAAAAACGAAGTCGCATATGAGAGGAAACGAGAACAAAGAAAACTGGTAAACAGAGGCGAGGAAACTGTTGGGGACACTAACAAGGATGCTACAACGGAGAGGGTGAGTCAGACTTTTGTTTTTTATGTTGCTTCGTGTCAAGTGAGGTATATTTCTCATGGCCTGCAAAACAATAAGCACAGTTGTACTCCCACATCCAATCTTCATTTGGACTTTAAAAAAGAAACTCAAAAAGAAATTGGTCCGTGATTATGCCTCTAGATGAGTTCAGTTTTTGCGACCAACGCGTTAAGTTTCTAAAAACGGATTTTAACATGGCAAGGATAGATGAAAAAACCGAGGGCAAATCGGAAAAGGCGAAAAGGCAGTACAGAGAGGGGTAGCTGACAATTTTTGGCCTTCTTAACTGAAATAGCTTTGTCGCAGTGGACAAAAACAACAACAACAACAGTTAAAGCGACCCATTAAAAGAAACTAAAGAAACTATTTGAAAGACAAGATTCACCTCTAGAAAGGAAAAATGAGGTATCGGGAAAACTCTTGATGATATTGAATTACCAGATTGGCTTCAGCAGTTTTTGTCAATAGAGCCGAAATATCAAGTCAGGGAAAAATTGAAAGAGACTCCCTTTCTAGCTGATTTTGACTTCTTTCTTTCGGATCTCAAGAGTAAAAAAAAACCGAAGAGGCCCTTCATGAGATCGAATCAGTGAAAGACGCTTATTCTGCAAGTGTGAAACATACACAATCTGACAGACGCGTTAAGAAAGCCCCAACGTATCTAAAGAGAAATGGATTGCTTGCGGTACCGTATAAGAAGGCCATTGGTTTTTGTTTAATCAGGGAGGATACCTACGAGAACAAACTATCTGATTTATTAGATTCGAACCAGTTCAGCAAAAAGACAGGACAAACTGATTCGATCGTAGTGAAGATCAAGAAAGACATCAAAAAAAAATGTCTGCTATGAATAAAGAAGACACTGAAGCAAAACGAAACTACACTAATGAGGGATATTCAAGAAATGCATGAAAAAGAATCTTAATGGAATATGTTCCGAGTGCAATAAGGAGGTCACCTACACGTCAAAATATACGGAGTGTGAAAGCTGTTTGAACTCGTAAAACGTTAAATGCGGCGGTATATCTATCAGATGATGCCTACCGAAACATAATTGGCACCATATGGTCCAGTAAAAATTGCATCGCGATAAAGGGGGAAAACGAGCCAGTGCGGCAAGCTAAACTTTTTACGTTGGTGATATAGTAAAAACAATGTGAGGTGATCCTGGCGAGGTGCGGTGGGGAGCGAATTTACTACATCACATATACGGTGCACAAAAGAAGCTTCGAATACATCTGGAAAGCTGGCATTTTTGACTTACTGTTTAATTTTTAAAAAACAGATATTTTTACTGTGGATCGTATCAGAAACCAACACACAAAAGTTCAAAACAAAAACTTAGAAATTGCGCTAGCCTTCAGTACAAGAAAAATGTAAACAAAATTCCACTGTGTTTTCCGCAGGACATCCACATGGAAAGTTTTTAACAAATCGTTAAAAAATAACCGTAAACAGTGGTTGGATAACCAATATCCAGGAAATTGGTCACCTTGTGTTGAATTGCGATTCTTAAAAAAATCATCGGAGAAAGAAAACGAAGAAAATATGGCTGTGAAAAGTAAGCTTTCTGTCCACAGTTTTTTTTTGCAGGACGTTCACATGGAAAAATGTTAACAAATTGATAAAATTTAACCGTACACAGTGGTTGGATAACCAATATCCAGAAACTTGGTCGTCTTGTGTTGTATCGCGAGCCCCTGAAAAGATCGTTGTGGAAAGCAAAACAAAGAAAATATGGCGGAGGAAGGAAGCCCTGTGATAATAGTAGCGACTCATCGCGCATCTTTTTTGTCCAATATCGGGGAAACAAAGTTTTACATTAGCAAAAAAAGTGCGCAAATTCACCAACGCGCACATATTATATTCACGACAAGAAAATTGAAGACTTGCATGCCCTAATTAAATCCTCCTTTTCCAATCAACTGAAATCACAGTCTAGAACAATGTGGTTGCAGATCCTTTTATATCAGCCAATTGGTCCGTCATCTCACCACCTCAACATCGAAAAGAGGACATTGCAGTTGGTCAGCTCATAAGGCAATGTGGTAGTGACAGTGGCAAACCAAGTTCAATTGGCAGAATCCGAGCAAGCCGCCAGCAGTATTAATTACTTAAATTAGAAGCGCTGCAGAAAGAGAGGCAAGCAATTACCACAAGCGACGAGTTAAGAAGAAGGGAGCTTACCTTAAAGCTATAGTTTCGGAATGGAAAAATTTACACAAGAACAAAAATTGTTAATTGCAAATTTTCAAATAAAACGGAAAAAAAATTGATTTAAAAAATAATAAATTTCAAAATTGGATACTAATAGGCAGCATTGGCTGATCAATCAGTACCTTGAAAAATCGTCCGGATTTGTTGCGGCAGACGCCCTGTGCAAAATCATCGAATTTGAGGGCAAGCGTCTGGATTTTGAGAGTTCTTCAACTCAATCACCAAAGGATGTGAAGCCTACGATGCTGATGATGCAATATCGGGGTAACCTCAGCCAATCTTTTGCAAACAGGTAATAAAGTTTAACCAACATTCAACTAGTTTTCACCGCATGAAAGCTAAAATCTTGTTTACCATCGCTGAAGTCAGCACTTTCTAATGGCTTCAATTCAAGAGTGGTTTATAAACTGTTGTCATGTAATGGATGCACTTCCACCTACGACGGACAAACTGTTTAATATTTGACCACTAGATTTGAGGAGCATAAGAAAGCAGACTCACAGGTAGGTCTCTACCTCCAGCAATTTAGACTTGACGGAAATAGCGCAGTTGTCTGATAGAAGGAACAACCAGACAAAACTGTTAACACTAGGGGCAATACATATCAGGAAATAAAAACCGGGCTTAAAAACGCGCGATGAGTTTGAGAGCAAGGTGTTCAAGCCTTGTTTCCCTTTCCTGATATTTATTGCCTCTGGTATTAATATTATTGTCTGATTGTTCGACCTATCTAAAATTTCTCACATGAGATCTGCGCTATTTACCTCAAGTCTGCATTGCTGGAGGTGGAGGCCTACCTGTGAGTCTGCTTTTTTATATTCCTCAATTCTAGTGGTCAAATAACGAACAGTTTGTCCGACATAGGTGGAAGTGCATCCACTACATGACAACAGTTTATGAACCACACTTGACTTGAGGTCATTAGAAAATGCTGACTTCAGCGATGGTAAACAAGATTTTAGATTTCTTGCGTTGAAAACTACTTGAACGTTGGTTAAACTTCGTTGCCTGTTTGCAACATAATGGCTTAGTTTACCTCTAGATTTCACCATCTGCATGGAGGGTTCACATCTTTTGCTGATTGAGTTGAAGAACTCCTCTCTGAAAATTGGACACTGAAATTTTAGTCCAAAACTTTTTTTGGTTTAATAATTAAAAACGTGCATATCTAAATTGAAATTATGAATCAGAAACTTCCAGACCAATAATAAAAACTTTTTAAACTTACTTTAGAGTTCAAAAATATTTTAATCTAAATCCTAATTTTAGAGGTTAACTGTGATTGTCTAGTTTTCTAACACGATGGTTCAGAACCAAAATTTATGTGATATTCGACCAGAATGCCGCCAAAATCCATGGCGAGTTTGAATTTTTTTTGTGACCGTAAACTGGGAAAATTGGCAGTTTTGGTGGATCAGCAGTATCAATTTGACAATTTGACGAATCGGGAATGGTCAATTTGGCGTGCCGTAATAAATTTTAAAAATTGTTTTCAAAATAAAAACACATCACGACCTTGAAATTTCGAGACAACTGACAAATGAGAAGAACAGAAAAACAATTTTCGTTGAAATAGACGAGGTGAACGACAAGCCTACGATACAAATTGAAATAGCAATTGAGATTATTGTTGGAAGATCATTCCGAGTTGTAACGATTGTGTAGCTACAATCGTTACAAAGCAATTCCCGAGAACCAGGAAGGGTGTTCGGACGACGCGACCAGTCTTCGGGAAAGAAGATAAAACTGTTCTTCGTCCGGATTCCAGAATCAGGTAGGGTCTCGGGAAGAGAACTCGAACTTTATTTTAACAACTTTTAGCTTCCTAGAAGGTCCTGAATTGAATTAATGACATCTGAGTTCGTTTTCAGATAATGAGAAGCTATGAGTTGAGGGAACGGGTTGATCTAACTCCAATGGGAATGATGATTTTTATCTACTGAACAAAAACTAATAGTAATGTAATAAATAAGTAGCAGCCCTGTTTTTAGGAGTGATCTCGTGGTCTGGGGATACTGAGATCCAGCCATGAGCTCACTATTTTTGCATGTAAATAAATTAATTGAGCGTTCTGACCGAAGCCCAAAACATTAACGATTTTGTCGACTCGATGTTAAAAGGACCACACAAAGAACTGGCTTTGGTAGAGACGGTTAAAAGCATAGAGAGCTGTGTTTAGACGCTAGCCAGTAGCTTTACTTTCCGTCGATATGTACTTCCGCGCGAATGTTACTTGATGTGAAATGTTGTGATTAACATTTGTAATTTGATATTTCATCGTCATTTACATTACTTGATTCTAAAAATCCTGACGATGCACATAGTTGCAAAAACGTTTGAAGTTAGCTTTTTTTCAAAACATTCTTCAAAAAATGTAAAAATTTACATTAAGTAAGCAACAAATCGAATTAGTAAGAACACAATATTAAGCTCTCCGAATATTGTGGCTAAGTTCAGAAAATTGGTTACATAATATTCGTTACATTATTTTAGTGTTAATTGCAATCTTTTGAATTGCAAAGTCAAACGGATGTGATTGTTATTCTGGTTGGTATCATATCAGTTGTGTAAGTATTTCTCTTAGCGACTCTAAGAAAACCCAATGGTTTCAGTGTACTTTATGCGTTGATGTAAAATCTGTTAATAAAGCAACAATAGGTAATGATTTAGTGCTAGACAATTATTTTAATACAGCCATCTCAAATGTCCGAGTACTCAAGAGAGTACCAAAAGACTCGCGTGTTTCCTTGGCGGAAAGCCTGTCGGACAAAACAAATGATATCTTCTACAATGAAGATTATTTTACAAAATGGCTAATTTTTTTAACGTCGTTCTTGTTTTTTTTGGAGCGACCAAAAAGAAGTGGGCGCAAACAGACCACAAGCATGAGCTCTTTGATAAATAAAAAGATTTGAGCAAATGACGTGTCACTTCCAAACCCATTCCCAAGTTTCAAGCTCGCCGCTGAGTGACATCGATCAGAGAAAAAAGCTAATAAGTAGTAAGCTCGATGAAGGAAATATAAAGGGAGGGATAAGGCTTGCTGCTTCGGATGACAAAATTGCTCCTTTTTCAACTGATAACTATCAAAAATTGTTGTCTAGGCACCCTCAGCGAGCCAAATTTGCAGCTCCAAATCCTGAAAATTTAAATAGTTTTTTCGTGACCGATTTCAACCTATACAAACTGATAATGTCCTTTCCGAACGGATCAGCAGCAGGTCCTGATAAAATAGTTCACCAAAATTATAAAGGTCTTGTTAGAAGCTCAAATGGCAGTGCAGGACTTAATTTTCTGAAATCGGTTAGTAAGCTGATCAACCTCATTGGAGATGGCAAAATACCCGAACCCCTAAGATCTTTCTTTTTTGGCGCAAAGCTTATCGCCCTCATAGAGATAGACGGAGTGTTGAGACCAATTGCCATAGGCAACACGCTGAGAGTTATAGCATCTAATCAAGCTGGAAGCAAGGCTCTCTCCGAGCGACAAAATTTTTTTTCAGAAACGCACATGTAGGATGCGGTACCAAACGAGGAGCAGAAATAGCTGCACACTCGTTTAGAAACCTAATTGAACGCGACGACAATCCGATAGTAGTAAGCTCGATGTAAGCTCGATGAAAGTAGTAAGCTCGATGAAGGAAATATAAAGGGAGGGATAAGGCTTGCTGCTTCGGATGACAAAATTGCTCCTTTTTCAACTGATAACTATCAAAATTTGTTGTCTAAGCACCCTCAGCGAGCCAAATTTGCAGCTCCAAATCCTGAAAATTTAAATAGTTTTTTCGTGACCGATTTCGACCTATACAAACTGATAATGTCCTTTCCGAACGGATCAGCAGCAGGTCCTGATAAAATAGTTCCTCAAATTTATAAAGATCTTGTTAAAAGCTCAAATGGCAGTGCAGGACTTAATTTTCTGAAATCGGATAGTAAGCTGATTAACCTCATTGGAGATGGCAAAATACCCGAACCCCTAAGATCTTTCTTTTTTGGCGCAAAGCTTATCGCCCTCGTAGAGATAGACGGAGTGTTGAGACCAATTGCCATAGGCAACACGCTGAGAGTTATAGCGTCTAATCGAGCTGGAAGCAAGGCTCTCTCCGAGCGACAAAATTTTTTTTCAGAAACGCACATGTAGGATGCGGTACCAAACGAGGAGCAGAAATAGCTGCACACTCGTTTCGAAACCTAATTGAACGCGACGACAATCCGATAGTAGTAAGCTCGATGTAAGCTCGATGAAAGTAGTAAGCTCGATGAAGGAAATATAAAGGGAGGGATAAGGCTTGCTGCTTCGGATGACAAAATTGCTCCTTTTTCAACTGATAACTATCAAAAATTGTTGTCTAAGCACCCTCAGCGAGCCAAATTTGCAGCTCCAAATCCTGAAAATTTAAATAGTTTTTTCGTGACCGATTTCGACCTATACAAACTGATAATGTCCTTTCCGAACGGATCAGCAGCAGGTACTGATAAAATAGTTCCTCAAATTTATAAAGATCTTGTTAGAAGCTCAAATGGCAGTGCAGGACTTATTTTTCTGAAATCGGTTAGTAAGCTGATCAACCTCATTGGAGATGGCAAAATACCCGAACCCCTAAGATCTTTCTTTTTTGGCGCAAAGCTTATCGCCCTCATAGAGATAGACGGAGTGTTGAGACCAATTGCCATAGGCAACACGCTGAGAGTTATAGCGTCTAATCGAGCTGGAAGCAAGGCTCTCTCCGAGCGACAAATTTTTTTTTCAGAAACGCATATGTAGGATGCGGTACCAAACGAGGAGCAGAAATAGCTGCACACTCGTTTCGAAACCTAATTGAACGCGACGACAATCCGATAGTAGTAAGCTCGATGTAAGCTCGATGAAAGTAGTAAGCTCGATGAAGGAAATATAAAGGGAGGGATAAGGCTTGCTGCTTCGGATGACAAAATTGCTCCTTTTTCAACTGATAACTATCAAAATTTGTTGTCTAAGCACCCTCAGCGAGCCAAACTTGCAGCTCCAAATCCTGAAAATGTAAATAGTTTTTTCGTGACCGATGTCGACCTATACAAACTAGGTGCGGTACCAAACGAGGAGCAGAAATAGCTGCACACTCGTTTCGAAACGTAATTGAACGCGACGACAATACGATATGCACTGTTCTTTTAAAACTAGATTTTAAGAATGCCTTTAACTCTCTAAATAGAGAAACAAGGCTGAATCATGTTTATTCAAATCGCCCCGAGTTATATAAAAACACCCATTGCGCGTATAGTAAACCTAGTTACCTTTTCTACGGAAGCTCCGCCAAAATGTCAGGAGACGGAACAGAGCAAGGTGATCCTGAAGCCCCCCTCTTTTTTGCGGAAACATTTCAGACTCTAGTCTAACAGTTGGACTCGAAAATTAACATCTCGTATTTAGATGATGGAAATTTAGCCAACGACTATAATTCAGTACTCCGGGACCTTAAAAACATACTGAAATCGGAACAAATTTACGGCCTGAGCTTGAAGACTGAGAATTGCAAACTTTGTTTTTGGTTCCGACTATGAGTACCCAGTATAATCCAATTTAACACAATTTCGTGAAATATGACCCAAAATAAAATTAAAACCAAAGAAAAACTCCTCATTTTAGGATCTTCAATCGGCCAACTTTGCCGAAAACGTTTGCTCGACGAAAAAATTCAGGAGCTTGAAAAATCTCAGATTTCATTGACAAACTAGACGACCATTATGGTTTTTACTTCCTGAAAAATTGATTTAGCATGCCAAATTTCCTATATTTTTTGCGTACGAGTCCTTGTTTTTTGCAGAATGACTTTTTTGGAACGCTACTAGAAATTACTAAGAAATTCGTTATGCAAGACCACTAATGTGAAAATGGATGATAACCAGTTTTTACAAGCAGTTCTCCCGGCAGCCAAAGGTGGCTTGGGCGTTTCTTCCGCTCGTCTACTCGCTTTACCCGCTTTCTTAGCCTTATCAGTAGGAGCAAAAAATACCTTGGGAGAAATCTTTGGTTTAGAGAAAGTGCATGGAACCTATGATGATGCACTTAAACGGCGGTTTGAACTCGGAAAAATTGGAATGGCTCCGAAAAATGAAATACAAAAAATGGACAGAGTCAATTTTTGACAGCGAAATTGCAGACTTGATTTTACGACTCGAACCAACGGATGTCAAAAGGTTCAACGCGTTCAGAGATAGATTTGGCTCCCAATGGTTGAAAGTCATCCCGTGGAAAAAATTAAGGTTAAAACTGTCAAACCAACAACTCAGAATTGCAATAGGATTTCGATTAGGCTCAAAAATATGCAAACGGCATAAATGCGTGTGCGAAAAAGACGTTACCGAAGATGGTTGGCATGGTCTTTCGTGCCTCAAAAGTGCAGGAAGATTCTCTAGGCATTCAAACCTGAATGCCCTTATAAAGCAGAGTTTATCTTCTACTCACATTCCGTCTGTTTTAGAGACACAGCACCTCTACAGGACCGATCAGAAGCGACCAGACGGTTTGACGCTCGTTCCACGGGCTGTTGGTAAGCAGCTTTTGTTGGATGTAACGGTAGTAGACTCCTTAGCTCTTTGCAGGATTAATGCCTGGTCTGGTTGTAACCCTGGTACAATGCCGCTGAAGCGGAAGATCGAAAAAATGCCAATTATAAGGATCTAGTAGATGATGGGTACCTTTTTCAACCGCTAGCTTTTGAGATTCAGGGCGCGGCCGGCCCTAGCACAGAAATTTTTTGAGCAAGCTTTGTAAGAACCTAAGCATATGCACTGAGGAACCCAGAGCAGGCAGCTTTTTAAAACAGAGAATCTCCCTGGCAATACAGAATGCGAACGCCGCTTGCGTACTCGGAACAATAAATGACAAATAATTTTCCGATGAAATTTTTTATTTGTAACACTTTTTTATTATATTTTCTCGTGTCGAGTTGCGTGTTCTTATTGAAGAAACGTAACCCTTATCTATTTTTATTGAAAGGAAATCAACACTTGTCATCTTTATCATTATCACTTCCATATCTAGAAAATTCCAAGGATTTTGACTGGAATACGTGATGAAGGGACTCCTGACTGCAACCTCGGTTACTATGATACTTTTGACCTTACGATTACCTTAAAAACAAGTTAAGAAATATACACAGTTTACTTAAGAGTTTTAAAACCTGCATAAACGTGCATAAAATAACATGAAGATGTTATAACTGAAGATGCAAAAATGTGCGAAAACGTATGTTTGAGGTTACATTTTTAACGCATTTTCAAACAAAAAAGTTTTGCATGCTAGAATTGGGCTCCCAGTACCTCGGAACTTCGGTTTCTGATGATGCGGTTTATAATGACAAATGACGAACATAATTAAAAGAAGAGTGAGGTAAGGTCCATTGCTGATTACGTGTTACGAAAATTGAAATGCGAATGTGAAGCATCCAAGTGAAATAGCAAATTGTCAATTTAATGAGCTGTGTATAAAGGACTACATGCTCACAGAAACTACCTTGTCTATTATGAGGTAGTAGAAAAGGTAGGTTGACTATGTAACATTCGCCCGGAAGTACATATCGACGGAAAATAAAGCTAGGTTCTAAGACGACTGGCCAACTTCTAAACAGAGCTCTACATGCTTTTCACCGTCTCTACCAAAGCCAGTTCTTTTGGTGGTCTTTTCAACATCGGGTCGACAAAAACGTTACTGTTCTCCGGCTTCGACCAGAACGCTCAAATTAACTTGTTTACATGCAAAATTAGTGAGCTCATGGCTGGGTCTCAGTATCGCCAGACCACGAGGTCACTCCTAAAAACACGGCAACTACTACTTATTATATAACTATTGTTTTTGCTCAGTAGATAAAAATCATCATCTCCATCGAAGATGGATCAACCCTTTCTCCCAACTCCTATGTTAACGGTTCTGCCGGTCATGATGCTAAAAAAATAACACTCAGGAGCGCCATAAAAACATCTATGTAACATTCGCCCGGAAGTACAAATCGACGGAAAATAAATCTAGGTTCTAAGACGACTGGCCAACGTCTAAACAGAGCTCCAGGTGTTTTTCACCGTCTCTGCCAAAACCAGTTCTTTTGGTGGTCTTTTCAACATCGGGTCGACAAAAACGTTACTGTTCTCCGGCTTCGACCAGAACGCTCAAATTAACATTTTTACATGCAAAATTAGTGAGCTCATGGCCGGGTCTCAGTATCCCCAGACCGTGAGGTCACTCCTAAAAACAGGGCTACTACTACTTATTATATTACTATGGTTTTTGTTCAGTAGATAAAAATCATCATCTCCATCGAAGATGGATCAACCCTTTCCCCCAACTCCTAGCTTCTCATCTTCGTAAAATAAATTCAGATGTTAAATAAATTCAATTCAGGACATAATAGGGAAGCTAAAAGTCTCTATAAAAAGATATAAATTCGAGTCCCGAAACCCCTCCGGGTTCTTGAATCCGGAGAAATAACAACCTTATCTTCCTTCCGGAAGGCTGTTCTTCTACCTTCACCGTTGTTGTGAACGGCCTTGCAACGATTGTAGCGACACAATCGTTGCAACTCGAAACGGTCTCTGCTAACTCTTAAATTCGTTGTTGTTTTTCTATCGCAATCTTCGTAGTTATCACTATCGCAACTATTGTTGTTCTGATTTTCTTCTGGTTTTCTTCCAAAATGGCGGTTTTTGCCGTTTCTCAGAAGTGCGACTTCTCAATTCGAATTTTTAAAATTTCAAAATACCAGAATATCTTGACCTTTGACTAATCGTCCCAATGACGCCACTAATCTCTCAAAACTGTCAATTCGGAAGGTTAGCTGCTAACTATTCGAAATCGCCGAATCTGCATTTTTTTCCATTGTGGTCGAATGTCACATACTCCCCGGACAGCCCGGTCAATGTCCCCATTGAATCTCGTAATGTTCGTAAAAATGGTACAGTGTCATCGAACAGAATTTACAAAATGCACGAAATTACTTTTATCCGCGTCATATCGACTCACTGATGATTATAAATGGCATCATACTACACTACTATAGCCTTCCAAATTCTTTCACTAATCTGCACTTTCGAGGATACGACTTAAGATAAAACATTTTTTCTGACTTCCAATGCCAACGCCCTGATTTAAAAATTTTTTTCCTAGGTTTTAAAAGGTGTTAGTTTGCAGGACAGTCCTGCCAACCAACAAGCTAAAATTTTCCTACTATGCTCCTTCTCTTCGAAACTTTAGTTGTTATTGGTCCTGAATATTAAAACTAAGGAACTCTGTGGTCAGAAAGAACAATGAAACAATCTTCCTCTTCAAGAGATTACCCAAGCCTTTCACGTCACCACAAAGTGATCAGTTGTCCTAGTTGATTAAAAACCATCATGCAGGCTAAAATATTTAAACATACTCTTTGCTCAAGCCTTTCTAAATAAATAGTAAGTGTCTCTAAAGCCACTAACTAAATTCAAAATACAAATTTATAAATGGCACAAACTCTTTAATGCTCAAAACTCAACAAAATGTTTCCTTTCAGTTTTCAATTACAGCTTGGTTGCTTAGTTTCTCACTTGAGTTTTTGTCACACACATAAAACAATTCTGAGTTTTAACTTCTTCTCTTTCGTCACTTCTTTGTTTCCTTTTTTTTTCGTCGTTTAGAAGTTCTAAAACTTCTAAATTCTTCTAATTTTCTTTCTTTTCGCATCTTGTTTTCCGGCCATTTGTCAATGCTCCATCTCCTCCTCCTGCGACATTGACTCTGCACTTTCACTTTCTGTGTCTTGCAACACATCGTTAGCTATTCTGACGCTGTTGGAAGCAGTCCTTCAACACTTCTGCTCTTCTACCCTTTGCTTACAACAAGGTAGGGGATCCACGTTAGATTCTCTGTTCCTGCAGAAGCTGTTGTGGAGTTACAGCGTCACGTTTCTCTCCAAATCTTCCTTCAACATCTCTTCCTTCTCTCTTCCATTACGTTCACTTGTCCTGGAATGTCTCTTTACAGCGGTAGTCACTGCATTCCGATGAGTCACGAAAGCTCGCTTGAAGGCTCCTGACCCAATGCCCAGCTGATACACACCGTACACTATGCCGTGCTTCGACATAGGCTTCTTGGCATACTCATACAACCACGCAGTCATGTTGGCTCTAAACCATGGCATCAGTCGTCTCCTTGCCCATCTCTTTTTCACTTCCATCGGAAAGTTCAGAATCTTGCACGTTGTCTCAAAAAGATCTAAATCTTTTAGACAATCCAATTTCTGCAATTGTTCTCGCGTTGGCGCCTCCTGTCTATTGTTCTCCTTCACATGAGCTTCCAGCCATCGTATCGCCATCATAACTCCCACTATCACTACTGTAATGGGCCGTGATGAGTCTGGTAAACCCATGGAGAGCAGCTCTCCAGAGTCCCAGATCAACACCAGATTTTTACGTTTGGGGTGCAACCATGTTTGCAGCAAGCAATGGCAAGGAAACTTGTCATGTGTCAACATGATGCTCTCCAGTTACGCTTTCCCGAAGCTTCCAGTAGTGGTTCCACTTCCATCATCACTCGGTGGCTTTCATCATTCTCATCTACTGTATTGTAATCCGTAACGGTTGATCCTCTCTATTTTTGTCTCTCAAAGTCACTGAAAATCCCACTGACGTATCCCATGAACTTCTTTCCCAGTATCGATTCTAACTCCTCCTTAGTTCTCTCTGGAACTGCTGAGAACATTTTGCACAGTAGCTCATAAGACTTTTCCGACATTCTTGCTAGTCTTACACACTTTGGCACTGAGAAGGCTTGATCCACAATCGTTCTCGTACTTTTTGCATCCACAGCCACGAAATGCACTGGGTATCTGCTCTTAGACATTGGAGCTAATGTCGATCCCATCAAATATCGCGCTCCCGATGGTCTGTGATAAGTTTCACTGTGTCTGATGTTCATTTACGCCTCGATCGCTTCTTGAGATATTATTTGTTCCAACTAGGATCGTTACATTAGGGATTCTCCCTGGTTTCATCAACTGCACCATCCGAAACAATTGGGTTATTGTCGCGCCTCCGAAAGCCATCACCGTGGTGATCCAGGAGGTCCTCAAGTTTGAGAGCACTCTGACCAAGCTGTCTCCCAGTATCAGATGAGATGTCCCCAGTGGTGGTTGCTGCAGGTTTACTGCCGGGTTCCATGTCGCTCGGTTGAAGCAAGCTCTCGGATCTGCCTCCGGAACTCCTGTGAAGTTATACTTCAACTGATTATTCTTTTGTACATCCATTACCCGTGACACTTTCTTCGCCGGCATCTTTCTATCTTCCGGTCTGGGACTTTTGAGCTCCCCATTGGTAGCGTTGCATCTCTAACTCATCTTTTGGTCATTACGTCTTGGGAGAGCCATACTCTGCCCGTATCGTCGATCGTTCCATAGGGTACAGTCACCCCGGAACCTGGCGCATTCCTATTGGCGACTAGTCGTCCAGCTATCTCTATCAGCTTCCTCACCGTTTGCTCCACGACTGGGTCACCCAAGGTATCACTCGGGTCCGGGATTGTCACTCGACCTGTTGTAGCTGGGAATCGTATTTCTGTCGTTTGACTCATTTCTCGAGGCGTCTGCAGGTATCACTTTTTCCACGGCTGTTGTCAATGCCACCCGCTCCGATCGCTCCTTGTAGTCCCGCCTCAAGCGTTCAATTTCTTCACCCTGCTTCTTGTTGCAGTCTTCAAACAATCTCTTCCACATGTCTCTGTCGTCATCCGTAATGAGCATGGTCTTAGTCATTTCATCCAGCTCCTTTCTGGTCCTCTCCAGCTCATCTTTCATCCCATCTAGACCTTGCATGGTTTGGTTTGTTTGAACCCCCTGTTCTACTCTCGCCCTCTTTGGTGGCACAGCTATTCTCAGTGGTGAACTAGACGAGGCAGCATCGCTGGTCTTCTCTTGATGCATTCTCCTCAGCCCAGGCTTGGGCTTGGAGGGCAAAGGCATCTCACCTGGTTGATAAGTCCTAGAACTTCACAATCCAGGCTCGTTCGCCAAGTCACTCCCTGAGAGAGCCCCGTTTCTCCACCTCATCACTCTCATGTTCAGGCGGTCTAGTACTCCGCTCTCTCCGTATGCTGCCATCAATAGGACTTCCGTGGGGCGGTCCCCACGGTTGTCATGCCTCAAGATGTTTATCAGGGCGGTCAGCAAGATGACTACCTCTGGGTCCTCCAGAGCGAAGTCTCGATCCATTAGCCGACGATAGATCGCATCTACCATCGGTCCTACATATGCCTCTGCCAGGTCCATCAATTCATCCAAGTTGAAGTTTTCCATTCTCTTTTCAGGTTCGATTCGATTTGACTTGATGATTTGACTCAAGTGAGTAGTTAAACGATCAATCAGGATCTAGAAAATAAGTCACGAATATCGCATTTGTCCGTTTTACCTCAACTTCTCTTTAAAACTTATTTAAAACAGTCAGATAAAAAGATTTTGACCCTAAAATTTATTAAAATCAATCGTTCTCTAAACTTTTGGAATTCGACCTAAAATTGGACAGTCCAAACTTTGGATCTATTCCTAAGATCGTTATTCAGTTGTTCGTGGTCACTAACTCCTTCTTACCCTTATGTCTTAATAACATAACATATAACATAACATAACACACATAACATAACATAACACATATATCACACACTACACATACTTTAGTCTGACACCCTCTTGCACGTTGTTTAACTCAGCCTATACTTAAGTAATATTTCTTATGTAAGTATACTTGTATATTAGTATCAGAGAAGATTACGTGTATGAGCGCGTACAGTTCCCGATGATGCAGTCGTCCTCTGTTCGGATCGTACACTGGAAGCGAAAGCTCCTTCACTTCCCTTTCCACGAGGAAGTCTCTCAATCTCGTCAAGGACAAGACTAGATTTTCCGGGTCCACGTGCCGCTTCTCCGTCGCCCGTGTCACTAAGAAGCATAGGTATTTTCCCGGTATCTGTGACGCCGCCGGAGGCAAGGCTGCGACGCCCCCTATTCCTGGTCTTTGCTTCCAAAGGAATTCTATGTTTTTATATTCTCTCTTAAAATCCGCTGCTAACGCTGTCCTAAAACTCATGTCTGCTGTGACTGCTATCGCCCATGTTCTATTTGTGAGTATAAAATCGCTGTCTGTTAGTATTATGCTACTTGAATATTCATTTGGTAAGTTTAAATATGACTCAACTACCCTCCCTATGTCCGGTTTCTTAGGGTCTTCGCCTGTTTCTGCTTCTAAACCTCTGCTTCTAAATTTTCAGTGTGGGTAAGTCCTACCCCCACTCCCCGGACAAAAATATCCATCGACGTCCCCGTCGATCGCATACTGGATATCAAGTCGAGGTTGGAAGCCGGAATGACTAGTCGCTCTTCCTGGGCAGCCCAGGAAGGATCCTCTCGTTCGGCTTTCATGTATTTCATGCTTCCACGATCTACATCTTGAATCGTGACACTGGTCTCCATTGGATCCGACGTCATTTCTTTCAGCCATTCCAAGACACGTAAATTCGTCAAGTCTTGTTGGTATGACTGCTGTTGCTCGTCGTCGAATTCTACCTCGGGCTTGTACCGGTCATCGACCCACTCCTCGTCGTGATCATCGATTATGCCAATGTCCTGTGACACAGTTATTTCTTCTAGACCCACTACTTCTTCCCCTATCCTCTTTAGGTCTATCCTGTTCACTGCAAAATCGACTCCGTATTTTTTCTGGGTCTTGTCTTGTTATTCTGTCGAGTCTGTATCGTGAACGGAAGATCCGGTTCCAAGTTCTTGGGAACCTCCCTTTGTTCAGGGTCTTGCCAGTCCTCTTCTGCATAGGGTAAAGTTTCATCGTCTGCTTCAATCACCTCATTTGGATCCAGGTCCAGTGGTGTACTTGTTCCTTCCTCTATGACTTCAATTCCATCGTTCTTTTCCCTGGTGCCCTTCTCGTTGACCTCACAAGCAGGGTCCATCATTAGATAATCCCCCTCCTCCATGTCTGCAGGTATACAACAGTCTTCTGTCGATGGATTGTGTGGCTTGATGTTTTCGTAATGAGCGGCTCGGCCAGTACTCAGTCTATAGAAGCGTCCCTCCTGGTGCACCTCCGTAATCATGAAGGGTCCCCTCCACTTTTTTAGGAGCTTTTTCGTTCCTTTCGGTGGTATGACGTTCTGAAACACCCATACGTAGTCCCCTACCGAATAAGATTTTGCACCGGCTGCTTTCTTGTCAAATCTTTTCCTCTGCCTTGCCTGTGCCTGCTGAGTATTTCGTCTACATAAGTCGTTTAACTCCTGCTGACGTCTTATTACATCCCTTACATAGACCTGTGGTGACGTCTTCTTACCCTCATACTCTGGGTAGAAGAAAGTCAAGGGCAAAGACTTCTCGTGCCCGGTTAGCATCATATGTGGACTAACTCCGGTGGTGGAATATTGCGTGCTATTGTAAGCTCCCATCACCTGTGGAAGATATCTGTCCCAATCAGTCATGTACTGGAACAATATACCCTCAGCATCGACACTAACGTTCTATTTTGCCTTTCCACTAAGCCATTCGTCTGAGGATGGTATGTCATGGAGTGAGCCTGAGCCACCTGCGAACGTCGCATTAGCTCTTTTGTATGTTCTCCCACGAAAGCTGTTACGTTATCCGATTGAAACGTCATCGGACAACCATGTCTCGCTATCCACGTATTGATCAGGTGGTCGCACGTCTCTTCCGCTGAGGCAGTTATGCAGGGCACGACCTCTGCATACTTCGTGAAGTGATCTATCATGACCAAGACTTGATTATAACCACTGTCTGTCATGCATATCTTTAAGTGATCTATCTGCACCACCTCGTTGAATTCAGACGACTCGATCGATTTAAAGGAAATCGCAATTTCCTTGGATCCTAGACCTGTTGGCATGACAGACTTGCTGTTACCCACTTCTCGCATGCCTTTTTCATTCCACTCAAAGCGCTTCAGGATCATTTGATATAGTTTGTCGATCCCCTGATGGCCCATCTGATCATGCGACCTGAATAAGAGTTCTGTCTGATAGAGTTGCGGCAACACTATCGCGTTATACTTGTATAGGGTTTTGTCTTCATCTCTTCTCTTGCAAGCCACAATCCCGTCCTTGATCAAGTATAACCTTCCCTCTTTCTGCATAAAATACTGTCGCAGAATGCGGTAACTGTTTTCCTCGAGGTCTCCTTTGTCCGGAGAACCATTTTCGATCCACCTTTTCAGGTTGCTTGTCATGCGGTCATTTCTCTGCGCTCTTAGTAGATCCGAGAGTCTGTATCTCGCCTTCAAGTACGTCTTCATGACCCTCATCTGACTATTCAGCTCATTGGGCTGATGCGTATCTCCTTCCATCTTAACGCACCAAATCTTTGCCAATGGCTGTGTTTCCTGTTCGAATGGCTGAAGATCAGTCCTGACTACCTCTTTTTGTGGCAACAGACTCATCGAACGTTTCGATACCACTATTGTTTCCAGATCATACGCTGCGTTATCAAAGACTCTTTCACCTGGCATGAGGTAGCGATCACTGTCAGGGTCCTGGTATATCTCTCTGTCCAGATCCCTTGGTCGAGTTTCCACTAGTAGTGTGTGGATCGCTAGTTCTGACAGTTCTGATCCTGAGCTCGAGTTCCTGTCTGAGTAGGTGTCAATTCCTGAGTTTGGGGAGTTGTCATCTATTGAAGAGTCTGTGACGAAGTCTGCACCATCTCCTGGGTCAGTTCTGTGCTTTCTTTGCATCCATCTGAACTCCCCGGACAAAACCTTGTTCTCCAGGTCCTGTCTTTTAATCAGGAATTTTTGCATCTACATCAGACTCCCCGGACAAACTTCCTTGTCCCGGGTGTTGATCTTGAACTCGCCGGCTCTTCTCACTGTTCGTCTCCCCGGACAAACAATTTTGCACCAGGTTTCGTTCAACCTTCTCATTTTCTTTATCCTGGTCCACAAAGGTAACGGTTTTCTTCTTTTGCGTATCGTTCCCCCGTTCTTTTCGACCGTATGAAGTACTGGTTAAAACCTCGTGTGGTATTGAGGATACTAGTTGCTGAACTATTGATCTACAATCCCTCTCGTTTTTTTTGTGTTGTCGTCTGGAGGGCATGATCTTCACCTTCTCACTGACTGTCAGTGATGCCACTGCTGCTGCCCACTCGGGGTCATCTCTGGTCACTTCTCTCTCTAACAATCCACCCAGCATCCGCATCACTTGCGGTGTGACCTGCACCGTTTTATCCAATAAAGAGAGGCTGTTAATGTTCATGCGAGAGAGTTCCTGCTGGACCAGGTTCGAGCGCAGCAACAGATCCAAGGGCACCGGGTCCTTCTTGGATAGGATCTTTATCTCAGCTGCTTTCTCTACAGGTAATTTAGGATGTCCTGGAATTGGATGTCCAGACTTGTCCAACCATCTCATTAAGGGAAGCGCTTCATAAGTTTCATTGTCCAAAAACGAGAATCCTTCCTTCATTTCCGCCTGATTGTCTTGATTCTGTTCCAATCTTTCATAGAACTCGGTTTTCTTGCTGAGGCTGTCAGCATTCTGGTGTTTGACACGCATCCTGTGCTCCATTATTATGTGGTAGCCATCTAATCTCACTATCCACCTTCCTATATAACTCTGATCCATCGAGTATGCCTTCAACCAGGATAACGCCCTGTTGCACACGCGTAACTTAAAGGGAGCGCTCCCCAAGTATGCGCGGTACTTTTCCTCAAATGTGACTACTGCAAACATTTCTGCTTTTGGTGCACCATATTTCATCTCAGTGTCACTCAACACCTTACTGCCATATGCTATGGGACGGAGAACGGTTCTCCCATTTCATTATTGCTCCTGATGCAGTATTCCCGAGATGGCCACTACTGATGCGTCTGTGTCAAGAACATACATGCCCTTTTCAGTAGGCATGCCTAGTACTGGTGCCTCGCACAGTTCCCACTTTATGTTCTCAAAGGCCGTTTGAGCTTCATCGCTCCATTCGAACTTTTTCCTTTTGTTGCGCATCAGCTTCTGCATCGGATACACCTTGTCTGCATATCCTTTTATGAACTCACGGTAATAGTTGGCAAACCCTAAGAAGCTCATGAGCTGTGTGTCGGTTCTCGGAGCCTTCCATGTCAACACAGCTTCTACTGCTTCCGGGTCAGCCCTCACACCATGCCCGTCTACCATTCTTCCTAGATACTTGATCGAATCCCTAAGGATTTCACATTTCGATGGTTTGCATTTCAAGCCTGCTCTTTTCATGCATCCAAAAACCTCATCGAGCCAATCAATGTGGTCTTCCAGGGTCGGTGTTGCTATGACTACGTCATCCACGTAACACATCACAAGATTCCCGTACTTCTTTGTCACTCTGGTCAAAGCCTGAGCCATCAGTCTTTGAAAAGTGGCCGTTGCGTTGCACAAGCCGAAGGGCATCCTCTTCCACTGGTACAACCCCAATTCACACGCGAATCCGGTCTTTTCTCTATACTTCTTCCACAGAGGCACCTGCCAGAAGGCAGAACCCAAGTCCAATGTGGTGAAGAACTTGGCATCACCAAGTTCAGAGAGGCTCTCGTCTATTCGCGGTATCGGGTACGCATCTTTTATCGTCACCGCGTTCAAGTAGCGAAAGTCGCAACAAAACCTAAGCTGCTCCCTTTCTTTTTCGCCATTACTACCCCGCAAGCCCATGGCAATTTTGAGGGTTCTATCATGTCGTATTCGAGCAACATTTCTATTTCCGCTCGGCACGCTTCCAATTTATGTGGCGTCATTCGCCTTGCGCCTTCCCTATGGGGAACAGCGTCTTCCTCAAGTTCGATTTCGTGTTCGACGGAATTACAGCAACCGATATCCGCCTTATGTTTTGAAAATACATCCGCGTTCCGATTTAAAACCTCCCGAAGCAATTCAAAATCTCCCTCGCCTATTTTCCCTTTTAAGAGTTCTATCTCTGGCAAAACCAGTTTGTCAGACTCTAGCCCATATGACGAGGGTTGTTCCGGAAAATTCGAGCAGCTCGATAAGCCGTCGTCCGTTTCGGACTTCATTGAAAACAATTTATGAATAGATTTTAATTCATTAATCCTTTTTAAAATTTTATCTTTATTGGCATGATAAGGACAGTCTTTCACACTATGTTTCTTCAAGTTTTGTGTCTCTTTATAGTCGGTCCTCATCGGCAAAGCGTAACCAAGTTTCTTTCCACGCTGGATTGAAACCGTGGTGTCCATTGTGTTCAATGACACACTAACACACAGTCCGTTTCGAGTTACCGAGAAGCTCCGGCCTAAAATCACTGAACTTTGACTATTTGGATTAGGTTCCAAACAAACCTGTTTACTATCACCTAACGAATTTAAATTTCTCATTCTAAAAATTGCTACCACTGCTTGTCCCGGCTGTAGTTTTACTTTTCTGTCTAAAAAAATTGGTACCTTGTTTTCGTCTGTTATTATTCTATTATTTGGTTTCTTAACATACTTCCGATCCGGGTTCCTAATCCTTATTAGACCGTTGTTCAAGTCAATCATCACGTCAAAATTCCTGACAAAATCTCTGCCCAAGATAAATTAGTCGGCATCGTCCAAATTCTCTACCACCAGGAAGCTCATCCAAAGATCCCGTCCTCCCATGTGGAAGACCGTTATTGGTGTTGTTCCGGCTACTTAAATCGCTCCTCAATTGGCTGCTGCCAGTCGGAGATTCGTCGGAATTAGATCTTCCCTCGTGAGGCCCATTCTTTCCCAAGTCTTTATCGGCATCACACTGACTACCGCTCCTGTGTCCAGAAGCCCTGTGACTCCGATTTTCTTTCCGTTGGTGTCGAGCAGATGTGTAGTCACATCTGCTTCGTATCCAATGTGTACTGCGTCTTGCTCCATCATGGCGTCATGGCCTATCCTGCGGACTTTGAGTTCCTCTTCACCCAAATAGATCTGCCCTATCTGGTTACTGTCTGTTGTTACGTATGTCCTAGTGTAGATACTAATTCCATCTACGTTCAGCATCACTTGATACGGTCCATAGACTTCCACGTAGCGCCCATGAAGCTTCTTTATGCGAGGGCCACCCGTTGTTAGTAGTGCTCGCACAGCTCTCGACTCAGTGCGTGGCTCCACCTGCCTCAGATAATCTGCATATGTGTCCACATGCATCAAAGTGAACTCTGATGGTTCACTCGGATTTCTGATTACCTGGTGTCCCGCTACCGAGATTATTGACTGTATTTTGCTTCCTTGTGGCACCATACCGAACCTCTGCCCGGAGATCGCATTAGCATGCTCAAACTACTTAGTGCCTTTGTCTTTTCGACTTCTGTTGCCTCGAAGGTATTCAGCTTCTCCTGTAGTTTCGCATTTTCCAATTCGAGCTTCACTTTTTGCTCGATTTCTTTCGTTACCAGTTCCTGCTGCACTCTATTTAGAGCGTCCCTCGCGGCTGCCTTATAATCAATCTTGAAGTCGTCCGCCGCAGTCACCGGTTCCGGTTCACATGTCTCTTCTGTTACCGCTTGCATTTTCTTCGTTGCCAGCTCTTGCGGTTTTTCTTTTCTGCGCGCTTCCGCTTCACTCAATAGGCGAGCCTTGTTGGCTTTCACACCCGATAAAGCTTCCTCATGCCTTGGATGCTTGATGTCTGCCACAACATCCCAGAATTGCGGAAAATCCGATTTAAAATGACCTTCCAAGTTGCAAAAGAAACATTTCAGGCCAAAATTTGCAATTACTCCTCTCATGAAATCTTCATGATCGACTTCTGACGCATCCTCGTCCTCGAGGCTAAAACCTATTGCTTTCATGCCCTATTTATAAGTTGGGCATGCTGACACATGATGGTCCGTCGAACGCAATTTGCACAAGAGCGCCTCTTGTCCATATCGCCCCTCGGTTTATACCAGTTCTTCCCTTGGTTTGCTGGTCCGTTGTTAAAATTGCCGTAATTGTTCTTGTAATATCCAGATCTCGATGGAGGTTTCAGTAAAAGATATTCTTTTGACTTGAGCCTCAACTCCTCTGGTGTCGGCGCATTGGTTGATAGTAGTGTGTAATGTGTTGCTAACATTGTAAGAAGTTCATCATTCTTCACACCATCGATGAATTTCGAGGCTACCGCCAGGTTCATCCTCCTGTTCCACTCGTCCGGTTGGCTACGCCTTCTAAGCATCTCTAAATCGTCTAGAAACTTGTCTATCGTCTCATTTTCTCGTTGCCTCCTTTTCTCGAAGCGCATCATTGCTTGGTGTCCCTGCACCCCTGAGCCAAAACGATTCAACAAGATTTCAAAAATTTTCTCAGCAGTATCCCGCTGGTATTGCTTTCTGGCCATCACACAGTTTAGGGCTGTCCATTCCAAGTTACTGGTGAGCGCACTGCACTCTTGCCTTTCTGACAGGTCTTCTTCCTCAAAATGCAGTTTCCAGGTGTCAATGCATCCATCAGATTCGTCCTTGTAGCATCTTGGTTTCTTAAAGACTCTTCTGGACTTTTCACAGCGTTCATTGGTTCTGGATAACCTCGTCAGGAATGTCTCCAAAGACATGTTTAAGGGTTCAAAGGCTGTGGCCATTGCTATAGCATCTCTTGAATGCCCCGCCTGAGTATCTTCGCCCCCTGATAAGGGTTCTGTATTTAGTATATCATTTTTATCCGAATTGCCGGGATTGCTTCTTCCTTGGCACGCATGACTCATCCCTGGGCTTGCATGACTCCTGTTCCTGGAATCACCTCTCCCTGTCGCATGTGTGCCTTGCGTCGGTCGTTCGTTTGAAGTCTGTCTATTGCCAGTTGAACTTCCTCTAAAGTTTGGGCCCCATTTTCTATTATCCCCTGTGGTATAGCCTGCTGAACTGCCCCTACCTCTAGTGGATCCATATGTCCTTCTCCTATTCTGTTGGTCATTGAAGTTCACCCTCGGCTCCCTGCTGGGACCTCCCGAGTTCGGTTCCCCTTCTCTTGGTCCACTCTTGTTGCCTAGTAGCCCGTCCAACCTATCCATGATAGCCTGAGTTCGCCTCTCCATCATCGCATCTATCTTTGTGTCAAGAGTCCCAAGAGACTGCTCTTGCTGAATTCTCAACTTCTCCATGTCGTCTTTTAAGCGTAACTCGCTCTGTTCCGCTTCTCTTGTCATGCGCGACAAGTTCTTCGCTATGTGTTCATCCGTTCTTTCCTTCAAGCGTTTTTCGCTTCTACCAACTTCTTGCCTATTGCGGTTTATTTCTTCCCGCAGACTTTCTCTTTCAACGTGGACTGCTCTTTCTAGTTCACTCAATCTTATGGACATCTGTTCATTTTGTTCTCCTATTCTGCCCACTATGTTGTTCAAGGCTTGATCAATTGATGCTCCTTGTTCTTCTAGTGGCGTCACAAATGGCGGTGTCACCCTGTCGATCACGGGTAGCTTGGTACTGGTCGAGATTCGGGCTTTGATTCTCTGCCTCGACGTCTTTTCATTATCCACCTCTGGATCCGCCGATGCGTTGCTTAGCCCTATGTTTATATTCTCCTCAGTTCGCGTTTCCGAATTTGTCATACTCACAAAATCTCTTGACTGGCCAGATGTGTTTGTGTCTTTGCTTATCGTTCTCACCACACCAAACTTGTCCATGGTTCCAGTCTTTCTGTCGGTGTATGCCTCATTCTACTGGGTCGAACTATTGAGGCTGACTCGAGATCCAAAGTCAAGTGCTCCTCATCGTCCTCTTCTTCCTCCTGGGATTCACCTTCATCTCCTGTACCCACTCCCATGGTGAATGGAAAGATGTTTCCGAAAGTGTTCTTCACTCTTTCTGAAAACGATGAGGACGTTGCCTTGCCTGATTCTCCGTCACGCCTGCCATCATGGTGTTGTCTGAGGGAGATCTTCTACTTGCCACAATTTCAGTAGACATGTCGGATAGTTCCGACATCTCCTCTCGGTCCAGTGTCCCGGTGGAAGTGGCAAAATCTTGGCCTTGTTCTACCGGAGTAGATTCACTCGCCAGCCTTCTGTTTCCTCTCCCCTCTGGTCCATGTATTTCCCGGTTCTCATTCATGGCCTGGTCCGGATGCACCTCCACTTCTAGCATAGCTTTTCGCTCTTCTGAGGACTTTTGACTCCTGGTTTCAACCATTCTGCCTGAAACCGTCTCCCCTTTGTCGGTCCGGGTTCGTGTGATCCGTTCCACAAAGGGGTTGGTCATTGCTTTTCTTTGCTTGTCAGGTATGAATTTCCTGGAGCTATCACCTAGTTTAGGTATCCTTGACTTGTCTAGACTCATTTTCAATTTATCACTTCTTACTGCCTATACACTCAATTCGATTGCTAGTGTCCTTTTAGTTTGATTACTGATAATAATAACACAACACAATAAATTCCAAAAGTTTCTATTAAATAGTGGCCACGAATCCTTGTATGTTATCAAAGTACAGCGTATATACAATTTATTCCCACTAATCGATTATTAGTCGTAAGATTTGAGAACTAGCACAGTATGATGATATCAGTCAATTTAAAAGATAGTGTACTCACTACCCAATCAAGCACAAATTGTTGATTTAAAACCTGAAATAACAAAATAAGAATATTTTTATGAAAAACGTATGTGTTTTGTACTTTTAGTTAGTCGCAGTACAATAGTCGAACTTGTACATAAAGAAAGAGCTTTCCCTGCTTGGTGCTGCACCAAACAGACAAAACTTGAAGGTAGTAATCTTCTCAAGTGGGCGTCCATTGCACCCACCGAGTCTCCTGTTACCTATCTGCCTTCGGACTGCCCGAGCTAGACCTACTAAAATCCTCAGTGCAGTCACTTTTCTCAAAAACGTTTTGGATTTCAATCCAAACCAATGAGTTACATACTCTTTTTTAATTTAGAGTTAGTGTCGCGAATATCCGAGTTTGGACCTGTTTTGTTTTGGTCTGGTCTTTTTTGAAAGGCGAGTTACCAGTGCAGTCACTGGTTCCTAGCCTGTCTCTTAATAATCTAACACCCCTCACTATTATCTTTTCTTCTGTTTACTTAAGTCCTTTAACAAAAATAATACCCCTCCGGGTTGACAAAAAACAGTACCCCTCCGGATTGGCAAAAATAGTACCCCTCCGGATTGCCAAAATTGGTATCCCTCCGGATTGGCAAAGTTGAGTCCCCTCTGGATTGGGACCCCTCCGGTTTTGTGAAAACAAGACCCCTCCGGATTGGGACCCCTCCAAATTAGGAAAAGTTTGGACCCCTCCGGATTGGGACCCCTCCAGTTTTGTAAAAATAGCTTTTCGGAGACTTCCTTGATTTTCAACCTATACCCCTCCGGATACGTTCTCCGATGCTATTATGCCGTTTGTATCAACTAAGAAGGGTATGTGGTCCGTCCCCGGACCCTTCCGGATTGAAGTTAAGCCTCTTACTTGACAATTCACGCTAACGGTGAAGGGTCTTATCGCTAGCCTAATTTCTGCTCGATCAAGGTTTTCTGGTGCCTTTAGCCTTCCCTATTCTTCTAGAACAGCGTAAAATTGCCTTATTCAACCGTTTCTACCCTTTGGTAGGGGGTGTAAGGGCTTTCCAAATTTTTTTTTATAAAACGTGAGGGGTCTACCCTCCCGAATTGGTAAATTTTCTAAAAACAACCTCAAAAAGTTTTCACGCTTTTTCGAATAATTTTTGTTCTTATTAGTAAGCTCAGCTAATTTCTGATCTAATGGTACCAAGATCAACTGGATCTGTCAAGTCGTTCCAAAATTATTAACCAAAACGTCTTTTACATAATTTCAAAATTTTTCTCACTTATAGGTTCCGCCTAACTTTTTCCGCAATTCTGTTTTTTTTTCGACCTAAAAATTATTGATCCCAGCTCAAAAGGCCTATACTCTTCTAGTTCAATGCAAAAAATCCGATCTGAAACGCTTTAGTTGAAAAAATTTGCGAAAAACTATGCTATTCGGACCCCTCCAGATTGATGAATCCACTGAATCAAACACGTTAAGTTCGATTTCTCTGTAATCCGGAAGGCTTTCGGGAAACGGGTCTTAAAACCTGTAGATTCACTAGTGGACGTTGCCCGAACAACTATTTCTACTGTCCTAACTCAAACTCAACCAATTCTACCTATTATACTAGCACAGTTACGATGTAACTCACTAATTTAGCGCTTTTTTCCGTTTCAAAAAATATCGATATTTCAAAAATCGCGATTTGTGGGGGGATCAAAATATCGCTATTTTTACCCTAAAAACCGGTCCGCTTACTGTGTTTTTCAATGAAAAACGATATAGGAGTATTAATATAAGTAACAATTTAGTAATACTATACCCCTCCGCGTTTGTTCAATATCCGAATTAAGGTGCCTAACTCGGATTTTCGCAGTTCGGTGAAGGGTCACTACAGTGCAGCATTGTCGAGCCCCCCACAGATTACTATCTTACTTTTTGTACCAAAAGGGATACAAAACTTGTTAACGATACCCAACAGTCGACTGTTGTTGTCGTTGAGCCCCTTCTTGTCAATCCTTGTACTGCTTGCCGGATCAGTCTTCTTCAGTAATCCCGAGACCCTTCCGGATTGAGCGCAAATCAGCAGACCCTTCCGGATTGAGCGCAAATTAGCATTAACGTGCTTAAGTACTCCAATAACCCTACAGTACAAGCTTCACAAACGGGCCACAAAAATGATCGTAACGATCCTGATTGATATAAATGCCTGTAACAACAATATATCTATCAACAACAAACGGGAGGGTCGGATCGTATCTTGAATGGGGGATGATTTCTACTGAATTTTTACTATTTTACTGTTTTTGGTTTTTTCGGTTATTTTTTTATGTTTTTTTCGTTTTTCTTGGGTACTATACTACTTTTTGTTTGGTTTCTTGTATATCCTTAAGTGATTTTGGTCACAAAACTCTCAGGGACAGAGGGGACGGCCGATCCCCCCACCCTTTCTGGAACGTGAATTTTCGGTCATAACTAGGTTAAAAAGCTATTCACGGTAATCCGGAAGGCTTTTGGGTTCCAAACTAACCTTCCGCCCCGGCAGTTAGGGCCTATTAAGGGCGTTATTATGAGCATCAGCTCGGCGCGGAGTGCTCGTTAACGGTTCTGCCGGTCATGATGCTAAAAAAATAACACCCAGGAGCGCCATAAAAACATCTATGTAACATTCGCCCGGAAGTACATATCGACGGAAAATAAATCTAGGTTCTAAGACGACTGGCCAACGTCTAAACAGAGCTCTAGGTGTTTTCACCGTCTCTACCAAAGCCTGTTCTTTTGGTGGTCTTTTCAACATCGGGTCGACAAAAACGTTACTGTTCTCCGGCTTCGACCAGAACGCTCAAATTAACTTTTTGCATGCAAAATTAGTGAGCTCATGGCTGGGTCTCAGTATCCCCGGACCACGAGGTCACTCCTAAAAACAGGGCTACCACTACTTATTATATTACTATTGTTTTTGTTCAGTAGATAAAAATCATCATCTCCATCGAAGATGGATCAACCCTTTCCCCCAACTCCTAGCTTCTCATCTTCGTAAAATAAATTCAGATGTTAAATAAATTCAATTCAGGACATAATAGGGAAGCTAAAAGTCTCTCTAAAATGATATAAGTTCCAGTCCCGAGACCCCTCCGGATTCTTGAATCCGGAGAAATAACAACCTTATCTTCCTTCCGGAAGGCTGTTCTTCTACCCTTCACCGTTGTTGTGAACGGCCTTGCAACGATTGTAGCGACACAATCGTTGCAACTCGGAACGGTCTCTGCTAACTCTGCAATTCGTTGTTGTTTTTCTATCGCAATCCTCGTAGTTATCACTATCGCAACTATTGTTGTTCTGATTTTCTTCTGGTTTTCTTCCAAAATGGCGGTTTTTGCCGTTTCTCAGAAGTGCGACTTCTCAGTTCGAATTTTTAAAATTTCAAAATACCAGAATATCTTGACCTTCACCGTTTGACTAATCGTCCCGATAACGTCACTTATCTCTCAAAACTGTCAATTCGGAAGGTTAGCTGCTAACTATTCGAAATCGCCGAATCTGCATTTTTGTCCATTCTGGTCGAATGTCACACTACTACGATTGTCTGCCCTTTCATACAATAATTTGAGTCTTGTTTCATCTAATTCATTGAATTAAAAAGAAACCAAAAGTGTTTTTGGAGTTCATAATTTTTTATCGTTTTTGTTATCCGCTTTTTTAAGATCGATGGAAGAAGAAATTGCGTCGTCCGAGATACAACAATACGGTACTTTTCAATCTCAAAATGAACATGAAATGAGACATAGACATGTTATGTCGTTTTTGAACGGGTTTAAAGGAGAACCAAATGACTCTGGTTCTTCTTCGATGATGAACGACTACAGTAACCAGTCTGATGATAATGTTGACGAGACCGGTGAGATAAAAAGGCCTTTGCAGACAGCTTCAGAGAAGAAGCGACGAGATATGATCAAGACTGGATACGATAAACTTGCACAAATGTGCTTACGTGGTTGCGGTCAGCCCGAGAATACTTCCAAAATGAGCCATGCAAATATTTTGAATAGAGCTTCGAATTATATTGATTCGCTTGAAACTGATATCAAAAATCTGCGTGAAGAAAAAAGTCAAATAGAAAGGGAACTTATGGCAGCAGGGACAATGAAACATATTTGTTCTTCAGTCATCACTTCAAAGGGAGAAGCTCCAGGAGTTCGAACTGTATCTCAGGTTCAAGCATTTGCCGTGTTTCGCGATGTTATGGACAACCTTTATGAATCATTTCGGCAGTATGTCTGCATGGACAATTTTCCAAGGCTGGCAGAAACTCTTCTCAAGTGGGCCGAACTTTACTGCACTCCTAATTTCCTGCATCAGTTTGCCGAGAGTTCGCTAATGCGAATGAGAAATGCAGTTGCAAGCTTATTTAGAGCTCCAGTTACTTGTTGAAATAGCAATATGCACTGTTGATACTTCGTTTAATAGTTTAGTTAGTTCCGTTTTTTCTGACGTTGAAGATTCAAAAAAATGTAAGGAGGAACTTGCCTTCTTGGTTCAATTAGGTCAGATGGATCCCTGGAGAACTTTTCAAGAGAGTTTCTCAGACCTAAATGACCAGGCTGGTTTGCAATGACTTACGGGATGCTTAAATTGACATTACCCAATCTATCATTGAAACAAAATGAGGAACTGTTGTTGTAATTACAAAAGGGAACCTCAGTTTGATCTATTTTCATTGCATCAGTCTTAAAGTATGCGTTTGATGATACTTAGAAATCCGTCTCTTTACGTTATATCCCTTTGTTCTGAAAGCAATATCATGATTCAATTTGAAATTGAAATTAAATTATAGTTTTTGAAAGCAAATTCTTCAACATAGCTGACTTTTTATCATTGTTAGCAGGCAATATATTTTTTATCACTATGCGCTCAAAATTGACCTGTACCTACTTTTAACTGAATGCTAGCACTGCAAAAATTTTATATTTAGTTAATTCTTCCTCCCCCCCCCCCCCCCCCCCCGATTGCATTCGGGGATTCTCTTCAAGGCAAAGAATTCTCATATGCTGAACCGTTTAACTAAGACATCATAGGGATAGCAACTTTTACTAGGTGTCATATGAGGGATAGTTGATAAGATCGATAGATTTTTTGCTATGCGTACCGACGCTTTCTATGTTAACTTTTTAGAAAAGGTAGATTCTAAAAGGGGCCCTTCCGTTTAGGTACGGTCGTGCACAAGCTGGATAGGGCCCATACCAGCATTATATAAATACATCAATAAACAATATTGCAGGAATTAAGTCAAGTCAGCATTTAATGCGTTGTCATTAAAGCTATTTGCTTTAACCGTCCCTCCTCTATAATAGCACTAATTGAATTGTCTATGAATTGCATCTTACTCAGTGATCTGCACCCCCGTATACAAAGGATAGCGCTCCTGAGCAGCGCGAAGCTTATCTTAGTTCTTATATAGTTTTTTTGTTTCTGAGTAGCTTTCATGCCTTTTTTCACTAAGTTTTTCAGCTATGCGCTGCATTGTCCGTGTAGCTGCTGGTAAGGCACCACCAGTGGGAGAACTACAATACTATGGGTTCCCGACCATGTAGACATCCTCGGCAATGAGCTAGCCGACCAGCACGCAAAAGAAGCAGCGGACGACAGAGTTGAAACACCCGAGCCCACCAGCCTGAGCGCAGCGCGCTCAATGATCAAACGCGCCATCAAAGACTCGCCACCAAACCACCACCGCATCTCTCGCACTTACGCAAACTACTCGGAAAAGAGAGAAAGATAATAGTGAAGACAAGAAAAGACGCAGTACTGCTAGCGCAAATCAGAAGTGGTCACTCCTGTCGTTTTAACGCCTACGCCAACTTGATGGACCCCACGAAAGATCCAATGTGCAATCTCTGCCAGGAGGCACCCCAAACAGTCGAGCACTGACTACAATGACTTTATATCCCAGCATTCTCTTGCGGCAACTGTTAGAAATATATTTTTTGCTTTTTCTCACTGTTGGCGAATCTTACTGTAGCTCTACTGACCTGGCTAGCTGACAACTCCGCTCATTGTGTCTCCATCGTGGCAAGTTGACTGCCTGTTTCTTTGACCTTTTCTGACATTTTCAGCTATCTGAATGTCAGAGAAACTTTCTACAGTCTCTGGTGTTTGATGACCAGTCGTCAGGTTGGTGAAATTCCACCAATTTGTATGTTTTTCTCTTTTCCTGTTCTTGAAGAAACGCGGGCATATGTCCAATCCTTATTCTCACTTCTACTGAATTGAACCAAATCATTTTTAACATTGTCCGATTTAATGGTTTAAAGCTTAATTGCTCGAATGGCATTCTATATAAATTCTTGTTGCGACTTTCACAGGACCCTCCCGAACGACACTTTACAATATATTCAATCTTTTGGGTAAATTGTGTCACTTGAAGAATATACGCGAGATTTTAGTGCTGGTTTGACTACCCGGTCCGATTCGCAACTAATGAAGCTCTCTCGCTAAATGCCTAGCATTTATTTTTGTGCTACTGATTTCGACAAAACCACTTCTTCAAACCCTGTAGGACCTGCATAAAGTAGGCTTGGGAGTCCTACATTTATTCCGAAATCCAATTGAGCCGGAGAAAAACCCTGGTATTTCTCGAGAGTTTTTTGGGATTCTGTCGACAACTACATGATTTCTTTCATTATCGCCGTTAGCGTTTGGTGAATTCGCAGCCGTAGAATTCTGTTTTATCTGTAAATAATCAGCTCTTTTTTGTCAATTCTTCGTTAAAAATTTCGCATTCTGTCTGTATGTAACATTAATATCGGTCCTGCCTGTGAAATCCAGCATTTCAGCAGCGCTTCAGCGATTGTTTTAGCTTGTTGTACGTGTGTAAACGTTGCCATAGTCAACCACGAGAACATGTCAGCTGCGTGAGAATTAAATTTATTGCCTTGTTAACAGTCGTAATATTTCAGATCCAAGGGTACTATCTCGTTAAAACTTGAGGCCCATTTTCTGTAAATTTTTCAGATGTGGATAGTTATTGAGCATTGATAAACGACTGTTAAGCTGATAAACGACTGTTAAGCTAAGATGTACTGAGAGTTCTTCATTCATTGTGGCTTCGATATTAAAAATTGTTGCTTGCTCATTTTCTTCCAATATCCAGTTTTAATGACGAGTTTCCCAATAATAGCGATAATTTCTCGTCAATTACTTCAGTTTTAATAGCAATTTTCTTCCTGCGTGAACACATGAAAAGCGAACAATATTATTAGAAGCACGTCTTTCTCCACCAGCGAACTTGTATATTCTATTTGATGGTGATACAATAACTCGATTTCGCTGTTCTGTTGGTAAACCAGCAATCAGCCACTGTAGCCAGTTAACTCCGGTTAGCACGTCTTTCTCCACCAGCGAACTTGTATATTCTATTTCATGGTGATACAATAACTCGATTTCGCTGTTCTGTTTTGTAAACCAGCAATCAGCCGCTTCAGCCAGTTAACTCCGGTTAGCACGTCTTTCTCCACCAGCGAACTTGTATATTCTATTTCATGGTGATACAATAACTCGATTTCGCTGTTCTGTTGGTAAACCAGCAATCAGCCGCTTCAGCCAGTTAACTCCGGTTAGCACGTCTTTCTCCACCAGCGAACTTGTATATTCTATTTGATGCTGATACAATAACTCGATTTCGCTGTTCTGTTGGTAAACCAGCAATCAGCCGCTTCAGCCAGTTAACTCCGGTTAGCACGTCTTTCTCCACCAGCGAACTTGTATATTCTATTTCATGGTGATACAATAACTCGATTTCGCTGTTCTGTTGGTAAACCAGCAATCAGCCGCTTCAGCCAGTTAACCCCGGTTAGCATGTCTTTCTCCACCAGCGAACTTGTATAATCTATTTGATGCTGATACAAAACTCGATTTCGCTGTTCTGTTGGTAAACCAGCAATCAGCCGCTTCGGCCAGTTAACTCCGGTTAGCACGTCTTTCTCCACCAGCGAACTTGTATATTCTATTTGATGCTGATACAATAACTCGATTTCGCTGTTCTGTTAGTAAACCAGCAATCAGCCGCTTCAGCCAGTTAACTCCGGTTAGCACGTCTTTCTCCACCAGCGAACTTGTATATTCTATTTCATGGTGATACAATAACTCGATTTCGCTGTTCTGTTGGTAAACCAGCAATCAGCCGCTGTAGCCAGTTAACTCCGGTTAGCACGTCTTTCTCCACCAGCGAACTTGTATATTCTAGTTCATGGTGATACAATAACTCGATTTCGCTGTTCTGTTGGTAAACCAGCAATCAGCCGCTTCAGCCAGTTAACTCCGGTTAGCACGTCTTTCTCCACCAGCGAACTTGTATATTCTATTTGATGCTAATACAATAACTCGATTTCGCTGTTCTGTTAGTAAACCAGCAATCAGCCGCTTCAGCCAGTTAACTCCGGTTAGCACGTCTTTCTCCACCAGCGAACTTGTATATTCTATTTCATGGTGATACAATAACTCGATTTCGCTGTTCTGTTGGTAAACCAGCAATCAGCCGCTGTAGCCAGTTAACTCCGGTTAGCACGTCTTTCTCCACCAGCGAACTTGTATATTCTATTTCATGGTGATACAATAACTCGATTTCGCTGTTCTGTTTTGTAAACCAGCAATCAGCCGCTTCAGCCAGTTAACTCCGGTTAGCACGTCTTTCTCCACCAGCGAACTTGTATATTCTATTTCATGGTGATACAATAACTCGATTTCGCTGTTCTGTTGGTAAACCAGCAATCAGCCACTGTAGCCAGTTAACTCCGGTTAGCACGTCTTTCTCCACCAGCGAACTTGTATATTCTATTTCATGGTGATACAATAACTCGATTTCGCTGTTCTGTTTTGTAAACCAGCAATCAGCCGCTTCAGCCAGTTAACTCCGGTTAGCACGTCTTTCTCCACCAGCGAACTTGTATATTCTATTTCATGGTGATACAATAACTCGATTTCGCTGTTCTGTTGGTAAACCAGCAATCAGCCGCTTCAGCCAGTTAACTCCGGTTAGCACGTCTTTCTCCACCAGCGAACTTGTATATTCTATTTGATGCTGATACAATAACTCGATTTCGCTGTTCTGTTGGTAAACCAGCAATCAGCCGCTTCAGCCAGTTAACTCCGGTTAGCACGTCTTTCTCCACCAGCGAACTTGTATATTCTATTTCATGGTGATACAATAACTCGATTTCGCTGTTCTGTTGGTAAACCAGCAATCAGCCGCTTCAGCCAGTTAACCCCGGTTAGCATGTCTTTCTCCACCAGCGAACTTGTATATTCTATTTGATGCTGATACAAAACTCGATTTCGCTGTTCTGTTGGTAAACCAGCAATCAGCCGCTTCGGCCAGTTAACTCCGGTTAGCACGTCTTTCTCCACCAGCGAACTTGTATATTCTATTTGATGCTGATACAATAACTCGATTTCGCTGTTCTGTTAGTAAACCAGCAATCAGCCGCTTCAGCCAGTTAACTCCGGTTAGCACGTCTTTCTCCACCAGCGAACTTGTATATTCTATTTCATGGTGATACAATAACTCGATTTCGCTGTTCTGTTGGTAAACCAGCAATCAGCCGCTGTAGCCAGTTAACTCCGGTTAGCACGTCTTTCTCCACCAGCGAACTTGTATATTCTAGTTCATGGTGATACAATAACTCGATTTCGCTGTTCTGTTGGTAAACCAGCAATCAGCCGCTTCAGCCAGTTAACTCCGGTTAGCACGTCTTTCTCCACCAGCGAACTTGTATATTCTATTTGATGCTGATACAATAACTCGATTTCGCTGTTCTGTTAGTAAACCAGCAATCAGCCGCTTCAGCCAGTTAACTCCGGTTAGCACGTCTTTCTCCACCAGCGAACTTGTATATTCTATTTCATGGTGATACAATAACTCGATTTCGCTGTTCTGTTGGTAAACCAGCAATCAGCCGCTGTAGCCAGTTAACTCCGGTTAGCACGTCTTTCTCCACCAGCGAACTTGTATATTCTAGTTCATGGTGATACAATAACTCGATTTCGCTGTTCTGTTGGTAAACCAGCAATCAGCCGCTGTAGCCAGTTAACTCCGGTTAGCACGTCTTTCTCCACCAGCGAACTTGTATATTATAGTTCATGGTGATACAATAACTCGATTTCGCTGTTCTGTTGGTAAACCAGCAATCAGCCGCTTCAGCCAGTTAACTCCGGTTAGCACGTCTTTCTCCACCAGCGAACTTGTATATTCTATTTCATGGTGATACAATAACTCGATTTCGCTGTTTTGTTGGTAAACCAGCAATCAGCCGCTTCAGCCAGTTAACTCCGGATAGCACGTCTTTCTCCACCAGCGAACTTGTATATTCTATTTGATGCTGATACAATAACTCGATTTCGCTGTTCTGTTGGTAAACCAGCAATCAGCTGCTTCAGCCAGTTAACTCCGGTTAGCACGTCTTTCTCCACCAGCGAACTTGTGTATTCTATTTCATGGTGTTACTATAACTCGATTTCGCTGTTCTGTTGGTAAACCAGCAATCAGCCGCTCCAGCCAGTTAACCCCGATGAGCACGTCTTTCTCCACCAGCGAACTTGTATATTCTATTTGATGCTGATACAAAACTCGATTTCGCTGTTCTGATGGTAAACGAGCAATCAGCCGCTTCAGCCAGTTAACTCCGGTTAGCACGTCTTTCTCCACCAGCGAACTTGTATATTCTAGTTCATGGTGATACAATAACTCGATTTCGCTGTTCTGTTGGTAAACCAGCAATCAGCCGCTGTAGCCAGTTAACTCCGGTTAGCACGTCTTTCTCCACCAGCGAACTTGTATATTCTAGTTCATGGTGATACAATAACTCGATTTCGCTGTTCTGTTGGTAAACCAGCAATCAGCCGCTGTAGCCAGTTAACTCCGGTTAGCACGTCTTTCTCCACCAGCGAACTTGTATATTATAGTTCATGGTGATACAATAACTCGATTTCGCTGTTCTGTTGGTAAACCAGCAATCAGCCGCTTCAGCCAGTTAACTCCGGTTAGCACGTCTTTCTCCACCAGCGAACTTGTATATTCTATTTCATGGTGATACAATAACTCGATTTCGCTGTTTTGTTGGTAAACCAGCAATCAGCCGCTTCAGCCAGTTAACTCCGGATAGCACGTCTTTCTCCACCAGCGAACTTGTATATTCTATTTGATGCTGATACAATAACTCGATTTCGCTGTTCTGTTGGTAAACCAGCAATCAGCTGCTTCAGCCAGTTAACTCCGGTTAGCACGTCTTTCTCCACCAGCGAACTTGTGTATTCTATTTCATGGTGTTACTATAACTCGATTTCGCTGTTCTGTTGGTAAACCAGCAATCAGCCGCTCCAGCCAGTTAACCCCGATGAGCACGTCTTTCTCCACCAGCGAACTTGTATATTCTATTTGATGCTGATACAAAACTCGATTTCGCTGTTCTGATGGTAAACGAGCAATCAGCCGCTTCAGCCAGTTAACTCCGGTTAGCACGTCTTTCTCCACCAGCGAACTTGTATATTCTAGTTCATGGTGATACAATAACTCGATTTCGCTGTTCTGTTGGTAAACCAGCAATCAGCCGCTGTAGCCAGTTAACTCCGGTTAGCACGTCTTTCTCCACCAGCGAACATGTATATTATAGTTCATGGTGATACAATAACTCGATTTCGCTTTTCTGTTGGTAAACCAGCAATCAGCCGCTTCAGCCAGTTAACTCCGGTTAGCACGTCTTTCTCCACCAGCGAACTTGTATATTCTATTTCATGGTGATACAATAACTCGATTTCGCTGTTCTGTTGGTAAACCAGCAATCAGCCGCTTCAGCCAGTTAACTCCGGATAGCACGTCTTTCTTCACCAGCGAACTTGTATATTCTATTTGATGCTGATACAATAACTCGATTTCGCTGTTCTGTTGGTAAACCAGCAATCAGCTGCTTCAGCCAGTTAACTCCGGTTAGCACGTCTTTCTCCACCAGCGAACTTGTGTATTCTATTTCATGGTGTTACAATAACTCGATTTCGCTGTTCTGTTGGTAAACCAGCAATCAGCCGCTCCAGCCAGTTAACCCCGATTAGCACGGCTTTCTCCACCAGCGAACTTGTATATTCTATTTGATGCTGATACAATAACTCGATTTCGCTGTTCTGTTGGTAAACCAGCAATCAGCCGCTTCAGCCAGTTAACTCCGGTTAGCACGTCTTTCTCCACCAGCGAGTTTGTATATTCTGTTTCATGGTGATACAATAACTCGATTTCGCTGTTCTGTTGGTAAACCAGCAATCAGCCGCTGTAGCCAGTTAACTCCGGTTAGCACGTCTTTCTCCACCAGCGATCTTGTATATTATAGTTCATGGTGATACAATAACTCGATTTCGCTGTTCTGTTGGTAAACCAGCAATCAGCCGCTTCAGCCAGTTAACCCCGGTTAGCATGTCTTTCTCCACCAGCGAACTTGTATATTCTATTTGATGCTGATACAAAACTCGATTTCGCTGTTCTGTTGGTAAACCAGCAATCAGCTGCTTCAGCCAGTTAACTCCGGTTAGCACGTCTTTCTCCACCAGCGAACTTGTGTATTATATTTCATGGTGTTACAATAACTCGATTTCGCTGTTCTGTTGGTAAACCAGCAATCAGCCGCTCCAGCCAGTTAACCCCGATTAGCACGGCTTTCTCCACCAGCGAACTTGTATATTCTATTTGATGCTGATACATTAACTCGATTTCGCTGTTCTGTTGGTAAACCAGCAATCAGCCGCTTCAGCCAGTTAACTCCGGTTAGCACGTCTTTCTCCACCAGCGAACTTGTATATTCTGTTTCATGGTGATACAATAACTCGATTTCGCTGTTCTGTTGGTAAATCAGCAATCAGCCGCTGTAGCCAGTTAACTCCGGTTAGCACGTCTTTCTCCACCAGCGATCTTGTATATTATAGTTCATGGTGATACAATAACTCGATTTCGCTGTTCTGTTGGTAAACCAGCAATCAGCCGCTTCAGCCAGTTAACTCCGGTTAGCACGTCTTTCTCCACCAGCGAACTTGTATATTCTATTTCATGGTGATACAATAACTCGATTTCGCTTTTCTGTTGGTAAACCAGCAATCAGCCGCTTCAGCCAGTTAACTCCGGATAGCACGTCTTTCTCCACCAGCGAACTTGTATATTCTATTTGATGCTGATACAATAACTCGATTTCGCTGTTCTGTTGGTAAACCAGCAATCAGCTGCTTCAGCCAGTTAACTCCGGTTAGCACGTCTTTCTCCACCAGCGAACTTGTGTATTCTATTTCATGGTGTTACAATAACTCGATTTCGCTGTTCTGTTGGTAAACCAGCAATCAGCCGCTCCAGCCAGTTAACCCCGATTAGCACGTCTTTCTCCACCAGCGAACTTGTATATTCTATTTGATGCTGATACAAAACTCGATTTCGCTGTTCTGATGGTAAACGAGCAATCAGCCGCTTCAGCCAGTTAACTCCGGTTAGCACGTCTTTCTCCACCAGCGAACTTGTATATTCTATTTGTTGGTGATACGATAACTCGATTTTGCTGTTCTGTAGGTAAACCAACAATCGGCCGCTTCAGCCAGTTAACTCCGGTTAGCACGTCTTTCTCCACCAGCGAACTTGTATATTCTATTTCATGGTGATACAATAACTCGATTTCGCTGTTCTGTTGGTAAACCAGCAATCAGCCGCTGTAGCCAGTTAACTCCGGTTAGCACGTCTTTCTCCACCAGCGAACTTGTATATTCTAGTTCATGGTGATACAATAACTCGATTTCGCTGTTCTGTTGGTAAACCAGCAATCAGCCGCTGTAGCCAGTTAACTCCGGTTAGCACGTCTTTCTCCACCAGCGAACTTGTATATTCTATTTCATGGTGATACAATAACTCGATTTCGCTGTTCTGTTGATAAACCAGCAATCAGCCGCTGTAGCCAGTTAACTCCGGTTAGCACGTCTTTCTCCACCAGCGAACTTGTATATTCTATTTGATGGTGATACAATAACTCGATTTCGGTGTTCTGTTGGTAAACCAGCAATCAGCCGCTTCAGCCAGTTAACTCCGGTTAGCACGTCTTTCTCCACCAGCGAACTTGTATATTCTATTTCATGGTGATACAATAACTCGATTTCGCTGTTCTGTTGGTAAACCAGCAATCAGCCGCTGTAGCCAGTTAACTCCGGTTAGCACGTCTTTCTCCACCAGCGAACTTGTATATTCTAGTTCATGGTGATACAATAACTCGATTTCGCTGTTCTGTTGGTAAACCAGCAATCAGCCGCTGTAGCCAGTTATCTCCGGTTAGCACGTCTTTCTCCACCAGCGAAGTTGTATATTCTATTTGATGCTGATACAATAACTCGATTTCGCTGTTCTGTTGGTAAACCAGCAATCAGCCGCTGTAGCCAGTTAACTCCGGTTAGCACGTCTTTCTCCACCAGCGAACTTGTATATTCTAGTTCATGGTGATCCATAACTCGATTTCGCTGTTCTGTTGGTAAACCAGCAATCAGCCGCTTCGGCCAGTTAACTCCGGTTAGCACGTCTTTCTCCACCAGCGAACTTGTATATTCTATTTGATGCTGATACAATAACTCGATTTCGCTGTTCTGTTAGTAAACCAGCAATCAGCCGCTTCAGCCAGTTAACTCCGGTTAGCACGTCTTTCTCCACCATCGAACTTGTATATTCTATTTCATGGTGATACAATAACTCGATTTCGCTGTTCTGTTGGTAAACCAGCAATCAGCCGCTGTAGCCAGTTAACTCCGGTTAGCACGTCTTTCTCCACCAGCAAACTTGTATATTCTAGTTCATGGTGATACAATAACTCGATTTCGCTGTTCTGTTGGTAAACCAGCAATCAGCCGCTTCAGCCAGTTAACTCCGGTTAGCACGTCTTTCTCCATCAGCGAACTTGTATATTCTATTTGATGCTGATACAATAACTCGATTTCGCTGTTCTGTTAGTAAACCAGCAATCAGCCGCTTCAGCCAGTTAACTCCGGTTAGCACGTCTTTCTCCACCAGCGAACTTGTATATTCTATTTCATGGTGATACAATAACTCGATTTCGCTGTTCTGTTGGTAAACCAGCAATCAGCCGCTGTAGCCAGTTAACTCCGGTTAGCACGTCTTTCTCCACCAGCGAACTTGTATATTCTAGTTCATGGTGATACAATAACTCGATTTCGCTGTTCTGTTGGTAAACCAGCAATCAGCCGCTGTAGCCAGTTAACTCCGGTTAGCACGTCTTTCTCCACCAGCGAACTTGTATGTTATAGTTCATGGTGATACAATAACTCGATTTCGCTGTTCTGTTGGTAAACCAGCAATCAGCCGCTTCAGCCAGTTAACTCCGGTTAGCACGTCTTTCTCCACCAGCGAACTTGTATATTCTATTTCATGGTGATACAATAACTCGATTTCGCTGTTCTGTTGGTAAACCAGCAATCAGCCGCTTCAGCCAGTTAACTCCGGATAGCACGTCTTTCTCCACCAGCGAACTTGTATATTCTATTTGATGCTGATACAATAACTCGATTTCGCTGTTCTGTTGGTAAACCAGCAATCAGCTGCTTCAGCCAGTTAACTCCGGTTAGCACGTCTTTCTCCACCAGCGAACTTGTGTATTCTATTTATTGGTGTTACTATAACTCGATTTCGCTGTTCTGTTGGTAAACCAGCAATCAGCCGCTCCAGCCAGTTAACCCCGATTAGCACGTCTTTCTCCACCAGCGAACTTGTATATTCTATTTGATGCTGATACAAAACTCGATTTCGCTGTTCTGATGGTAAACGAGCAATCAGCCGCTTCAGCCAGTTAACTCCGGTTAGCACGTCTTTCTCCACCAGCGAACTTGTATATTCTAGTTCATGGTGATACAATAACTCGATTTCGCTGTTTTGTTGGTAAACCAGCAATCAGCCGCTGTAGCCAGTTAACTCCGGTTAGCACGTCTTTCTCCACCAGCGAACATGTATATTATAGTTCATGGTGATACAATAACTCGATTTCGCTTTTCTGTTGGTAAACCAGCAATCAGCCGCTTCAGCCAGTTAACTCCGGTTAGCACGTCTTTCTCCACCAGCGAACTTGTATATTCTATTTCATGGTGATACAATAACTCGATTTCGCTGTTCTGTTGGTAAACCAGCAATCAGCCGCTTCAGCCAGTTAACTCCGGATAGCACGTCTTTCTTCACCAGCGAACTTGTATATTCTATTTGATGCTGATACAATAACTCGATTTCGCTGTTCTGTTGGTAAACCAGCAATCAGCTGCTTCAGCCAGTTAACTCCGGTTAGCACGTCTTTCTCCACCAGCGAACTTGTGTATTCTATTTCATGGTGTTACAATAACTCGATTTCGCTGTTCTGTTGGTAAACCAGCAATCAGCCGCTCCAGCCAGTTAACCCCGATTAGCACGTCTTTCTCCACCAGCGAACTTGTATATTCTATTTGATGCTGATACAATAACTCGATTTCGCTGTTCTGTTGGTAAACCAGCAATCAGCCGCTGTAGCCAGTTAACTCCGGTTAGCACGTCTTTCTCCACCAGCGATCTTGTATATTATAGTTCATGGTGATACAATAACTCGATTTCGCTGTTCTGTTGGTAAACCAGCAATCAGCCGCTTCAGCCAGTTAACTCCGGTTAGCACGTCTTTCTCCACCAGCGAACTTGTATATTCTATTTCATGGTGATACATTAACTCGATTTCGCTGTTCTGTTGGTAAACCAGCAATCAGCCGCTTCAGCCAGTTAACTCCGGATAGCACGTCTTTCTTCACCAGCGAACTTGTATATTCTATTTGATGCTGATACAATAACTCGATTTCGCTGTTCTGTTGGTAAACCAGCAATCAGCTGCTTCAGCCAGTTAACTCCGGATAGCACGTCTTTCTCCATCAGCGAACTTGTATATTCTATTTGATGCTGATACAATAACTCGATTTCGCTGTTCTGTTAGTAAACCAGCAATCAGCCGCTTCAGCCAGTTAACTCCGGTTAGCACGTCTTTCTCCACCAGCGAACTTGTATATTCTATTTCATGGTGATACAATAACTCGATTTCGCTGTTCTGTTGGTAAACCAGCAATCAGCCGCTGTAGCCAGTTAACTCCGGTTAGCACGTCTTTCTCCACCAGCGAACTTGTATATTCTAGTTCATGGTGATACAATAACTCGATTTCGCTGTTCTGTTGGTAAACCAGCAATCAGCCGCTGTAGCCAGTTAACTCCGGTTAGCACGTCTTTCTCCACCAGCGAACTTGTATGTTATAGTTCATGGTGATACAATAACTCGATTTCGCTGTTCTGTTGGTAAACCAGCAATCAGCCGCTTCAGCCAGTTAACTCCGGTTAGCACGTCTTTCTCCACCAGCGAACTTGTATATTCTATTTCATGGTGATACAATAACTCGATTTCGCTGTTCTGTTGGTAAACCAGCAATCAGCCGCTTCAGCCAGTTAACTCCGGATAGCACGTCTTTCTCCACCAGCGAACTTGTATATTCTATTTGATGCTGATACAATAACTCGATTTCGCTGTTCTGTTGGTAAACCAGCAATCAGCTGCTTCAGCCAGTTAACTCCGGTTAGCACGTCTTTCTCCACCAGCGAACTTGTGTATTCTATTTATTGGTGTTACTATAACTCGATTTCGCTGTTCTGTTGGTAAACCAGCAATCAGCCGCTCCAGCCAGTTAACCCCGATTAGCACGTCTTTCTCCACCAGCGAACTTGTATATTCTATTTGATGCTGATACAAAACTCGATTTCGCTGTTCTGATGGTAAACGAGCAATCAGCCGCTTCAGCCAGTTAACTCCGGTTAGCACGTCTTTCTCCACCAGCGAACTTGTATATTCTAGTTCATGGTGATACAATAACTCGATTTCGCTGTTTTGTTGGTAAACCAGCAATCAGCCGCTGTAGCCAGTTAACTCCGGTTAGCACGTCTTTCTCCACCAGCGAACATGTATATTATAGTTCATGGTGATACAATAACTCGATTTCGCTTTTCTGTTGGTAAACCAGCAATCAGCCGCTTCAGCCAGTTAACTCCGGTTAGCACGTCTTTCTCCACCAGCGAACTTGTATATTCTATTTCATGGTGATACAATAACTCGATTTCGCTGTTCTGTTGGTAAACCAGCAATCAGCCGCTTCAGCCAGTTAACTCCGGATAGCACGTCTTTCTTCACCAGCGAACTTGTATATTCTATTTGATGCTGATACAATAACTCGATTTCGCTGTTCTGTTGGTAAACCAGCAATCAGCTGCTTCAGCCAGTTAACTCCGGTTAGCACGTCTTTCTCCACCAGCGAACTTGTGTATTCTATTTCATGGTGTTACAATAACTCGATTTCGCTGTTCTGTTGGTAAACCAGCAATCAGCCGCTCCAGCCAGTTAACCCCGATTAGCACGTCTTTCTCCACCAGCGAACTTGTATATTCTATTTGATGCTGATACAATAACTCGATTTCGCTGTTCTGTTGGTAAACCAGCAATCAGCCGCTGTAGCCAGTTAACTCCGGTTAGCACGTCTTTCTCCACCAGCGATCTTGTATATTATAGTTCATGGTGATACAATAACTCGATTTCGCTGTTCTGTTGGTAAACCAGCAATCAGCCGCTTCAGCCAGTTAACTCCGGTTAGCACGTCTTTCTCCACCAGCGAACTTGTATATTCTATTTCATGGTGATACATTAACTCGATTTCGCTGTTCTGTTGGTAAACCAGCAATCAGCCGCTTCAGCCAGTTAACTCCGGATAGCACGTCTTTCTTCACCAGCGAACTTGTATATTCTATTTGATGCTGATACAATAACTCGATTTCGCTGTTCTGTTGGTAAACCAGCAATCAGCTGCTTCAGCCAGTTAACTCCGGATAGCACGTCTTTCTGCACCAGCGAACTTGTGTATTCTATTTCATGGTGTTACTATAACTCGATTTCGCTGTTCTGTTGGTAAACCAGCAATCAGCCGCTCCAGCCAGTTAACCCCGATTAGCACGTCTTTCTCCACCAGCGAACTTGTATATTCTATTTGATGCTGATACAAAACTCGATTTCGCTGTTCTGATGGTAAACGAGCAATCAGCCGCTTCAGCCAGTTAACTCCGGTTAGCACGTCTTTCTCCACCAGCGAACTTGTATATTCTAGTTCATGGTGATACAATAACTCGATTTCGCTGTTCTGTTGGTAAACCAGCAATCAGCCGCTGTAGCCAGTTAACTCCGGTTAGCACGTCTTTCTCCACCAGCGAACATGTATATTATAGTTCATGGTGATACAATAACTCGATTTCGCTTTTCTGTTGGTAAACCAGCAATCAGCCGCTTCAGCCAGTTAACTCCGGTTAGCACGTCTTTCTCCACCAGCGAACTTGTATATTCTATTTCATGGTGATACAATAACTCGATTTCGCTGTTCTGTTGGTAAACCAGCAATCAGCCGCTTCAGCCAGTTAACTCCGGATAGCACGTCTTTCTTCACCAGCGAACTTGTATATTCTATTTGATGCTGATACAATAACTCGATTTCGCTGTTCTGTTGGTAAACCAGCAATCAGCTGCTTCAGCCAGTTAACTCCGGTTAGCACGTCTTTCTCCACCAGCGAACTTGTGTATTCTATTTCATGGTGTTACAATAACTCGATTTCGCTGTTCTGTTGGTAAACCAGCAATCAGCCGCTCCAGCCAGTTAACCCCGATTAGCACGTCTTTCTCCACCAGCGAACTTGTATATTCTATTTGATGCTGATACAATAACTCGATTTCGCTGTTCTGTTGGTAAACCAGCAATCAGCCGCTTCAGCCAGTTAACTCCGGTTAGCACGTCTTTCTCCACCAGCGAACTTGTATATTCTGTTTCATGGTGATACAATAACTCGATTTCGCTGTTCTGTTGGTAAACCAGCAATCAGCCGCTGTAGCCAGTTAACTCCGGTTAGCACGTCTTTCTCCACCAGCGATCTTGTATATTATAGTTCATGGTGATACAATAACTCGATTTCGCTGTTCTGTTGGTAAACCAGCAATCAGCCGCTTCAGCCAGTTAACTCCGGTTAGCACGTCTTTCTCCACCAGCGAACTTGTATATTCTATTTCATGGTGATACAATAACTCGATTTCGCTGTTCTGTTGGTATACCAGCAATCAGCTGCTTCAGCCAGTTAACTCCGGATAGCACGTCTTTCTGCACCAGCGAACTTGTGTATTCTATTTCATGGTGTTACTATAACTCGATTTCGCTGTTCTGTTGGTAAACCAGCAATCAGCCGCTCCAGCCAGTTAACCCCGATTAGCACGTCTTTCTCCACCAGCGAACTTGTATATTCTATTTGATGCTGATACAAAACTCGATTTCGCTGTTCTGATGGTAAACGAGCAATCAGCCGCTTCAGCCAGTTAACTCCGGTTAGCACGTCTTTCTCCACCAGCGAACTTGTATATTCTAGTTCATGGTGATACAATAACTCGATTTCGCTGTTCTGTTGGTAAACCAGCAATCAGCCGCTGTAGCCAGTTAACTCCGGTTAGCACGTCTTTCTCCACCAGCGAACATGTATATTATAGTTCATGGTGATACAATGGTAAACCAGCAATCAGCCGCTTCAGCCAGTTAACTCCGGTTAGCACGTCTTTCTCCACCAGCGAACTTGTATATTCTATTTCATGGTGATACAATAACTCGATTTCGCTAATCTGTTGGTAAACCAGCAATCAGCCGCTTCAGCCAGTTAACTCCGGATAGCACGTCTTTCTTCACCAGCGAACTTGTATATTCTATTTGATGCTGATACAATAACTCGATTTCGCTGTTCTGTTGGTAAACCAGCAATCAGCTGCTTCAGCCAGTTAACTCCGGTTAGCACGTCTTTCTCCACCAGCGAACTTGTGTATTCTATTTCATGGTGTTACAATAACTCGATTTCGCTGTTCTGTTGGTAAACCAGCAATCAGCCGCTCCAGCCAGTTAACCCCGATTAGCACGTCTTTCTCCACCAGCGAACTTGTATATTCTATTTGATGCTGATACAATAACTCGATTTCGCTGTTCTGTTGGTAAACCAGCAATCAGCCGCTTCAGCCAGTTAACTCCGGTTAGCACGTCTTTCTCCACCAGCGAACTTGTATATTCTGTTTCATGGTGATACAATAACTCGATTTCGCTGTTCTGTTGGTAAACCAGCAATCAGCCGCTGTAGCCAGTTAACTCCGGTTAGCACGTCTTTCTCCACCAGCGATCTTGTATATTATAGTTCATGGTGATACAATAACTCGATTTCGCTGTTCTGTTGGTAAACCAGCAATCAGCCGCTTCAGCCAGTTAACTCCGGTTAGCACGTCTTTCTCCACCAGCGAACTTGTATATTCTATTTCATGGTGATACAATAACTCGATTTCGCTGTTCTGTTGGTAAACCAGCAATCAGCTGCTTCAGCCAGTTAACTCCGGATAGCACGTCTTTCTGCACCAGCGAACTTGTGTATTCTATTTCATGGTGTTACTATAACTCGATTTCGCTGTTCTGTTGGTAAACCAGCAATCAGCCGCTCCAGCCAGTTAACCCCGATTAGCACGTCTTTCTCCACCAGCGAACTTGTATATTCTATTTGATGCTGATACAAAACTCGATTTCGCTGTTCTGATGGTAAACGAGCAATCAGCCGCTTCAGCCAGTTAACTCCGGTTAGCACGTCTTTCTCCACCAGCGAACTTGTATATTCTAGTTCATGGTGATACAATAACTCGATTTCGCTGTTCTGTTGGTAAACCAGCAATCAGCCGCTGTAGCCAGTTAACTCCGGTTAGCACGTCTTTCTCCACCAGCGAACATGTATATTATAGTTCATGGTGATACAATAACTCGATTTCGCTTTTCTGTTGGTAAACCAGCAATCAGCCGCTTCAGCCAGTTAACTCCGGTTAGCACGTCTTTCTCCACCAGCGAACTTGTATATTCTATTTCATGGTGATACAATAACTCGATTTCGCTGTTCTGTTGGTAAACCAGCGATCAGCCGCTTCAGCCAGTTAACTCCGGATAGCACGTCTTTCTTCACCAGCGAACTTGTATATTCTATTTGATGCTGATACAATAACTCGATTTCGCTGTTCTGTTGGTAAACCAGCAATCAGCTGCTTCAGCCAGTTAACTCCGGTTAGCACGTCTTTCTCCACCAGCGAACTTGTGTATTCTATTTCATGGTGTTACAATAACTCGATTTCGCTGTTCTGTTGGTAAACCAGCAATCAGCCGCTCCAGCCAGTTAACCCCGATTAGCACGTCTTTCTCCACCAGCGAACTTGTATATTCTATTTGATGCTGATACAATAACTCGATTTCGCTGTTCTGTTGGTAAACCAGCAATCAGCCGCTTCAGCCAGTTAACTCCGGTTAGCACGTCTTTCTCCACCAGCGAACTTGTATATTCTGTTTCATGGTGATACAATAACTCGATTTCGCTGTTCTGTTGGTAAACCAGCAATCAGCCGCTGTAGCCAGTTAACTCCGGTTAGCACGTCTTTCTCCACCAGCGATCTTGTATATTATAGTTCATGGTGATACAATAACTTGATTTCGCTGTTCTGTTGGTAAACCAGCAATCAGCCGCTTCAGCCAGTTAACTCCGGTTAGCACGTCTTTCTCCACCAGCGAACTTGTATATTCTATTTCATGGTGATACAATAACTCGATTTCGCTGTTCTGTTGGTAAACCAGCAATCAGCCGCTTCAGCCAGTTAACTCCGGATAGCACGTCTTTCTCCACCAGCGAACTTGTATATTCTATTTGATGCTGATACAATAACTCGATTTCGCTGTTCTGTTGGTAAACCAGCAATCAGCTGCTTCAGCCAGTTAACTCCGGTTAGCACGTCTTTCTCCACCAGCGAACTTGTGTATTCTATTTCATGGTGTTACAATAACTCGATTTCGCTGTTCTGTTGGTAAACCAGCAATCAGCCGCTCCAGCCAGTTAACCCCGATTAGCACGTCTTTCTCCACCAGCGAACTTGTATATTCTATTTGATGCTGATACAAAACTCGATTTCGCTGTTCTGATGGTAAACGAGCAATCAGCCGCTTCAGCCAGTTAACTCTGGTTAGCACGTCTTTCTCCACCAGCGAACTTGTATATTCTATTTGTTGGTGATACGATAACTCGATTTTGCTGTTCTGTAGGTAAACCAACAATCAGCCGCTTCAGCCAGTTAACTCCGGTTAGCACGTCTTTCTCCACCAGCGAACTTGTATATTCTATTTCATGGTGATACAATAACTCGATTTCGCTGTTCTGTTGGTAAACCAGCAATCAGCCGCTGTAGCCAGTTAACTCCGGTTAGCACGTCTTTCTCCACCAGCGAACTTGTATATTCTAGTTCATGGTGATACAATAACTCGATTTCGCTGTTCTGTTGGTAAACCAGCAATCAGCCGCTGTAGCCAGTTAACTCCGGTTAGCACGTCTTTCTCCACCAGCGAACTTGTATATTCTATTTCATGGTGATACAATAACTCGATTTCGCTGTTCTGTTGATAAACCAGCAATCAGCTGCTGTAGCCAGTTAACTCCGGTTAGCACGTCTTTCTCCACCAGCGAACTTGTATATTCTATTTGATGGTGATACAATAACTCGATTTCGGTGTTCTGTTGGTAAACCAGCAATCAGCCGCTTCAGCCAGTTAACTCCGGTTAGCACGTCTTTCTCCACCAGCGAACTTGTATATTCTATTTCATGGTGATACAATAACTCGATTTTGCTGTTCTGTTGGTAAACCAGCAATCAGCCGCTTCAGCCAGTTAACTCCGGTTAGCACGTCTTTCTCCACCAGCGAACTTGTATATTCTATTTCATGGTGATACAATAACTCGATTTCGCTGTTCTGTTGATAAACCAGCAATCAGCTGCTGTAGCCAGTTAACTCCGGTTAGCACGTCTTTCTCCACCAGCGAACTTGTATATTCTATTTGATGGTGATACAATAACTCGATTTCGGTGTTCTGTTGGTAAACCAGCAATCAGCCGCTTCAGCCAGTTAACTCCGGTTAGCACGTCTTTCTCCACCAGCGAACTTGTATATTCTATTTCATGGTGATACAATAACTCGATTTCGCTGTTCTGTTGGTAAACCAGCAATCAGCCGCTGTAGCCAGTTAACTCCGGTTAGCACGTCTTTCTCCACCAGCGAACTTGTATATTCTAGTTCATGGTGATACAATAACTCGATTTCGCTGTTCTGTTGGTAAACCAGCAATCAGCCGCTGTAGCCAGTTAACTCCGGTTAGCACGTCTTTCTCCACCAGCGAACTTGTATATTCTAGTTCATGGTGATCCATAACTCGATTTCGCTGTTCTGTTGGTAAACCAGCAATCAGCCGCTGTAGCATGTTAACTCCGGTTAGCACGTCTTTCTCCACCAGCGAACTTGTTTATTCTAGTTCATGGTGATACAATAACTCGATTTCGCTGTTCTGTTGGTAAACCATCAATCAGCCGCTTCAGCCAGTTAACTCCGTTTAGCACTTCTTTCTCCACCAGCGAACTTGTATATTCTATTTCATGGTGATACAATAACTCGATTTCGCTGTTCTGTTGGTAAACCAGCAATCAGTCGCTTCAGCCAGTTAACTCCGGTTAGCACGTCTTTCTCCACCAGCGAACTTGTATATTCTATTTGATGCTGATACAATAACTCGAATCCGCTGTTCTGTTGGTAAACCAGCAATCAGCCGCTTCAGCCAGTTAACTCCGGTTAGCACGTCTTTCTCCACCAGCGAACTTGTATATTCTAGTTCATGGTGATCCATAACTCGATTTCGCTGTTCTGTTGGTAAACCAGCAATCAGCCGCTGTAGCCTGTTAACTCCGGTTAGCACGTCTTTCTCCACCAGCGAACTTGTATATTCTAGTTCATGGTGATACAATAACTCGATTTCGCTGTTCTGTTGGTAAACCAGCAATCAGCCGCTTCAGCCAGTTAACTCCGTTTAGCACTTCTTTCTCCACCAGCGAACTTGTATATTCTATTTCATGGTGATACAATAACTCGATTTCGCTGTTCTGTTGGTAAACCAGCAATCAGTCGCTTCAGCCAGTTAACTCCGGTTAGCACGTCTTTCTCCACCAGCGAACTTGTATATTCTATTTGATGCTGATACAATAACTCGAATCCGCTGTTCTGTTGGTAAACCAGCAATCAGCCGCTTCAGCCAGTTAAGTCCGGTTAGCACGTCTTTCTCCACCAGCGAACTTGTATATTCTATTTCATGGTGATACAATAACTCGATTTCGCTGTTCTGTTGGTAAACCAGCAATCAGCCGCTTCAGCCAGTTAACTCCGGTTAGCACGTCTTTCTCCACCAGCGAACTTGTATATTCTATTTGATGCTGATACAAAACTCGATTTCGCTGTTCTGTTGGTAAACCAGCAATCAGCCGCTTCAGCCAGTTAACTCCGGTTAGCACGTCTTTCTCCACCAGCGAACTTGTATAGTCTATTTGATGGTGATACAATTACTCGATTTTGCTGTTCTGTAGGTAAACCAGCAATCAGTCGCTTCAGCCAGTTAACTCCGGTTAGCACGTCTTTCTCCACCAGCGAACTTGTATATTCTATTTGATGCTGATACAATAACTCGATTTCGCTGTTCTGTTGGTAAACCAGCAATCAGCCGCTTCAGCCAGTTAACTCCGGTTAGCACGTCTTTCTCCACCAGCGAACTTGTATATTCTATTTCATGGTGATACAATAACTCGATTTCGCTGTTCTGTTGGTAAACCAGCAATCAGCCGCTTCAGCCAGTTAATTCCGGTTAGCACGTCTTTCTCCACCAGCGAACTTGTATATTCTATTTCATGGTGATACAATAACTCGATTTCGCTGTTCTGTTGGTAAACCAGCAATCAGCCGCTTCAGCCAGTTAACTCCGTTTAGCACGTCTTTCTCCACCAGCGAACTTGTATATTCTATTTGATGGTGATACAATAACTCGATTTCGGTGTTCTGTTGGTAAACCAGCAATCAGCCGCTTCAGCCAGTTAACTCCGGTTAGCACGTCTTTCTCCACCAGCGAACTTGTATATTCTATTTGATGCTGATATAATAACTCGATTTCGCAGTTCTGTTGGTAAACCAGCAATCAGTCGCTTCAGCCAGTTAACTCCGGTTAGCACGTCTTTCTCCACCAGCGAACTTGTATATTCTTTTTCATGGTGATACAATAACTCGATTTTGCTGTTCTGTTGGTAAACCAGCAATCAGCCGCTTCAGCCAGTTAACTCCGGTTAGCACGTCTTTCTCCACCAACGAACTTGTATATTCTATTTCATGGTGATACAATAACTCGATTTCGCTGTTCTGTTGGTAAACCAGCAATCAGCTGCTTCAGCCAGTTAACTCCGTTTAGCACGTCTTTCTCCACCAGCGAACTTGTATATTCTATTTGATGGTGATACAATAACTCGATTTCGGTGTTCTGTTGGTAAACCAGCAATCAGCCGCTTCAGCCAGTTAACTCCGGTTAGCACGTCTTTCTCCACCAGCGAACTTGTATATTCTAGTTCATGGTGATACAATAACTCGATTTCGCTGTTCTGTTGGTAAACCAGCAATCAGCCGCTTCAGCCAGTTAATTCCGGTTAGCACGTCTTTCTCCACCAGCGAACTTGTATATTCTATTTCATGATGATACAATAACTCGATTTCGGTGTTCTGTTGGTAAACCAGCAATCAGCCGCTTCAGCCAGTTAATTCCGGTTAGCACGTCTTTCTCCACCAGCGAACTTGTTTATTCTAGTTCATGGTGATACAATATTTCGATTTCGCTGTTCTGTTGGTAAACCAGCAATCAGCCGCTTCAGCCAGTTAACTCCGTTTAGCACGTCTTTCTCCACCAGCGAACTTGTATATTCTATTTGATGGTGATACAATAACTCGATTTCGGTGTTCTGTTGGTAAACCAGCAGTCAGTCGCTTCAGCCAGTTAATTCCGGTTAGCACGTCTTTCTCCACCAGCGAACTTGTATATTCTATTTCATGGTGATACAATAACTCGATTTCGCTGTTCTGTTGGTAAACCAGCGATCAGCCGCTTCAGCCAGTTAACTCCGGATAGCACGTCTTTCTTCACCAGCGAACTTGTATATTCTATTTGATGCTGATACAATAACTCGATTTCTCCACCAGCGAACTTGTATATTCTAGTTCATGGTGATACAATAACTCGATTTCGCTGTTCTGTTGGTAAACCAGCAATCAGCCGCTTCAGCCAGTTAATTCCGGTTAGCACGTCTTTCTCCACCAGCGAACTTGTATATTCTATTTCATGATGATACAATAACTCGATTTCGGTGTTCTGTTGGTAAACCAGCAATCAGCCGCTTCAGCCAGTTAACTCCGGATAGCACGTCTTTCTTCACCAGCGAACTTGTATATTCTATTTGATGCTGATACAATAACTCGATTTCTCCACCAGCGAACTTGTATATTTGGCAATCAGTCGCTTCAGCCAAATAATTCCGGTTAGCACGTCTTTCTCCTCCAGCGAACTTGTATATTCTAGTTCATGGTGATACAATAATTCGATTTCGCTGTTCTGTTAGTAAACCAGCAATCAGTCGCTTCAGCCAGTTAACTCCGTTTAGCACGTCTTTCTCCACCAGCGAACTTGTATATTCTATTTGATGGTGATACAATAACTCGATTTCGGTGTTCTGTTGGTAAACCAGCAGTCAGCCGCTTCAGCCAGTTAATTCCGGTTAGCACGTCTTTCTCCACCAGCGAACTTGTATATTCTATTTCATGGTGATACAATAACTCGATTTCGCTGTTCTGTTGGTAAACCAGCAATCAGCCGCTTCAGCCAGTTAACCCCGTTTAGCACGTCTTTCTCCACCAGCGAACTTGTATATTCTATTTGATGGTGATACAATAACTCGATTTCGGTGTTCTGTTGGTAAACCAGCAATCAGCCGCTTCAGCCAGTTAACTCCGGTTAGCACGTCTTTCTCCACCAGCGAACTTGTATATTCTATTTGATGCTGATACAATAACTCGATTTCGCAGTTCTGTTGGTAAACCAGCAATCAGTCGCTTCAGCCAGTTAACTCCGGTTAGCACGTCTTTCTCCACCAGCGAACTTGTATATTCTATTTCATGGTGATACAATAACTCGATTTTGCTGTTCTGTTGGTAAACCAGCAATCAGCCGCTTCAGCCAGTTAACTCCGGTTAGCACGTCTTTCTCCACCAGCGAACTTGTATATTCTATTTCATGGTGATACAATAACTCGATTTCGCTGTTCTGTTGGTAAACCAGCAATCAGCCGCTTCAGCCAGTTAACTCCGTTTAGCACGTCTTTCTCCACCAGCGAACTTGTATATTCTATTTGATGGTGATACAATAACTCGATTTCGGTGTTCTGTTGGTAAACCAGCAATCAGCCGCTTCAGCCAGTTAACTCCGGTTAGCACGTCTTTCCCCACCAGCGAACTTGTATATTCTATTTGATGCTGATACAATAACTCGATTTCGCTGTTCTGTTGGTAAACCAGCAATCAGCCGCTTCAGCCAGTTAACTCCGGTTAGCACGTCTTTCTCCACGAGCGAACTTGTATATTCTATTTCATGGTGGTACAATAACTCGATTTCGCTGTTCTGTTGGTAAACCAGCAATCAGCCGCTTCAGCCAGTTAACTCCTGTTAGCACGTCTTTCTCCACCAGCGAACTTGTATATTCTATTTGATGCTGATACAAAACTCGATTTCGCTGTTCTGTTGGTAAACCAGCAATCAGCCGCTTCAGTCAGTTAACTCCGGTTAGCACGTCTTTCTCCACCAGCGAACTTGTATATTCTATTTGATGGTGATACAATAACTCGATTTTGCTGTTCTGTAGGTAAACCAGCAATCAGCCGCTTCAGCCAGTTAACTCCGGTTAGCACGTCTTTCTCCACCAGCGAACTTGTATATTCTGTTTCATGGTGATTCAATAACTCGATTTCGCTGTTCTGTTGGTAAACCAGTAATCAGCCGCTTCAATCAGTTAACTCCGGTTAGCACGTCTTTCTCAACCAGCGAACTTGTATATTCTATTTTATGGTGATACAATAACTCGATTTCGCTGTTCTGTTGGTAAACCAGCAATCAGCCGCTTCAGCCAGTTAACTCCGTTTAGCACGTCTTTCTCCACCAGCGAACTTGTATATTCTATTTGATGGTGATACAATAACTCGATTTCGCTGTTCTGTTGGTAAACCAGGAATCAGCCGCTTCAGCCAGTTAACTCCGGTTAGCACGTCTTTCTCCACCAGCGAACTTGTATATTCTATTTCATGGTGATACAATAACTCGATTTCGCTGTTCTGTTGGTAAACCAGCAATCAGCCGCTTCAGCCAGTTAACTCCGGTTGGCACGTCTTTCTCCACCAGCGAACTTGTATATTCTATTTGATGGTGATGCAATATCTCGATTTCGCTGTTCTGTTAGTAAACCAGCAATCAGCCGCTTCAGCCAGTTAACTCCGGTTACCGTAGTAGGACACGCGCAATCTATCAATGTTCTGATGTTGTTTCTGCTGCCAAACAGAGCTCGCTCAAAGTCTTCGTTACTAAGCATATGTCATCTGTATTGAAACTAACATCGAGCGTGTTTGTATGCATGAATAGTCCCAGTTCTTTATGGTTGATGTTCATCTACCCGCAAGTAGAGGTTAGTCGCCTTTCTTTCTCTTGGTCGGAGAAGCATCAACTAAATGATAGACTCACGGGCAGTTACATGGTTTTTCATGGTCACACTTGCATTAGAAACATTTTAGCACATTGCTATCTCTGTCTAGCGGGTTTTTGCTTCCAAATTATTTTTCTGACTGTCTTCATTATTCGGAGACCTGGGTTTTCTGGGTTTGTGCCAACCTTTGGCAATCAGGACTGACTTCACATCTTCTGTTAAAAATTTTTCATTTGTGCTGCTCATAAATGGTTTTCCTGGGACTTCCTTCAAGCGGCTTTCCTTTGAAGAGCTAGATCTTTAGTTTCTCTGCCTTTTTTGTAGTCTACGTCCATTTAAAATATTTGAACTTCCCGTTCCTCCAGTAGGGTTGCCTGTAGAAGCTCAAAACACATCTCTGTCCGGAATTTCCCGTCTGGCGTTTTTTGCATTTGTGATAGAGATTGTACTAGTCGGCGATGAAGTCTTGAATACTCTCTCCACTTTGCGTTTTCAGTTTTTGAAGTCCACATATTTGTCATAAGAGTCCCTCATGCCATCTTCGTAAATTTTGCAAAAAAAACTCATAAAGTTGCTTATGCCGTCTACGGCACCTGTTAAACTTTCTCCGAAAATCTTTTTTATTCTCTATTGCCGACACGGTACACAACCGTTTCTGCCTGCAATTCAGGCTTGACCGTTGTCAATCTAGATCAATGCTCCAAATCACGTCGAAATTCAGCAAAGTTTTTTGGCTTCACTGATGAATGCTGGTGGTCCCAAAAACGAAGAAAATGTTGTGATAGAGTTCTCGTAGGCCCAAAATAGTTGATCGTTAGAGTTCTGCTACCATCAACAGAGTACACACAATTAAAGCTTTGAGAATACTACTTGATGATCGTATTCTAAAACCACTCAACATCCAAACAAACAATATAAAATTAAAGTTTGGAAGTAACATAAGTTTGACATACACAGCCATGACCATTCGCGCCTAACCGTTGATGGAACATTGTAACCTAGCAGTGTTTGTGTTCTTCCTAACCGAATCCACAGTTGATAAGGATAGCTCAGCAAGTTGATCGAGTCGTATCTTCCCGATCTTATCACGGTCTTGCTATTGAGTTTGTCACTTCTGAGAGATGGCGTCTGATTTTGTTTGATTCGTTTTCCTCGGACCGCATATTTTTAGCATGGATTCGATAGAGCGGCTAAATATATTTCCGGAGTATAAATAAACCTTTCTCTGAATCTGAATTCGGTTATTTAGGCGACTCCCGAGCATAGTTATATCGGTTACCTCTAAAGTGTAGCATCCTTTAATTCCTGATTGATACCTTTCGAACAAAATTGATAATTTATTTTTATTCGGAACTAGTGGCGTCCAAAAATCAACCAATTTTGAATTTGTAACTAACTTTAGCAAAGTCCCGATTGAAAGATCATGTAGTATCGCTTGAAAAAGAAGTATGGCCAGAATCAACCCGAGAATTGTGCCTGGAACGGTGTCCCACTCTTTAACCCTACGATATTTAACCCCCTCTGTTTACACCCCCTATATCATAACCCCGTAACATGATAACCCCACAACAATTTAACCCCCTTTTAATGACGATAATTTGTTTCAAATTAAGTCCTTTTTAAAAGTACAGGAGTAGTCCAATTAAGCTTACTAATTGAGGCCTGAAAAGCTAGTCTTAATTCACTTGATGCCTCTAGCATCTCAAAAGTAATTGCATTTCGATTAGTTAGAGAAATAATCCCTCACTCACGCGTTTAAAACAGATAACCTACATGGTGCTAATTGAAGGCAACAAAAGACGTTTGTGAGTTTCATAAAAAATCATGCTGCCTATTTCTTTAACCATTGTTATACCACTCTATCAGATCAGATATAATGTTTGAAGCGTCATTCCATTTTACTTTATCTTCGAAAGATAAACAAATGCTAGTGGTATCAGGCCACGAGTATTACCTTAAACGAAAAAACAAGACAACAACAAATTGGAACTGCTCAAAGTACCAAACCCATAAATGCCGCGCAACAGCAATTACGGAAGGAGAAAATTTTATTGAAACGAGGGGTCAACATAATCACGATATTTCCACGGGCAAACCTGATGCTCGACTAGTTTTGAAAAACATCAAGGAGCTAAGCGATAGTAACACCCCAACCGTCGCAGTCGCAACCGCCATTCAGCCAATTACAGACAACATTGCCACTCAACTAGCCCTACCATCCAAAGAAAATTTAGTTCGCACCGCACAACGAGCGCGCAAGCAACGAGAAGAAGTATTACCAGTCTCCCCAGCAAACAGAAGTTTCGAAATACCCGAACTTTTCAAAAATTTTATAAGATTTGACAGTGGGCAAAATGATCACGAGAGGATTATTTTATTCGGTGACCCTGAAATGCTACGTGTGCTTGAAACATCCAACTTTTGGTTGGCTGATGGAACTTTTAAAGTCACACCGAAAATGTTTTATCAACTTTACTCCATACACGTTAGTCTTTCAGGAATAGCCCCTGCTTGCATATATGCATATATAAAAGCCCTATTCCCCCCTTCGTTATGGAATCAAAGGGATGCGGCATCATCGGGTTTGGCCAGAACAGCAAATGCTGTAGAGGGCTGGCATTATGGCATACAGTCATACTTCAGTGGATCGCATCCCAGTATATGGAAAGTGATTGCAAATTTGCAAAAAGACGCGTCCGTCCAAAAACTTAATTTCTATAACGCCTCGAGTGGGCACCAATTTACAAAAAAGAAAAAATACCGGGTGCTCAACGAAAAAGTGCAGAATATTATGCATGTTTACGAAGAAAAAACTGATTTGCATTTCTTTCGCGCTATGGCGAACTTGAGCTAAATATTTGCTATTTAATCTATATTGCCAAGCAATAAAAATTTTTCCAAGTTTAATTATTTTCCTTGATTTTTCAAAATTGAGCTAGAGTCGATTTGAAACCGGCAAAATAATAAATACATACAAGGTGTTGACTTTTCTTTTCCCTCCGCCCAACCCTGTAAGGTTAACCCATTTATTGTACCCTTGATATACCCGTTATCATATTTACCCGAAATTCAACTTTTTTGGGAAAATTGGAAAAAATTTTGTGCCGCCAGGGATTCGATCCTTTGAACTCTAGATTTTGAGACTAACGCTTTAACCATTACACCATGAGGCCTTTGGTTGTCATCCGAAAATTTCTTCCAAGTTTGGCTCTTTGATCTTAATTAAGCCCATGTTTGAGTTTTCAAAGCGTAGATCAATTCTGTCGGCGCCAAAAGATCAAGGTTAAGAAATTCAAATGGTTTTGGACTGTTTTGTATATGCACCAATTTGAATCATGTCGGTCGGATTCGTTTTCAAGTTCATATCAAAGTCTAGACTATCGGCAAGGTCATTTCTGTTCAAATCTAAAACGCATTTAGCAGCGTGCGTGTTAACTCATTTTGGTTCGCAAAATTTTTCGCAATTAAAGCTTTGATGCTTACCGACGATATGGTTCCGAATCCTTTTCAAGTAACTTTCACTTTGATTCTAACAATTGGTTTTAAAAAGGGATTAAATTGTAGTGGGGTTATCTGATTTAGGGGTTATATGAGAGGGGGTTAAGAAAAAGGGGGTTACAAAACACGGGGTGATAAGCTTGGGAACCGCCTGGAACAACCCTACTCTTTCAGTTATTTTAGATTTGACGTAAGTGTCCAATACAACCAAGGAACTTTGTTTTATAATTTTTTATCTGCGTTAGTTGTAAATTTTAACTTTAATCTCCGCAAGTTTTTAGTACGTTGCTTTTTTCCTTTAGTTTGTAGCTATTTTGGGTCACTGAAACCACTATCTTACCTAGTTTCTCTAACTTATCAAATTTTTGGTTTTAATGTTGATTCTCTTGTAACTCACTTTCCTCGATGAGAGGCAATGGTCGTCCAAACAAAAATTTGCAAAAAAAAATTGGGGGAGTTAGCTCAATTGCTCATTACGGAAGTGGGGGATATTGCTCAATTGATCCAGTGGTTCATTTTTTTAAAAAGGCCACTTAAAAACGCCACTGGTTGTTCGATCTCTCATGATGTCATTCGTACATATTTTCATTCATGTTTTCGAAACTGATGGGCGTGTTTTTAAATTTAATGCTAAAACCAAGTATCATGTGTATATAATAGACATATCAAGGATACTTTTCCAGCGGTAAGACAGCCTTACCAAACATCAGTCTAAAAAAATTGTTGATTACGTTGTCGTCTTGAGGGACCTAAGTGGGGTTCGAACCCAGGAGCCGCGCATTTTACTGACTCGGCCACGGTCACTCTCCGGCAGCTGTCGTGTTATCTGCCGGACACCATCCAAGTGTGATTTGCGGTTAATTAGTGAAAATTTGTTTCATGTAATTATTTCGTAGTTCTTATTTTCTCAATTTTATCTGATCTATCTTCAGTCGTTTTAAGGTTAGGTTATGAAATCCATGGGACAAAGCATGGATACCTCTAAATGCAAATCGGAAGTGAAGTCCCAAATTGAAGATGTAATCAACCTGAAGGAACAAATAGCTAAAATCAAACACAGTGAACTATGGTTCGGATATAGCGTCAACATCATCCACGAGTTCAAACTCAATCTGTACGCTTTGAACACAGTGGATAAATTGGCAGTTGTTTCCCGATTCATGAAGTGTAGCGGTGGAGGAAGTGGTTCGTGCCCTTGTGAAATGGAATGCGAAGGGTACCGTAGCAAACAGAATAATGCAGCCTATGACTTTTATGAGAGCCCAGAGATGGCGTTCTGCTCAAACTGCGAGCACAAAAGGTTACTTCTTTTATGAATGTTATCTAGTGTCCAAATAAAATAACAATGTGTTATGCCGAAACTGCCGTTGTTATAAAATAACAACGCCAGTTTCATGCCGAGGAAGCTGGGACCTGACCATATTCTCTGTACTAAATTAATATTGGATGTCACTTATCGCTGGAGATAGTTTGTTTCGTCTCTTTGTCGCTATGCTATAAAGCTGAGCAGTATCTAGCTGAAAATTTTGGGAGCATTTTGTATAATTTGTTGATAAAATTTGCCTTTTTTTATAGATTCAACTGCTTTTAATGAAAGTTTTCGGTATATGGGAAAGTTCGTTTCTGAGTGATTTATTTAAAATTTTAAACCCAAGACAATCCTGACATATAAGTTTTGCAGCTAGAGTTCTATACGCAATCATAGCGTAAGAATAGCTTTGTGTTTTATTGAAATAGTATGCATTTAAGGGATAGCGACCAGGATGGTCGGTTACTGTACAAGAATCTCTTTCTTTGTCTCACTGTACAAGAATCTCAGAATGTTCCGACCATAGTATTATTACACTAGCAAACTTCAAGCGTAGTGTATAAGTACGAACCTTCTTTTTTTTCCAGCCTAACTTGCTAAAAAAAGTGTTCAGTTTTGCTATAATCATTATCGGTGACATTAGAAATTTTATAGCATCTGTTCTCTGCTTTGCGTCTACTGTTGGTGATAAGTTAAGCGTCCATGGCTTAGTGGTTAGTGCGTGTGGCTCATAACCTGTAGGCCACAGGGTCGAATTTTTAGTAATTCGAGGCTTGATTCAAATTTATCTTATTGCACTTTAAAGAGCTGCTTTTTGCCGTGTTCTCGCTAGTGTTTGCGGAGCGCAGCTTCGCCTCTGTGTAAAAATACCTTAGTGTCTAAGTTTTTTTTCTTCAAATTAGTGTCTTTTCGTCTGCGTGATGTGATTTAAGGAACTGAAAAAAAACTAGAACCTAGGAATATTCGGCATTCATAGTAAAATAGGCAAATTGGAAAACAGGCTTTGTATAAGAATTACAAAAAAATTCAAAAAAATTTTAATTCACAAAATGACGCTAAAAACTCCAAAAATTAAGTTTACTTGTATAAAACTAAGTTTTCACGGCTTAAATTAAGCATGAACAAGCTTCTGTAAGCCTGCTTGCTTGCTTTATTTGCTCGAGTTTAGACTATAAATAAAAAAAATAGTCTGTTTTTCTAAAAAAAGAAATAAAACAACCGAATACAAAGTTCCTCCCCATCCTCCACTGGTCGGAACACTAAAAATAAGATAAGAATTAGAAAGTATGTAGTCTAAAAGGTGTAGCCTATGTTAGTTAGCTTGTGTATCAGTCTGGAATGTGGAAATTGGATATATTTGTGCCAGTATTTATTTGGGGAACAAAAGCCAGAAGCGCAACATGGTGCGCCGCAAAGAGCTGCACAGCTCGTAGGTTGCTCCCTTCGCGCGTGGATAAAACGTCTTAATAAATAAATTGCTGATTTGTTAAGCTGCTTTTGTTTAGATCGAGTCATGCAGTTCCTGAGTTGAAGTCGTTGAAAAAGGAACAGTTGGATAGTTTGATGCGACGATGTGTGGATTTGGACAACTTGACCAGATGTGTATCGGAGGAGCAGGACGACGATTGTCGCCATTCTTACTTCGCAGTTCTAAAAACTATCAAAAATGGATTGCTGCAATCACTTTCAGAAACGATAGAGTTGGATCACAAGCCGCCCTTTGAAAACCCTCCAATAAAAACTGCAGTTAGGAATTTCCTCATCTTGAGGTATAGTGACCACATTCCAAAAAGTAGCACAACTATGAGATACTTGGCCCAATTTTTCCTCCAATGTCTAAATCACTGGAGGCTCGACACACCTCTGAAGTTCAGAGAATCTGTGAATTCTGACCAAGAATTCGAATCCTACCGCAATTTTTATAGAAAATGGTTCTGTTTATGTAATATTCCAACATTTTGCGACAGTTTGACTAAGTACGACTTGACTTGTGTTTTTGGACATAATTTTATGAAACTAGTCTATATTAATATGAGGCGACAGCTGCTGGAAAAAGTTAGAACTGACAAAGAGACGCTGCCTATTGAAAAACAGACAGTTATTCTCACAGACCTACCTAAGTTTTTAGCGGTTCTGCAAAACGAAGTATTCAGTACAGATGCCCCCATTTGGTCGGAAAGTTTTGACGCCAATGCGAAAGCAGTCGTGGGACCAGAGCTGCCGAAAGTGGACGAACCAGAATCGCCGATAAACGACAGTGACGCAACTAGCCCGGCTTCGACTGCAAGTGGACGAAATTTGAGCGGTGATGATTGTGCAATACCTTACAAACGCACTTGTTATGATGATTACGAAGAGAACAAAGCTCAAATGCAAAAGCATATTTCGGTGCTAAAATCAACGGCACTCAATGGAAATATTAGTTCAGGTAAAAATGGAAATAAAATGGGACCTGATGTTGTTAAAAAAGATGAATTAATTCAGAAATTTTGTCCTATTCCGGATAAAGAATTGAAGGATGTGATTCAAGATATTGAGCGAGAAAACGAACATTTACCGTCTGAAATGAGTTTGTTCATGACGCGAGATGAGGCTGCAAAAAAGGAGGAATCAGAAGGCATAATTGAGTTCCATATGATTTCAAACACTTTAGAGAAAGTGCCTCCGGATAATGTTTTGAACTGGTTAATTCAGCTGCAAACTGTGTTTTCTCATCAGTTGCCAAGAATGCCGAAAGAGTACATAACACGTCTGGTGTTCGATCCAAAGCATCGATCGTTGGTGATTATAAAGGGAGGTAATGTTAATGGCGGCGTGACTTATAGACCCTTTGCCGCACAAGGCTTCTCTGAAATTGTATTTTGTGCTGTCAGTTCAAATGAGCAAGTGAAAGGGTATGGCACACATTTGATGAATCATTTGAAAGACTACCACATTAAACATGGAATTCACCACTTCTTGACCTATGCTGATGAATTTGCAGTGGGATACTTTAAAAAGCAAGGGTTCTCCCAGGATATCAAGCTGCCCAGAACTAGTTACGCTGGCTACATCAAAGAGTACGAAGGCGCCACTTTGATGGGTTGTCAACTAAACCGAAAAATAACCTACACAAAATTTTCTACGGCAATAAGACAACAAATCGAAATTGTGAAAAGAAGAATTGAACAAATGGAAACAAGAAATCCCGAGTTATTGGGAAGGAAAGCGGCTGCATTGACCAGCAAACAAAAGCAGGAAGCAGAAGAAAGTTTGCAGGAGAAGTTGAAGGAAATTTTGAAGTTAGTTAAAACTCACCAGTCTGCGTGGCCGTTTCAGAAACCAGTGGACAAAACAGAAGCGCCAGATTATTACGTGGTAATCAAACATCCGATGGATCTGAAACTGATGACAGACAAACAGAAAAAAGGACACTATACGGAAAGAGCTGCTTTTGTAGAAGACATGCAACGAATCTTCAATAATTGTAGAGTCTATAATGATATAGAAACAGAGTACTACAAATGTGCAAATATTCTAGAAGATTATTTCTTCCAGAAATTACGAGAAATTTGTGCTTGATTCTTTTTGATTGTATCTGTTTGTTTTTGCTTTAGGTTAGCTTCCAGTCAAATTAACTTATTGTTTTTAAAGTTGTATTGCCTTTTCTTTTTTTCACGCCGTGAGTTTTTTAAATCTGAATGGTCATTCGGATTTAAAAGGTGCCCAATTCAATTTTACAAAGAACTGTGTATATTCATATTATACCTTTACATACTACTTCGTTCTAAAGTTTATCAGGCTAAAATATAGCTCATATTGACCAGAAGTTGAAGCCTATGCTCACCATAAACTGTTTTAAGTCATCAGCTGTAATGACACAAATCAAACGCCATAATTTGTTCAAACCACTGAAAGGGGCGAGGAACTTGTCTACTGGGGGGTTTTAGTTTTTACACAAGCGGAGCGGAAAGTGATAGTACCATGGAAGTTTTTTTCCAACCTAAGGCGCAAATAAAAGTGCTTTTTAGTGGCACGAAAGTTCTTATTTTTGTGACCCTTTTAATGGCTCTTCTGAATTAGGAGGCTGCATTGGAACATTATTATCATGTATTTCTTATGCTTTTTTATGCTTTTTATTCATCGAGTGAAACGAAAAAAGCTATTTCATACAACAGTACAATAATAAGAAGTCTTTTTGAAAATATTTCCAACTTAGTATATTTCGCGAAATTTTTGAAATTATACAAAATCTGGCTCAACATTTTCCATTTTTTCGCATGCAAAACTTGCGTACTGAAATTTATTTAATTACATTCCAAACTCACTCGCTTTACTGAATCAGACTTAAAACAAAATTTTTACACCAGTTTTTTCGACAGTAATTTTTTTCATTTTTTGCTCGATGCTTCATTTGGCATTTACTTTTTCTGTATATGTTCCATAAGAAGTCTTCAAAAAAAAATTGTTACTTATTCATTTTTGAAGACAACTGCAGTCTATATTGATTGATTCACTTAAGTTTTATGCTCTTGTCTTTCCTCATCACACCGCGCACAAAAACCGGCGCAAGTTTGAAAGAGTTTTTTTGTAAATTTTTTCATAAATGATTTTTTGTGATTCTTATACAGCAACCGGTTAGTTCCGTTTTGCTTTGTCAATTTTGGGTGATGCAACTGGCACGTTTTGATGCGGTTTTACATTAAAAGATTGTTTCGGTTTTTGTTAAGCTAAAAGGGGAATACGCTCGTGTGCTTCAGTTTTGGTGCAAAATATGCCGATTTAATTTCAAAATTTGTTGTTGCTCATCCTTGTTTGAACAAGGCCTTTTACTCTCAGCAGTGGAAATTTCATGTCATTTTTTTCCCGATACTTTGCATGTGTTTTAGGATTTCTCTATTGCAGCTCTAATGTCGACTGAAAGAGCTTTGTGTCTTACTCGAACCTAGACAATTTTTTGTGGTAATTTTTTGTAAATTTTTTCAACTAAAATGTGCCAGTTGCATCACCCAAAATTGACAAAGCAAAACGGAACTAACCGGTTGCTTTTTTTTAGTTGAAAAAAAATACCACAAAAATTTGTGCTTCAAAGCACATCTGAATTTACAATAATCTGCGAGTATTTTGAGTAGCTGGTAAATTTTTAGCGTGAAACGCCCTCTGTTTCCGGATAAAAAGCATTTTGACATTGGTCACTAATTTGGGAATGACATTTCAACAGGTAAACACGATGAAATGCAGCACGTTTTTTTTAAATTGTTAATTACGCTTGCGGTTAGAAATCGTTATTTAATCGGACTGTAGAGTGTTATTAAGTCGGAATATATAACTTGGCCGACAGTATCATTGAATCATTTTGATTGCTTACTTTATTTATTTAAGCGAGCGTAAAGTTGTATTTCGAATCCATTTTTGTTGTTTTTTTTCGCAATTTAATAGCCTGTGTTCGATGCACTCAGAAATTGAACTTCTTAAGAAAAAAAGTTTCTTTGTTTTCATTGTGTTTATCAACAATGCATTAACTGAAGTCGATTATGATTCATTTTCTTAAGTTCTAAAATTTTGTTTTTCCTCTCATCACACAACACACAAAAACCGAACACATTTGAAAAAACAAAGTACTTGGAACTTTGTGCTTCTTGCACAGCAACCGGCTAACTTGGTTGAAATTGGGTTTTTGTTATGACAAAAATGTTAATAGATACGCCACCCGTAATTGTAATAAGTGCTTGTAACAGAGAAAAGCCCCCCCCCCCCCCCATTACTAGTTGATCATTTTGTATTACGATTGTACGGTTTCTATTTCGAGATTTATAACAGCGAAAGTGGGTTGATGTATGCCTGTGTGATGCAAGTTCATGAAGATAACCACATTTAGTGGTATGAAAGCTTCAACCGGAGGCCAGTATAGGAATTTTGTGTCTTCCAGTGTTCTTTTTAAGGCATTTTTTCTGGAAATCATCTATCTACATTTTCGAAACGCTTTGCTTGATGATTTTTTTGCTTCTTGGGAGAACATTTTTCTCTTGATTTTGGGTATTTCAGAAATAGGAAAAAATATATGCTTAAAATTAAGAAAAAAATTAAATTCAAAAATAGAACCCAAGTAACATTGGAAAATAATATTATATCTAAATTTGTTTTGTACATGTACACAATTATCAGTATCATCTAAATATACAGTTTACATAGAGTAAGGGTTGAAATACTGCGAGTTTGCAAATGCCGACATTGCCACTGCGCTATGTGGAGAATAGGCTCCGTGTGTTCCGTGAGCTCCGTTGCCGTTCGGGTGAGCTCCAGTGGCAGCTGCAATATACATGCTGGAAGTTGGTCCAGTTGCTGCTGGCCAATAGCATGCCCCGGGATGTGCTCCAAAGCCAACACCTCCGGTCGACCCATTTATCATAGCTGCAGTGGGGCTGTGGAAAAACCGACTGGCTTGGTGGTAACCGGTAGAACCAGGGCTGAAAAATGGGATCTCGGCCGGGTAGCGGTATCCGGGATCTCCAGCAGCGGCTGCTTGAGCTTGCGCCAGACCATTGAAGTCAAATTTATATGCGTATCTTTTTCCGTGTATTTTGGTCATTATGTTTTTGTCATAGTAGTAACGCAGTGCCCGTGACATTTTGTCGTAGTTCATGTTGGGCTTGCTTTTCCGTTCTCCCCACCGTCTTGCAACCTCATCGGGGTCTGTAATTTTGAACTCCCCATTAGTCCCCTCCCAAGCAATGCAGCTGGAATTCTTAGTCTCACTAAGAAGTTCAAGCAGAAATTGCCACAGTTGGATTTGCCCGGAACCTGAAACAAATTAGCATAAATAAAGTATCTAGAATTTAAATGGGGCTAAGTCTGAGCTTTTGCAAAATGTATAATTAATTGTATTGCTTCCTGGTGAGAACTACTGGAATTGTTGCGACAGGAATTGAGGTGTTTTACAACTATCATAAATAACTTCCTTTATTAGTGGCTTTGGGTGATAATACATTGACAGAGTATAAACTTGAAATTTAAATCAATTGTTTTTTGATGCAAAAATTATTGTTTTATGTTCTCTTTTTCTCTTAGAAGTCACTCGCTTAACGATCACACTTCAACTTTTGTTTTCACTCTTTTCTCCGTAATCCGAATTACGAACGTGGTTCCAAGCTAGTCGAGTGAACTTGACGATGATTTAAGCACACTTGATTTAATATGCCCATCATGTAAGAGGCTCTGAATTGAGCAGTTCATGTGTTTTGTACTTAATGTGGGAAGTTCGAGTGAAATTGGTCTCTTGTTTACCTTTGTTGCATAATCCTGCAGGTGATAATCTGTATTGAGCTGGACTTGTGTTCGGATTTTGGGCCAAAAGTCCATTCGAAGGCAGGAGCATACCTAAAATCACACCAAACACTCATTTGAATCTTTTCGGGGATCGCAAAAAATATCCCTTGTTCATATTTAGAATTTTTTGTTCTTTCCAACTGGTCGTAATATATTTCAGTTAAAATAGATTGTTTTGTAAGCAGTGATTTTTTGAGATTGGAGGAATCTATTGGAGATGTTATTCAATTATCTTTCACTATTTTTTTTTTCAGTTCGAACTTTCAGTGAAAAATGCCGCTGTTTAGTAATATCATAAAAGATCAGTTTCTAATCGGTTCTGTAGAAGAATATTTGATTTCCCGATTTTAATATCCGCATTCAAATTGCCTGATATGTTTTTTCCAAGCCATCACAGCCTTTATTTGGTGGTGTCAAATTTTTTTCCTGACTTAAATCACTTTTATTTCCCTTTCTTAGATTGTTTCACAATATAAATCAATTTAGCAGCTTGTGATAATTTCAATAAACATGGTTATTTACACTTCCTATGGAAGTGAAAATATAGTGTAGTTAAATTGCAGGATATTTAATGAATAGCCGTAATATATGAGATTGGATTGCTTTGGGAAAAGTTGGGCTGCGGGATTCGAAAGCAAACAGTTGCCAATTCACTTAATAAACTAGCCCCTTCTCACCCACTCCTCGACTAACCCCTCATCTAGAGCTAAGCAGTCTCTTGAACAGTTTTGTTTGTCCTAGATTGAACGTTACTCGCTCGGCAACTAAATTCCCAGCCTTTGAAAATTGAGACAAAACTGATTTGTATGCAAGAAGGACTTCTCTTAGATTTGCGCGATAGTTATTACTCAAATGAATTCAAGATGTTCAAGTTTTACCTGAGTTTTTGTAAAGTTCGATTTCGGCATCTTCGAATGTTGTCCCTCCCAAGGCGGATCCTGGAACAAAAACAATATCTACTGTTATTTAGATCATGGTGGCGTTTACTATAACAGGTCATGCTGTGTGAAAAATCAAAATATAGCTTTCACTGGTGAAGCAGGAACCAGATTCACGTTAAGAGTAAAAAAAATTGTAATTTAGTGGCCAAAATAGAGTTATTCATTAATTTTGTCGCCAGACATTGAAAGTTTTCCTCCTGAAAATTATATGACAAGCTTTCGGGCTCAAATGAATAGTATTGTTTGGAATGTACCTGCAACTGCAGCTGCGTTTTTCACAGCAGACACTTGTTGTTGGTGCAAGTGTGTCTGGGATATGGTGTTCTGGATCCAGTTGGTCATGGACTCACTGTCGAATCCACCCGGGATGGGAACTGAGTAGCCAGACTGTGGCACGAAGGAGTTATGAAGGAAAGAGGAGGCCTTCTCTTCCTCACTCATAATGGGAGCACCAGAGGAAGATATTTTCTCTGGGGGTGTGTTGTTGGTTGTGAAGTGGGGGGCAAAGTGGTTTGAGGAGGGGGGAGGGGAGCCTAATTTGAGTTCCAATGTCTGAGAAGGATTGCAGGGCACAAGAGGAGGGTAGAGGCCGTTGTGAGCTCCCGATGCTGAAAAAGACGAGGGCTAGTATTGAACGGTGTTTGGAAAATTTTTTAACTTTTATTCCTTGTGATGTCTTATTCCTGGCGGTGTTATTCCCGATTAATTGAAGATTCTTGATGGTTAACATAATTATGAACGAAATAGGGTACATTTTAAAAGCACTAATACTAAAAATCAATACTATATTTTTCCTTGGAGGGTTTCATTTGACTATGAAACGAGGCACAAGGCAACAGGTAAAGTTGATTTTAAGCTAACAATGAATTAAATTTGTCGGATATATCATAACTAGAGAAACTGAAGTTTTTCAAATTGTTACCGGAGTTGATGAAGTCGTTCAAGCTGTAGTGGCCCATCTGGGATGCGTCCATGTATGTGTTCCCATCTACAGCTGCTGCTGCTGCTGTAGGGGGACTGTTCATGGGGGGAGTTACCTGCTTCACTCCTTCTTGTCTGCTCAGGCTGCTCAAAGTGACTGCTGAATGATCCTGCTCTTGTGAAACTGTCTGTCCGTGGGATCTCTTCCTCGAACATGATCGATTCAAAGGGTTCGAATTCTCTGAAAAGGAAACATACATTTAGCAATTTGTATGACTTACTTACCAGTTTTCAATATTTGCGGACGAATTTATTAAACAGGTACTAACTGTTAGTTAAATTTTGAAGGTTTATCTGATGCAAATCTGTGAAAGACAATCCCTCCGTGTGTTCAAACTTGCTGCTGATCTCTGAATTTTGAACTGAATTATTCGCACTTGAAGATGTCGCGATCGAAGTGGCAACTCCCGACGAGTATTGGGCAAAATAAGAACCGTTTTGATTCGAGTCTAAGGGAGATGCCGAGTGCCGAAATTCCAGTCCCTGAGGGAAAGCGAGGGGGAAATTCAGAGTAGGGAATCCGGAAGAAATGCCAGAATTGTGGGTCTGTCGCGTCAAAATTGGGGGCAGTGTCAGCGGTGCTATTTGACCTCTTTGTGCTTCGTCGCGGGAGGTCAGCTGGGTGAAGTTGTTTTCGGTATGATGAAGAATTGCAGCTGATGTCGCGGGCGGTGTGATATCGCGGGCGACATTGTTATTGTTGTTGTTGCTGAGATGGAAATTACTGGTCGATATGGGTAGTGTAATATGAGGTCGTGGTGGTATAGTGTGTTGTTGTTGTGGTGGCGATATACTACAGGAACTGTTGGGGGGCAGTTGCAACTGGGGATTTTGAGTGACCTCGAATTCAGGTGGTGTTGGTTGTGCGGTCGCGGCGGAGGTGGCCAAGTTCCTGTTTCCGTTCTGGCCTTGTGCTGGCAATAGGGACTGTTGATGCTGTAGGGCTTGTTGGTGGTGTTGTTGCTGGTGTGGGTGGGAGTTAGAGTTCAGTGTTGGGTGAGGAGGGGGAATGAATGTCGTTTCGAATAAATGTTCGGAAGGAGCGGCGGAATTCATGTGGGAAACAGACTCGGAACTGCTAGTGTAGACAGGGGTTAAAACTAACAAAACGAAGGATTTCCGAACAGGAGATTAAACCTTCCTTAAAAATAGTCCAATTCACTGACTGACTGACTGACTGACTGTGTTGAGATTGATACACTGAAAAAAGAGAGATTTAGTGCCAAGAAATACTACTACTAATACTACTACTGTTGGGCAATAGTTCAAATCAACTTAATCAATAACTGACCCGTCACACTTTTTTCACAGTTTTAACCTCCATCCCTCTCCTCTTCTCTCCATCTGATTGGCTGAACTATGGTCCAATCAGCAGTGAGTTTACCTGTTCCGCTTATCCCAGTCTGTGATATTTGCGTGCGATATAGCTGAGGCTGATAAGGTTAGATTGGCGATCTTTGGGCAGTTTATTCAGCGGTTAGGCTTTTATTTGTCCAGTGAATAGGTGGATAATTTGGCTAATTGAACATACTTTAACTGGCCTTTTTTCTCCCACGGCGCTCGCCGCTTGATTTGTCCATTGTTGGCCCACACTGATCGCGTGGATGCTTTTATTTTGACAATAGTAGTTAGGAGATGGAGGTTGATAAGCTAATTGACTGTTGAACTTGAATGTGTGAAAATGCACCTCGCTTTACATCGCACTTGTGAAGATTCCCAAGACCAATTTGGATCTTCCGATGTTCCAATTAACTACCTTACCCTTCCAGTCTGCATCGCTTGCACCAAAAACCAAGTCTTTTTATCCCGATTTTTTGTTCATAACTCGTATGCAAACGTTGAGTATTTGTTAATTTAAAATCTTGACTTTTGGCTTGAAACATCCAATCTAGTTCGCAATCCAACATAAAATAATAATTATAGTTATAGTAATAAAATGTTTTTAACCAGTAACATCCGGGCTTCTTTTGTGTCACATAAATCATCATTAGATCGTCATTAGAATTTGTTTTTTGTTCCGACCATTTGAAAAATGTGGAGGAACTTAGTATTCGGGAAGGTTTTAGTTTTTTTGTTTTCCCCATAAATAAGGAACCACAAATAGTCATCGGAAAACGTCGAGTTGTATATCATACTAAAGCCCCCCTTTCAGTCGTGATTCGAACGAGAGTTGAAAGATGTGAAAATTTTTTCTCAGTGTCGAGAAAAACCGGTTTGAATTTTTGATTTTTGGTCTAATTTCGAGCTAATAAGATTGTCAAAATAAGGTTTGCAGCTAACAATAGCTTATTTGAGCCTAATTTAAGCCGTGAAACCTTAGTTTTCCTCGAGTAAAGTTAGTTTTTGAAATTTTTGCGCCATTTTAGGAATCAAACATTGAAAAAAATTCTGCAAAAAGAATAAAATTTTACGATTTTTTTTGTGTTTCTTTCTCGTCATTTTTCTACAGAAGTTGTTTTCCAATTAGCTTATTCGACATGACTATCGAATATGTTTATTTTCTATTTTTTTTTTCATTCAGATCTTACTATCACACCACGCAAAAACAAACGACTCTAATTTGAAAAAAATGTTGTGTTTCTTAAGACTATGGTCGGAACATTGTGCTATTTGCACAGTTACCGTCTATCCTTGTTTATTATAAGTTTTGGCTTATTGAATCATTTTTGGTGGTGAATGTCCTGATCTCCTATATAACACCTAATAATTGATTTGATCCTGAATGTCATGAAGAAGGATTGCTAGTGGAAAGAGAAAGGCGAGTTGAACCCTCAATCACCCAAAGAATGTCCCATTTGGGAATTTTTTTCGAGATTTTTTTGGCTGAGATTGACTGCGTTTCTAGAACATTTTTGGTCAATTCTTCCAAAACTTAAAAAACCGAGATCTTTTGGACGTATTACCAGTATCGCACGAAACTACCATGGGCACAGAAGTGTTATTTTGAGAGGGCTCGGAACTATCAATTGCTAGCACATGAACTCAATTGTTGTCTGATTAAGTATATTCTTTTTTCGCATTTTTATTTTTGCTGATTGGACATTATTTTATATTGGCATTTATATTAGATTGGTAAATGCTTAAGTTTTTTTGGTCTTTGAGTGATGGATACATTCCTATTTGCCGAGTGCCAGGGTCAGAGGCAGGGCAGGGGGTGCTCTTTTTGGTCTCGTGGCTCCCATGGAGCTACAATAACAGGTCGGAAGTGTACTGCAGCTAGATGGACTACCTATTCAAACCCACGATGGATTGCATTTCCCCTCTCCGGAAACTAATTATTCCTCCAATCTCTCCAACTCCCCCATCCCTCTTTCAATAGTTTTTACTGAATACTCTACATATAAAATCCATCTATATTAAGTGACTCGCTGCTTCGAGCGAATTATCATCAGTGGGTTAAATGGACCCATCAAAGCGTCATTTATGCTGATTAGTTTTGGTTTCCAAGTGGACAAAAAGGGAAAATGAGCTTTAAATAGTGGAATTGATTGAGACGACTGTTCTCTATTTGTTGAACGGGAAATGAGAATATCAGTCGCGGGTAAAGTGATCTGTCTAGCTGAGCAAATACAGTAGTCATTTCAGCTTTGTTTGGTTGATAGAGTGGCTTCGTTCTTTTTGCAATACGATTCGGCAAAAGTCTTTGATTTGTTTGACACATCTAGGCTATTAAAGATATCATTTTTTCTGCACACCATTCGAAGTTTCAAAAGATATGGAAGCTATGGCATGCGCATAGTTAAGATTGGAAAAGAATTGACAAATTCTGTAATGTTTAGTTGACTTTCAGATAAATTTGCTGTTCAAATATCGATCTAGCGCGACCATCGATAGGAGTGAATTGAAAGTTATGGCGGACTTTGCGTTGCCGAAGATCACGGACAACCCGAATGGGTGGGGACCATGTGCAGTTCCGGAGAAGTTCAAGGACATGCCCTACCAGCCATTCAGCAAGAGCGACCGACTGGGCAAAGTGTCTGACTGGACTCTGAGTGGGAACCAGCTGTACAATGACAAGAAGTACAACAACAAGTACACCTCCCAGTTCTCCACCAGTGGGGCGGGACAGTATGCCTACTACCACGAACACGACGACCACTTCCAGATCGTCGACACCATCAAGCCCAGCAGGTACAACAACTACCACTTTAGTTACCTGATGATCATCGAAGTAATTCATTTATGTTATCCTTTCAAACCTCAATTGATTTTTTGTTTGATTCCTAATTTAAATTTGATGACAACAGAGTCGGAAATAAACTCAGGGGCAGATTTAGGGCCCCCTTTGTACTATTTTGAGATATCCAGGGGAGCACGCGCCGAAAAAACGCCATTTTTTGGTCAAAATTTTTAGAAAAAGTGCCTAAAAACGCCTTTTTTGGCCTGTTTTTCAAAGTTTTTGCCTGCGGCGCAGAAAATTTGTCTAAAACAGGGTCTTTTAGTGCTTTGGCAAAAGCTCGGGAAATCAATTTGGTCGACCTAAAAAAAAAGGTCGACAAAATTTTCAAAATTTTCTTGAAAATCCGCCCTCCCTCCCCTCGAGAAAATCTTAGATCAGCCCCTGAATAAAATTATGGGAAAAAATATGGGAGACCATGGAAAAAAGTGTTATTTGAAAATTCGAAAAGTTTAACGACATCTGAATTTTTTAAAAAGCTCGGCTAGTGGTGTGGCATGTGCTGTGTTATTTCCGTGCTCAGTTACTATTTCAGTGTTGTATACTGTATAAGCTATATCGTTTCAAACAAGTTCATTTTGTTCCGCCCTTTTTGATCGTTTTAGACACACAGGGTAGAACAAAGGCCTGGAAATCATGAGATCAACGAGTGAATCCTGTCCCCGTGTGCATAAAATTGTAGCATAGCACAATACGGGCTGTATGAAGTTTCCTGAAAATCAATATTATGGAAATTGTGTTCAATTTTTTCAAACCAAAAGATATTCAAAAGACATCTTCAAATCTGGGATTCAAGCTTTTTTGAGTGATTATTTGCTGTTTTTGTTCCGACCATTTGAAAAATGTGAAGGATTTTTGTGTTCGGGTTTGTTTTAGTTTTTTCTTTGTTTTGCACGCATTATCAGGTACCACAAATAATAATTGGAATGGGTCGAGTTAAATATCATATTAAAGCCCTTTCAGTCGTGATGCGAACGACGTTAAAAAAAAGAAAAAAATTTCTCAGTGTCGAGAAAAACCGGTTTGAAAATTTTCATTTTAATTTTGAGCTATTAAGGTTTGTCAAAGTAAGCAGACTTATAGCTTATTTAAGCCGCAAAAACTTTGCTTTCCTCGAGTAAAGTTAGTTTTTGAGCTTTTTTAGCGCCATTTTGAGATTCAATAGAAAATTTCTTCAATTTTTTTAACGATTTTATTTGATACTAACAGAAAAAATGATACTAATTTGAAAAAAAAAATGACTATTTTCAAGACTATGGCAGGAACATGCTATGCTATTTGCACAGTAACCGGCTATCCTTGTTATTTTTGTGTTTGCGAATTGCATGTTCATTGTGTTAAATTTCATTATTTTGCTCTCAATTACCCTTTTTGTTCCGACTTTCGATACGAAAGTAACGGAATATTTGTGCTCGGGGTGGTTTTTTTTTCTTCAGACAAATTTCGACTTTTTAACAGGCATTTTTGACGGAATTTTTTCATATCATTCGAAAGCTATTGTTGTCTTGAGCTCAAATTTGAAAAGCTATTTCACCTGTGATCAATTTTCGTAAAGTTATGAGGGTTTAAAGATTGCCATTTTGACCAATTTGGGACAATTAACGCGCGATATAATTCGCGCTATTAACGCGTAAGCGGAGATTTAATCCGTCTTAGAAATCGTCCCAAATTGGTTAAAAGAAGCTTTATTTGCCATAATTGATTTGTTACAAGGAGCGGAATCTATTGTTTTGTACTTTATATGGCAAGTGGGGGGATGATTTTCAAAGAAAAATTTTCAAATTTTAGAAATGTTTTTCATTTTATTTTATTTCATTCAATTTTTTTATGTTGTTTATGTTATTACTGCTCCATAAACGTTAAAAGGCAGTCAGAACTTTCAGGGCTTTGCCCTGATACGAGTAGTCTTGTTTTTATTTGTTAACAGTGACGCCATTTGTTAACAAATCAACCCAGATTATCTATCCATTTTCGAAAAAAACTTGAATTCACTAGGCACAAAATCCGCATATGCTTAACAATGGATTTGGTTCTTTATAGGGCTATTTTGCTAATATGTGTATTTTGTGGATTATTGTGAAAAGAAGTTAGAAAGAGTGAACACAAGAGCGAGCGATATTTGAAAAGGACGTTTTCGTAGCATGTGTTTTGTCCGCTTAAACAAATCGTTTTCAGTGCTGCCTGGTAAAGGCTAATGTTCATCAGGTCTCAGTGGCTGAATGATCTATTGTACTATTGGCAGCAGATAGTAAGCTCGATCACCCATTGTCGAAAGTTTTTTTGCAGGCTTTTCCATTCTGGTTTATTTTCGTATTGTTGATTTTTAACGCTCCTTTTTGCCGTTTTTGTTGCTTGTATCAGCGAAGGTCGTTTAAGTCCGTGTTTATTTTACAAGTTTGTTTTTAAAACTCGATATCGAAGTAATTTTTATGCGTGGATCTTAAATGTTGCTCTCCGAGATTGAAGCATAAAGAGAGTGCAACAATTTACTCTAGATATTTTTCACTTAATGGTTTATTAGCAAAATAGTACATTTGGAACCAATTTTTTTATTGATTTGATTTAATGAAAAGCTTTTTTTGTAACCTAATCAGATTTTTTTGTCTGATGGCTAAATATATTTTTTTCATAGATAATCAATCAAATTTTAGAAACTTAGGCAAGTTGTAATTTTTTTATGAGGGAATATGTTTTATCAGGCCATTCTTCAGAGGAATCGGACGAGGTAGATACAATCCCATGCAGAGAGGAAGGGGCAGGGGAGCGTCTATGCCCAACAGGGGGAGTCAGAACCAGGGCAACTCGAACGCCTGGAGGGGCAACAGTGGCAACCAGCAAAGCAGCAGAGGCTGGCAGAGAGGCAAAATCAGGGGCAACAGGAACCGAAATTGGAACAATAATAACCGCAATCAAGTTTCTAGGAAAGCTTCGGTGGATGTTAAACAAGACTGGGACGAGATTGATTACTACGATTTCCCACGTCTGACTAAACTGAAGCTTCCGGATGTGAACAAACCTGTGGAGCTTGTGACAGCTGGAACACTGGAGTATTATGACCAGAAGTTCGACAGAGTGAACACAAAGAGCGAGCGATACTTGACAGCTATCAACCGAAGGATCCCGACTGTCACGACTACATCGGATCCAGTGATCAGAAGACTGGCCGCCAAACAGGGAAACGTGTTCGCCACTGACATCATATTAGCCACGCTTATGTGTTGCACAAGGTCCGTCTACTCGTGGGATATAGTGGCCACAAAGTTGAAAGGGAAGATATTTTTGGACAAGCGAGAGGACAGTCTGTCATTCGACTGTCTGACTGTGAACGAGACAGCTCACGAGCCGCTCTCGACTGATCCGAATGAGTTGAAAGTTTACTCGGACGAAAGCACTCATGTCAATTACTGTTTTACCCAACAAGTTCTGAAGAAGGAAGGCGATGCTCATAAATTCAAAGAGCCGAATCCCTTCGAAGACGAGGATGACGACGATGAGCCGCAGGATCCTCTGGCACCTATCGGGTATAAGTATAAAATGTGGGACCTTGGCAATGACATTAAACTTGTATGCAGATGCGAGCATGATGCTGTTAGTAAGGGTCCCGATGATAAGACACACTTCCTGACAATCAAAGCTTTGAACGAAGTGGAACATAGAAGCGAATGGCACCAAAAGCTGGACCAGCAAAGTGGAGCGATAATCGCAACTGAGCTGAAAAATAACAGTTTTAAAATTGGAAAGTGGTGTCTTCAGGCGTATCTTTCGGGATCTGATTTCATCAAACTGGGATTCGTGTCGCGGGTCAACCCACGAGATTCGAAAACTCACGAGATCCTGAAAGTGCAGTCGTTCGAGCCAAGTAACTTGGCCACGAGTATCAATTTGAACTTCGACAACTGTTGGGGTATTCTGAGAGCTATAATAGATGCTATTAATAGACAGCCAGAGGAGGCGGGCAAGTATCTGTTGTTAAAGGATCCGAATAAGACTACGATTAGGCTGTACAAGATCCCCATGAATACGTTCTCCGACGACGAGGACGATTCTGAGGAAGAAACTATTCCAGAAGAAAACGAAAAAGAGTGAAAAGAGAAATTGACGGAGTGAATTAATTAATAATATTATGGAGAAATTAAGTGGTATGACGAAGTTAATGCAGGCGTACTTGACATTGCCTCTTTTTATCATTTTTGGAGGTCTTTTTGATACAAATTGAATATCGGCAAAAGTTTAAGTTCGTCTGCCTACTTAGATTCATATGGATGGGAGGTATTTCAGAAGCAAATGAGCGACCTACTGGCGAACTGAACTGCTAATAAGATATGAATGCTATGCTCTCAGTGTAATTTGATGGATGGATATATTTGTATGCTTTTGCTTTCCATTTGCGTGCTGGATTCAGTTGAATTTTCAAACTTTTCCTTTTTATCCCGAGAATTATCTTGTTAAGTGGCAGTGAAATTAGCCAAGAGGAGATAGGTATTCAGTTCTTTTGGTTCTTTTTTATAGAACAGTTTATGCTGAGTTTAATTTAAGCAGCATTTCAAAATGGTTGCTTATGGGAGGATCTCAAGTTTTGATCTCCTGTAAAAAAAAGTCAAAATCTAAAGAAATTTGAGTCTGATATCAAAACTTTGCAATTTCAAACGTTGTCGCCTTCGAACCTTTGATATCAAAGCAGTTTGTTGCAGGGGTTGTATATTTTCTGCAAAACCAAATCATGTATTTTCTAGATCTGTGATGCCTACGCCAGGCTCTGGTTTGTCCAGGGGCTCTGCTCTGGCTGCCTCCTTTGCACGTAATTGGTACCTCATAGACGCCTCCTGGCACCACCCTGTCCATCTAGCCCAGAAATGCTCCACTATTCTACAGGGCAGACACAAGCCACTATTCGCCTGGAAACAAGACTGCGGCGATCATGTGGTCGTCATGAACTGTTCACAGGTGGGCAATTTTATACCTGTACTTTGATCCAGATTGACTAGCGTCATAAAGAGGGATGTTTTAGTACTGGAGCGGGATGCTACATCATTTTTTAGCATCTGCAAAAATCATCTTAGCATTGACTAATTTCTGAAGCTAGGGATTAGTGTATAACATAGCTTTTTCGCAGTTTTTTCGGGTGATAAAACTTCTTTGTTGAATTTTATAATGAGCTGCATGAAATTTACATTTTTACATTAGCGAGCGTGTGAGTTAGCTTGTTTGGTAGCTCTTGGTATTTTTTCGAGCATTGGCAATTAAATAGCAGCTGTAGCTGCTTTTTACTGGCTAGTGGTAGATTAATTTCAAGTGACCATGGCGGAGATGGTAGCACGTGGCACTCCTAATCTCGAGGTAGGAAGAGGTAATCCGGGGGGTAGAGTGTAGAGATAGGTTGAATTTTGTTTTGCGACGCTTCTGCTGCAAAGCATTGGCAATTTTATAGCAACTGTAGCTGCTTCATTGGTCGCTAGGTTAGAACATTTTCAAGAGAACATGCCGGAGATACGAGGACGTGAAATTCATAATCACTAGGGATTACGACTTTCACGTCCTCGTATCCCCGGCATGTTCCGGTAGATGTTTTCCTATTTTCGCCATTTTTTGCTTCTGTTTGCGAAGTGCTGCTTCGCTTCTGTGTGTATTGTGTAGCGCCTCTATTTAAAACTATTTGTGGGTTTGTGTTAGCTTGCAATGTCCGAGTTCGAGTGGGAGTTCCACCGCTTCACTGACCAGAAGACGACCCGGCCAGGCGACAAAGTCATCACATTCGCATGGGAGTTTCTACGCGACAACCCTGGACAAATAGTGAGACGCACCACCAGACTGTATTTGGAAACAAAAAGAATCGACTTCAGGGACGCCTGGCTAACTAGATTGCATTGTTTTAAAGATAAAAATATCCCAGATAATATTTTGAGGAATGTTAATTTTATGCTGCCAAGGAAGAAGGTGCCGCGGAAACTGTCGGAATATTCTCAAGAACAAATCGATAATTTTCCAGTTATTTGGGCCAAAAGTGATCAATACAAGTTTTAGTTTTTATGTTTTTAAGTGTTTTATATACATAAGTCTACTCTAAATGGCAATTGTGGTTTCCTGATGGTTTGAGTTTTTTGGAACAGAAAGCGAATGTTGATATTGCTTTAATTCTGATCCCATTGAAAGAATCCAATGTTTTGAGAGTGTTGTATGATTATGGAGACATGTCCTCGAAGACTACAAAGAAGAAACATGTCACTAGAGAAGCAATAGAGTCCGACCACATCCCCACCAATGGACAGTTCATCGCAAAGGTCAGTCACTCATCAGTAGGAGTTCACTCATCAGTGGGAGGTCAGAAATCTACTTGGCCGAACTTCAGAACTCGTATTTGAAAAGTTTGATTCTGCCAAAAAAAATTAATCAATAACAGTTAATCTTGAATTTTTAAAATTGTTCAATCATTGCATGGTTCCTTGAGATTCGTCTGATACGCCTGATCGAACCACCTTGAAAGGAAACTGATGTATCTAATCCATGTGATGTTTCCAGGTGATTGCGGCGCGTGGCAACAACCTGCATGAAGTGGTGCCGGAATATGGGGATAGGGACGAGAACATTCTGGTGTCCATGCCTCTGAAGTTCAGAAAGACCATCTGGATCAAGCGGGGTGAGTCAGGATCAAAAATGAAATAGTCACAGTATGTGATTTCAAAATCTGTTCTCGAGCTAATACCTGATCACAGAAATTATCCGTCCATCTTACATTTAGTATTAACTCGAAAACAGGTTTTTTTTAGTTTAAGTTGGACGGATAATTTCTGTCATCAATGTGAAAATTGGGGGAAGTTGTGTGGTAGTAGTGTTGTGGGACATGTTTATTAACATTGTTTAGACAACTACGTGATCTGTGACCCGATTGACGAGGGCACAAAAGTGAGAGGAGAGATTTGTGTGTGTCTGTTGGAGGATCACATCAGACATCTGCACGAACGCAAACTGTGGTGAGTTGTCAAACAGATCCGTAGATATAAGTTTTTAATGGTAAATTCCCACTTGAATTGGGGAAAACAACAGTAGTTTAAACTTGTTTACATAATTTGAAACAAATGGTAGGAGATTATTAGGTTTTGCGACCTGTTTCTGATACACTTAAAGAGCAATAATTTTCAGTTATCAAAACGATACATAAAGAAAAGATACGCAAGAGAATCAAACATTATAGACAGACATAAAATAAAAAGTAAAAAATCATCATTTGATTACACCAGACAATGTGCTAACCATGATAGTATCGACAAAATTGACAAGCAAGCAACACAATTTTTTTTCCGCTGAAAAAAAAAAGTTTGCTACCAACAAATAAGCTGCATTTCTAATATTAACCTGAAAAGTACGCATTAGAATTCCCGTATCTAACAAAATAGGTTTTCAAATCAATCAAACTTGATTTTAGCCTGGAGATTTTTAAGATTTACTTAGAGCTGTTTCTCATTTTAATCAACCAGAGTTTGAATTATGTTTTCATCAAATTTAATAATTGCATTACACAACACTCTTATTGTGTTTCAGGCCTTTCAACGATTCTTCTGTTTTTGTATTTTCTGATTTGAGGACCGCTTATTCTGTTTTCTCAAGAGGCTTTACTAATTCAGTTTTGGTTATTGCTGACTTCGAATCTTAATTATGTGAGTCATCTCTTAATATTTCTGCCAGAAGGCTAATCAGCTGTTTTAGATAAATCTCTTCTATTGATAGTAATATCCGCTCACATCGTGCCTCATACACACTGTCAAATTTTCTAAGACTTAAGCATCATCTTCACAGACAGCGTTGGTATTTTTCTTAGTCATTTTTCTCAGTAATAGTTTTGGTGGTACTGTCGTATATAAGTAATCCATATTCGAATACAGGCCCAAGATGTGCTGTAAATTTCAAGTAGTTGTTTTCTTATTAATTATTTCCCTTGTGTATAAAGAATTGCAGCTGCTTTCGGTAATTTTTTTTTGTAAGATGTATATGCTCTTTGAACTTTAAATTGCATCCAATAACCAAACGAATAAAGGTATGCGAACATTTTGATCCGATTTTTTTTTTCAAAATTGGCGATGCTAGTTGTATTTTTGTTCGTACCAAAATAACAATTTTTGTCTTAGCGCTATTTCTCGTCTGTTTAATAGTAGTGAACTAATTATATAACCTTATTAAATCGAGACTGAAATTTGAGTGTGGTTCTTTTCCAATGTTTCCTGTTCTGACAGTGTCATCGTCTATCAAATTTGTTTGCGAGTATTTGATTTGATCAGAAATATCGTTTATATAGATTAAAGAAGTATATGGCCGGGGAAAGAACCTTGTGGCTCTCTCCCCTTAAAATTTTGAAGTTTTAAGATTTGATTGCTTGTTGCACAAAAAAAAACAGTTTGCCGTCTTTCACCAAATTCAAAGTTTGATTTAAATAAATATTGCATTGGTCCGCTTAGTCCATGCTTAAAACTTTTTGTTAACATCAACTGTCGTGAAATTATGTCAAACGCTTTCGTTGAGTCAACGAAGACACTCTGCTTTCAATAACTCAACAAGTGTCGGCTTTTTTCATTTTTTTCCACGAACCAAATATTTGAATGCCTTTCCTAATTTTTTCAGATAAACGTTTTGCGTTTCTAACAAAATTTTGTTCTTTTCCAGGAAAACAATCAATTTTTTTGATTAAGTTTTTCGAAAACGTTCCTTAAAAAATTGGTAAGTTGAAGCAATCAGTTTTTGACTCCTTCTTTGGCACAATGGATTTACTGTAGCAGTTTTAGGACAAACTTGAAAGCGTTTTCTGAAATGGCCCTAATGATTAACAGCGTCAAAAACGATGAAGTGCAGAGCTCTTGGATTTAAATAAATGATAAATAATGCCAAAATTTTTTACGAGAATTTGTTTTTAAGATTTGATTTGAAATTGTTTTGAACGCTTCGCTGGTAATTGTTTGCGACAGCACTACATTCTCCCTACAAAATTGGAGCTACTTTTTGTGATACATTTAAGGAATTGGCTTCTTTTCGTTGCTTCTATAAGCTCGCCAAACTATCATTTGGTGAATTTTTCAGTGTTAAGGACATTTTTTTCGTAATACGTTCTTTCTTAGTATCCTGATTTATCCTTTATAATCATTTTTACAAAAAAAATGCTATCAGTGCATCATTTTATCAGCTTTTCGATAACCCCGTTCATGCATAAAAACGATTGATTTTTTTTTTCAAATGTTCGAGATATTTTCATTTGTCTGCAATTCATTTTGCAGCCAAAATAGCAAATTTAATTTTTTTGTCCGTTTGATTTAGAATTTTCCAGTTTTTATAAAAGTTGATTTCTGTATTCAATAAATCTGTTACTATTTCAGATTTGTAATCTGATGCTGTTATTTGAGTGCTTGTGAAAACTTCATCAATATATGAAGCGGAGTTTTTTAATTCACAAGTATTTAGTAATTATAGGCTCCCGGGATACAACATTCAAAATTTTGTAGTATCCGGATAAATTCTTTTTGCTTTATCATTTTTGCGCAATACGATGAAAGCTCTGCAAATCAAATTTTTGCCAGTTGTTTCAAGTTTTAAGGCTTATAAATACGTAGCTAAATAATTTCAAATAATTTTTCAAGGTTAGTAATTTTCAAAGAATTTATTTTTTTTGCAGTTTGAGTTCCTGTACAAAAATGTCCAAATTTCCCCTTTTCTCGAATTTTTATTATATTTGTCTTATGGTCATTATCTGATATTGATCAATTTCCGTTTTTCTGACCATGTTGTTTTTAATCCCTTTTTAACTCCCGCCCCTTCTTTTCTATATTGTATGTAAATAAATATTGATACTTTTCTAATTTAAAAATTTTTTGGTTGAGTTTTTCAGACTTTTTCGGAAAGCGATTAAGAATCACGTTGTGCTCCATTTCCGAGCTATAGTTCTAAATATGGAAAATTTTGTGATAATTCTCAAATTCTGTAAACAAATCCCTGGTTGGTTTTCCATATTCTTGGAACAATTTAGTGTCTTTCGTTCTAATACACCTACCAAATTCGTATATTTAATTGATCTTTTAATCTCTGAGCTTAGGTTTTTCAGATACTGGTGTTTTATCTAGGACCACTTTTTTTACCAATAGAGAAAAGTTGTTACTCGGAGTATGTCTTGTTATATATAAACCTGGTTAAGCGAGGAAAATCTCTTTTTGGTATTGCATGATTTCTCAGACCAACTGAAGAAGTTGCTTGCTCGAAAGTTCTAATTCGATAATTTGTCCGGCAAATTTTCAGACGGATTCCTTGTAATTTTTCTCTCTCTCCCTCTCTTTGATTTTTCCAGTTACGATCAATATCTTGGTTTTTTTGTATTCTCTGAAGCTCTATTATCGCCTAGGGCTATGAAACTTTCAACCCTCTGCATCAAAAATAACAATACCAGTCATAAGTGAGAATCCTATCTTTCAAAAGCCAAAATCTCTCTGGAATTTCAGGGAAAGATTTCAATCTTCAGTCCCAATCTTCAGTCCAAAAAAGGCAATTAGAATAGTTTAACAATCGTAATCATAATAATTTTCATAAAGTTTAGTTTCAAAAAGTGGATAAATGACTTCTTTGGAGTTAAAGGCATGGTAAATATCAACACTCAGTACCCAAAAAAACGCGATCAGAATATAAAAACAATCAATGTCATGATAATTTTCGTAACCACATGTGATAAAAAACAATTCACGTGTGATTTTAATTTCTGAAATTAAAAGTATTTGTTTTTAATATTGGGGCATTTTCTCGTGCCAAAACTGGAGAAACAAAAGCGCTCAGTTCATCTATTCAAATAATTAACTCGAAATTTTTTTAATCCGACAACTTTTAACAGATCAATTTGACTGTTTATCAGTTTGCCTTTTTTGGTTCCTTTTTTCTTCAACTCATAGACCTATTTTTGCTCTTTTGTATCTAGGAGGTTTCGCATCTCAGTTTTTTTCCGCTCTGCCGTTATCGTTTGCTCCCTCAACGCGAAAATTGTTTTTTATCGGGTTATCTAGCTTTTCGTTTTCAGTTTGGTATTTGACTGGAACGAACACTTCTCACATCTCTATTTTTGCACTTATATTGCAGTTTCTAGTAGACGTTACATATCCCGTACTATTAGCCTCTTGCTTTAATTTTGCTGCTTTTGTTGGATGATAAACATTTAATTATATATGTAGTAGATGATGTACATAAGCTCTTTGATATACATTTGGCGTCCATTCATTGGTTTTTTATCTTGCAGTTTTTCCTACCGTACACTAAATTTTTGTGTTTGAAATATATAAGTTTTGTTATCAAGATAGGCATCAATCCACATGGAAGAGGCCCTCTTCTTGTTAAAATCTGGAATGCTTTTAAACCTACAATATTAATACAATTCGGTTTTCAAAAACTGGACAATAACTTTCACTATATTTCGGTCCAAAAGCATTTCGTCTCGAGCATCAAAAGGTGGGTTCAAGATTAGTTCTCTATCATTTTGGATCTACTTTCCATGCTCTCTCAATGGGTCATTCATTTCAAAAACAAGTCTACGTAAATTTTTTACCTCGTCCTGAAGAAATTTGGTTTTCTTTTCGTCCTCATCCGTTAGGTTTCACCAGTCTTTGGGTTGTCCCATCCTCGACTCCCTCCATATCCATATCATACCTGAATCCAATTTGTTGATTTCGACTGAAATTAAACAATTGTATAAGCAAGTCAATAACATAAATTAAATGAATTGTTTGAAATAGCTTTTAATTTTTCAGCGTTCAATAAACGGCCTTTTTATTACACACAGATTTTTAGCGTTCAAGCAAAATTGGAGGTGAACTGTCTGTCACGAATAGTTTCTCTGTCGATGAAGAATGATTAGAACTCGCAAATTCAATCTTCTTGAAATTTTAAAGAAATGAAATGTTTTGAACATGAGGAGCAATGTGTAAGTGGCTATCGAGTAATTTCTATCTTTCTAATTTTAGACTGTTAGATTGAATTTCGTCGACTGATATCTAGCCAGTACCTCAGTTTTCAATTTTTTCTGCATTTTGGTTTACGCTTCTTAAAAAACCAAAGCAAAACAAGACTCTCCTTTTTTCAATTTTTCTCTGGATTTGATTACTGATTTTGCGAATCAGTTCCAACTGCTTTGAAATTAAAATGAACATTTCATTCTTCTTGTGCTGTATGCTTGAAAGAACCAACTTTTGCGAGTCAACTCAAGCTTTTTTTTAGGTTTAATTTTAAGGTCTTCGAATATCTTGCTCAATAGACTAACTTTTTGCGAATAGCTTCAATCTAACAGTTTCAAATTTTTATCGATGGATTAGCCTTTATGAAAATCAAATTTGGCAAATTGATTTACGCAACGTGAATTTTTTTAAAAAAAACTAGTAATGTTAGAATATGAAACGGATCTGTGATTAACTCGGGGTATTGCGAAGTTGAATTGCTTTAATAATGTTTGCCAAAAACTATACTAATGTGAATTGATCGAAGAATTCATAAAAAAATTATCGATGTATCGACTTATATTATTAGGCTTTTTACTAGCAAGCGTTTGCCAAGCGGAATAAAGACTTTGTTTCGGGTTAACAACTTCTATAACCAAATCAGTTGATTAATTTGATAGGCTGATTTATAGTCAATTCAATTTCCTTGGTTTCTCCGGCATCCTTAGTCTAGTAGTAATAACTACGCTGTAAACCGAAAATTTTACCACTTTCTAAACCGAAAGTTTTCAGTTTCAAAAAAATTGTCGACCTATTGTCTGTCTATTTTGTCGGCTTAATTGCAGTGCCACGTCACAGATGTTTCTTGTGCTGTGAGCCAGTTCACTATGGTTGTAAGTTTTGTGGATTAAGATTCATGGATATAGTCAATACTGCTATAAAGGTATTGGTGAATTTTTTTCAGGAAAATCCTTTTTCACGCTAAAATTTAATTTTTCATGGTTAACTTTTGATTTCCTTTTAATTTTGTTTGTTTCCTTTTGTTGAAAGGAAGGCAAACTCCACTATCGAGCAGCAAAAGTGTAAAAGTAACGAAAAACCTGATCAATTTCTAGTTTCGAAGGTGGGTATTATTTTCAGGTTTTCCAAGGGAATGAAGAACTTACGGATTGATCCCTTTTTCTCAATGTTCTTATTTTTATCATTTATCAACAAAGTGTGGCGATATTTTTTTCTCTAAGAGCTCCCATGCCATATGTTTTTTCTTTGGAGTTCGAAAGTTCAAGTTTTGCGAAAAAAAAACAAGTCAGTATTGTTCATAGGCGGAGACGTTGAGTTTTAGACTACCAGAAATTTATAACTCGACAAGTTTTTACAACGATTTTTGTCGGCTTTTTCGCCGATCGATGAAATATTTAAACGCTGGCGATTTTAATTCTTAATGTGATTTTCTCAAATTAGACTTAAAGACGAGCATTTGGAATTGTGTGTTTGCTTTTTTCGGAACTTCTCGAAAACAGGTTTTGACTTAATGGCTTTCAATTTATTTTCTGTGTGCTAGCTTGCATTGCTAAATTTGTAGTGGCGCGAAGCTCCTGGTCGGCTCTGCGTGTGACTTGCGTTTCACTTGACACATTTTGTTCTTATGTTGACATGCTAAAATGTTTAAACTGTTTATGGAAGTACGTTTTCATTATGCGTCTGTTTAGGTGCGACTGATATAACTCTAATGTGCAGTTGAATGCTGCCAGATTCTAGAGACTAGTGCCTTCAAGATTTTAAACCCAGTGGTTATGGAGATATGAGCTTTTTTTTATAAAATAATTTGAAAGCTGAGTAAATTAAGAGTTTGTAATTTAACACATTTTGATGACCCAGTCTATTTTGCGGTTGCTGTCCGTAGCTGCGACGCACGCAAAAAAAAACAAATGAGAAAAAATGGTTTTCGAATTTTAATGTGAAATTGGACTAAAATTGATCTGCTTCTGCCCTATGGAGGTATTATTGATAAATCTAAAAAATACTTGAGAATAGTGGATGTAACATAATTTAGATAACTCTACTAGTTCTTCAAAATCATTTTCTAGAAAACATAATTTTATAACAGTTGTCGAATTTTTCAGGCCAGCCAAATTCGAAAATGCTGTGAAACCAGCTTCCAAAACTGACCAGTCGTATTTGAGTGCAGACATTCCGCTACCACCATCTTCAGACGAAGACAGCCAATCAGAAGACGAGGATGGAGCTAGCAAGCAGCAGCAGTCTGACCTGTTCGAAACTGTGAACATGAACAGAATGAATCAGCAGGAAGAACAAGAACTTACCAGCTCTGAAAGTGAAGATGATTAAATTGGTCAAAAACTTCTTGATATAAACATGTTGCAGACTAATAATCTTTTTTTTTCACTTGGCAGTGATAGAAATAATAGCTTGAAATAAAATGATGATGTTTTTAGATAGTCTACTCAATATACGAAAATATTCACTGTATCCAAATGTTCAAATGTCTATATCAAGAAAATTTGATACTTTAATAAATTATCACGTTCTATTAAAGTATTTAGAGTAGACTAACTAAAAATTAACGAACGTTTTTTTTCTGAGAGAGGAGCGTGCTAGCTGCTTCATTTTGCTTATCGTTCATTTTCAAACGTTCATCGAAAAAATTTGCTGCTCCAAAAAAAATTGTAGAATCGACAGTTACGCTAGCAAGCGCAGTGTTATTTTGAGGATCTACTTTTAGGTGAAAGCATTCATTTTTTCGATCCGTGTAATCATTTGCAAGCTTACAGCGCATGTGGTCGAGTAGTTTAGACAATCCTATTCTGAAAAAATAAGCTTGTACGTTCTGCAGAGATCAAGAATAGTTATCTTTTAAGGCGTTCCTTACACGTGCGACAGCATTTGTCTTGTAATCGGGAAATAGATTTTTTTTGTAAATAAATTAAGTCTTTGAACAATTCCTGATGATTTATGCAACATTATGAACTTCCACTCTCTATCCCACTTGGTCGAACCTGCTTTGCACACTGAATTTGTCCATTGTTTGTTTGGTTTGGAATCCGATAAGTAACTATTATAACATTCAGCTCTAATGAGCTGTTTAAAGAAAAAATGTTGCTTCTAAAAAATTTAAGAACTTTAAGTTACACTAGAAAGCGTAGCGTAATAATGAATATTTAACTTTTTTCAGCGTACTAAATTATAAGCATTTGTTGTTCTTCTATTCTATTACTGGCCTACAATCTTATAGATCATGTTGTTGAGTGGTTACGGTTAGGACATTTAAGCTACATTATTCAAAAAACAGCCAAAAAAGATTCAAATGCAAATTTGAGTGGGAAAATTTTTAGAGATTAAAAAGCTTGATCTAATTTTTTTTGAATATTTTCGGAGTCTGCGGCTCGAATTTTTAGAGATCAAGCTTTTTAATCTCTAAAAATTTTCCTACTCAATTTTGCAATTGAATCTTTTTTAGCCGTTTTTTGAATAATGTAGCTTCGATTGTATCCAACCCTGTGCCGTAAATTTCATGACCTAAAATTACCGAAATTTGGTTGTGCTGAATTGACTGAAACAAAACAGGTTCCAAAGGACTGAAAATTGGCGTCATATATTATGCTAAAAAAAAGTAGTTTTAAAACGAAAACGGTATTTGTTATAAAGTTTCAGAACAAAATACGTAATAATGGTAGTTTATATACATGAACAAGAATTTGATTTGAACCCACCCGTTTTTAAACTGCCGTTTTTTCATGTGATAAAACTATTAAGCTCTTTTGGTTTTATTCTGACTCTTTCGTTTTTGAGTGTCTCGTTTCATTTTTGGACATTGAAGCCATCATAAACCAGGATCGGTAAATAACCGTGTCTAATTTCTTTTTTCAAGTTTTTCATTTATAATTGCTCGATTTTATTCGTTTGCTTTAAGAGAAGTAATTTTCAAAAAATGCAGCCTGCAAATAAGCAATATGATGGAATTTGTACAATTTTTTTCAAGCGCAAGTTGGAATCTACCGAAGTTTTTCATAAAGTCCATTTGATATCCAGTTTAGGCCGTAAAACCTTTATTAATATAGCAAAGTTCATAAGTAATTGCCCCAGAACAACTAAATTATTCAGATATGTGAAATATGTCCTTAAAACGACAAGAAATTGAAATAAATTTTTATTTTTGAATACCTTTTTACAAAAAATATTCATACTAAAAATAACAAGCATTGAAAAAATTTCAGTATTCTTAACTTTTTTCTACAGAATTTTTTGAATTTCGAGTTGTTTAATTTACTGCTTCCAAAAAATTTAAAATCGTCAATTATACTAGCAAGCGCAGTGGTATTTTAAAAAACTTTTTAATTAAAAGAATTAATTTTTTCGATCCGTTTAATTGTTTGCAAGCTTACAACGGATCGGGATGATCTTTATTATTTCGTGTGCTAAACGTTCAGAAAATTCTGCTAAGATTAACATATTTTTGGCCTTCGTCTACAGTGTTATCCGCTGTTTTTCGTCCCATAATCTAGCACTTGGTGTTTGACCAATAAAAACCAAAACTACTGATAATATTTGATCTCTTTTAATTTTATAGATTATTCGTTGTTTTCCGGCAGCTAATGCAATAAAACTAGATAGTTTTTTGTCTGATTGAAATTTTAGACAAACTTATTTTACATCTTAGAATGACATTGTCGTTCAGTTTTTAAAATTACACATGACATACATGTGGACAAAATTATTTTTATTTCTTCTAAACTCTCATTGATCAATTCACCACACCATCTATCTAAAAAGAGAAATTTTCAAACAAAGCAACTCTCTTGAAAAAAAAACATTTACATAACCAAAGTTTTAGTTATAAAACAATCCGCTTTTTTTATAATTGTAAAAATAATTTTCAATTTATATTGCTATGACTACTTTGACAAAAAAAAATCTAACCAGATTCTCTAATACAAATTAATGTTCAGGAACATATTTTACTCTAAATAAACGAAACCTCAACGAAAAGTCTCAATTGTACATAACAAAAGTTCCGTAGTTTTTCCGATCTGCGACAGTTAAGTTCAAAGGCAATGATGAAAAAAATCCCAGAACCTGTTTTAAAACAAGAATTCATTTATGTTTCTATTTTACTTGGATGTCCTGTTCAAATTTCCATTCTCAGTTGAATATGGGTTTAGCTTAAAATATGAACAATTGATGACGGAAAGTTGATTTTTTAAGGTAAAGTCTGATGCTGGAACAGTCAACTTCCTGTTGGAAATTTTTTGATTTTTTAGTGCAACTTGATACTCTGAATAAAATTGGTTGACTGGCGCTCAAAAAAGGAGTAAATTATTTGTGATCATTTTTTGCCAAATAAGAAGGCTGCAAAAACTGCCAATTTTACCCATCTTTTGATACTTTTTTTAGTTTTGAAGACATTTGGTTTCATGACTAGTTTAGTGTGGTTCAATTTTTTAGTGGTTCCTAAAAGCATTTGACGTTCTCAAATCCTTTCAACGTGCAATATCGTACAAAAACTGTTTTCATGCTTATTTTTTTGTGCTAGGGAGTGTAGCCATGAAGCGGAAGCACCGCTACTCACTTCAAAAATGAGAAAAGCAAAAATTTTGTAAGATAAGCGAAATTTGCAAGGTATTATGATATGTAACTTCATCCATTCCTTTGATTAGTTTTGGTATCTGATTTTGCGTGGGGAAACAAAAAAAGAATTAACACTAAAACACCCGAATAAAAAATGTCGCCACATTTTTCAAATGGTCCGCACACAAAATTGCTGCTTAATAACCAAGCGTTTAACCAGCTGAAAGGCTGAAAATTAATTCCGATTTAAAATTGCGCACTATTTCTTAAACTGTGCACTACTTTTTTATTTGACAACGTGCAATAAGCTTACAATAATGACAACGTCCTTTTAACTTACAAAAAATGCTTTCAAGCTTATTCAGTCGTGCATAGGGATTGTGTTCATAACACTGAAACATTACTACTCACTTCAAAAAATGAGGATAGCAAAAATTTTGCAAGATCAAAAAATTTTTTGATTTTTTAGTGCAACTTGATACTCTGAATAAAATTGGTTGACTGGCGCTCAAAAAAGGAGTAAATTATTTGTGATCATTTTTTGCCAAATAAGAAGGCTGCAAAAACTGCCAATTTTACCCATCTTTTGATACTTTTTTTAGTTTTGAAGACATTTGGTTTCATGACTAGTTTAGTGTGGTTCAATTTTTTAGTGGTTCCTAAAAGCATTTGACGTTCTCAAATCCTTTCAACGTGCAATATCGTACAAAAACTGTTTTCATGCTTATTTTTTTGTGCTAGGGAGTGTAGCCATGAAGCGGAAGCACCGCTACTCACTTCAAAAATGAGAAAAGCAAAAATTTTGTAAGATAAGCGAAATTTGCAAGGTATTATGATATGTAACTTCATCCATTCCTTTGATTAGTTTTGGTATCTGATTTTGCGTGGGGAAACAAAAAAAGAATTAACACTAAAACACCCGAATAAAAAATGTCGCCACATTTTTCAAATGGTCCGCACACAAAATTGCTGCTTAATAACCAAGCGTTTAACCAGCTGAAAGGCTGAAAATTAATTCCGATTTAAAATTGCGCACTATTTCTTAAACTGTGCACTACTTTTTTATTTGACAACGTGCAATAAGCTTACAATAATGACAACGTCCTTTTAACTTACAAAAAATGCTTTCAAGCTTATTCAGTCGTGCATAGGGATTGTGTTCATAACACTGAAACATTACTACTCACTTCAAAAAATGAGGATAGCAAAAATTTTGCAAGATAAGCCCCTGGGGCTATTGCAAGATAAGCCACTCCTTTTTTCACTATATGCTCGATGTTTGTTTGGTTTGGAATCCAATTAGTAGCAAGTATCACAATTCAGCTCTAGTTAAATGTAAAAACAAAAATATGTGGCTTCTAAGAAAATAAAATTTTAGAATTACACTAGGAAGCGTTGCTATTTTTTCAGCATTATAAATTATAAGCTTTTGTTCTTTTATCCGATTATCTGTCTACAAGCTTATAGACCATTATTTTGAGTAGTTAGGACATTTGTGTCTCAAATGAAAGTGTGCGGTTCGAATTTTCGACACTTTTTATTCTCATAAAATTTTTCTACTCATTTGTGCATTTTGAATCTTTTTTAGTCGTTTTGTCGCTTGTTTTTTTGTTTTTGAATATTGTAGCTTCGACTTTGTCCAACCCTGTGCCGTAACATTTGTGAACTAAATTTGTCCCGAAAACAGATATTTGTTTTGTGGTTGAATCTACTGATACAATTTCGGTTCCAAGAAATTGTGAAAAATGACTTTATATTAATTGATTTTTTTAAATTTATTTTTGAAACAAACATGGAAATTAAAAATGGTATTTGTTATAAACTTTCAAAACATATTACATAACAGCTGCATTAAATGTACTTCATAAAATTTAAAAAAAAAAATGATTTTATTTTAAACCTATCCGTTTTTAATTGGCGTTTTTAGCGTCATTAGCTAAATATTTATTAGGTTCTGTATTATTTTCGTTTTTTTTTGTAAATCTTCCATTTCTATTTACTCGTTGCTTTTCCCGACATGATGTGACATTCTAGCCATCGAAAATCATGACCAGTAAAAGCCATGCGTCTGATACTAAAAACCGTGCGTTTGTTTCAATTTTTGCTTGAAAGACTTAAAAAGTTGCTCGATATGATTCGTTTGCTTTAAGAACCAAAAAAATTTCAAAAATTTCCAGCATTTACATATTCAATAAGACTATCTGCAAAATTTTCTTTTTTTATGGGAAGATTTTGACATTTATTGAAATTTCTATCATAAATTCAATTTTTTATATGCAGCTTACGCTGAACATTTATATTACTGCAGGCAAAATCCGTAAGTAATTGCCTCAAAACAATTAAATAATTCAAAAATCTCAAATATGTGCCTTATAATGCTAAAACTTTAAAATAAACATTTCATTTCCAAAAACTTGTCTTCAAAAAATAAACATACTGAGAAACTTTGAACTTTTGTCAAACCTGTTTATATCCGTCTTATCTCTTTAGGGCAAAAACTTCTCCTGGGATATGTGATCAAACAGTTTTCTTTATTGTCAGTTGAAGTTTTAGCCGTGTCAAATAAATCACTTTTTTCAAAATTCAATTTAGTTTAATAGTTCAAGGTTTGTCTAATTTAATTTATGCGATAAATATCTTTAGTAGAAGCCAAAATCTTGATGATTGAAATTTGTCTCTATTTAACTTCCTCTGTTTCTGATTATTTTGTGTTTTTTATTTACGTATTAATCAAAAACAATCTTGCAAAATGAATTCCTGTTTATGCAATTTAGAAGTTTCTTCTAATGAATTTTAAAAACAAAAAGGATAGCAAGCCGGTTAATGAACAAATAGCACCTCATTTTTTCAATTTTATTTCGTTTTTTTTTCTGTGTGGTTCGATTAAAAATCTGAGCCAAAAAAAACAGGCGTATTTGACAGTCATAGTCGATTAGGCCTATTAGAAAATAGTTTTTAAGAAAAAAGATTAAAATTTGAAAAAATCATTAAAAAAATTTCGAAAATTTTCACAATTTTTTCATTTTTTTGCAGATTTTTTTTTGAAGTTCGAATTTTCTTAATTCCCAAAACGGCGCAAAAACTCGAAGACTAAATTTAAGTTTTCATGGCTTAAATGAAGTTTAAATAAGCTATTGTAAGCCTGCACTTTGGCCTTATTAGCCAGAAGTTAGACCAAAAATCAAAAATTTCAAACCAGTTTTTCTATTTATTGAAAAAAAAATTTTGGAACTTAATAATGTCGTTCGCATTAGGACTGAAATGATTTTATTATGATATGTAACTCCATTCAGTCCTATGATTAGTTTTGGTATCTGATTTTGCGTGGAAAACAAAAAGAAAAAAAACACTGAAACACCCGAACAAAAATTTCCTCTGCATTTTTCAAATAGTCCGAACAAAAATTCGATGCTCAGCAACCAAACGTTCAACCGGCTGAACAGCTAAAAATTAATTCCGCGCACGCAATTTTTTAAACTGCGCACTACTCTTTTGTTTGAGAAATTAATTTTCACTGTGACTTTCATCTAGTGTAAATAAGCCTAGTGTAAATTCATCTAGTGTAAGTATGTGCATAATACTGAAGACAAAGTTGCATTCAAAACTATCTGATTTTTTGTAAATTGCCAGCTTCTCTTCCATCTTCATTTTTTGCTTTTCTAATTTATTGGGCAATTGGCTTTTTAAAATTTTTGTTATATCGTGAAAATGTACTTGGGCAGACGTTTTTATCTCATAATTATTGAGTTGTGCTTCGATAGGATCGCTGACTTTTCCTTGAAATCCTTTTTTTACCTCCAAAAGGTTTTCATACAGTATCGATTACAAAATTCAGTTTTCGAATTGTCCAATCAAAATAATGACAATAAGAAACCTCTCAAGATAAATTCTCGACTTATGCACATTTTTTGATACATCTTGAGAGGCTTTGAAGTTGACGGATCGGATATCATAATTTGGAGAGGTCTTGAAGTTGAAGGCCCATATATTTTAATCAGTTCCTAAGGATCTACATTTTAAGCTGGTGTCGTGGATACGAACAGTTAAACCTCGGAAAAGAGCAAATGACAATCGACATCTTTTTCACAGCGTCAATTTTTTTTCCTAATTTGACAGAAAAACGTCTGCTATTTTAATTGAAAAGATTTCAAATTCCGTCAATACTAAATGAAAACCTTCTGGAGATAAAATCTTTAGACAGCAATCTTATTGAAGCCCAACTTACGTATTAGGATAGAGACATTTTTAATTAGGATTGGGAAATTTTGGGAGCAAAGCAAGTTTTCTTCACTGATTTTTTTAAATAAATTTCAATTATTCTTTGGAGGCTGAAGTTTTGCTGAATATTTCCTTACAAATATATCATTGGTTTTTTTCAGTTTTCGTTTTCTTTTAAACAGGTTGCGAGTAATTTTGAAAGAAATTATTCCTTTTTTCTTTTTTTTTCTCTTACCATTCAACATAGTATGTTTCTTGATAATTACTTCTTTTTAAATTGTTAGAAAATTTAAGTTTTGGGTCGGTTCAAGTAGCATGTTCAGCCAACAGCAAAGCAAAATTATTGCCATTACTTTTGCACAATTCGCATTTCGTGTTTGCGTTTTATAAATCAAAACATCATCTGTCCAACAAAGATTTGAAAAAAAAAGTGAAACAAAAACAGAGGCCATCGACTACTGAGATCTAAGTCTCCCACCACTTTTGCGTCGCTAATCGGTGGCCTATTGCGCTCTTAGAAAACTCGCATAGCTAAGAGTGCATCAACAAGAGCATAGCTAAGAGTGCATTAACACGGACTTTTTAACAAATACTTTAATGGATGTTTTTTAGTTTGATTTTTGGCTATCATATATTTGGAAAAATAACAAGCAAAAAATGAACTATTACAAAAATAGAGAAGCATTGATTAATTTAGAAAAATAGTTTACATTTTTTTAATTAAAGAGCATTCAATTTTTAAACTTTTTTTTCAATAACGTTAGATTTTTTATATAACTTTCGAAATTAAAAAAAATTCTTTTATTTATTTTGCTGTGTGTACAAAAAACGCATATGTAAAGATACAGTTCATGTGCTTCATTTCAAACTTAATTTAAATTTACATAAAGTACTGAGTCAATTTATCTTTCTTTATGAGAACGTACGCTGAAAATACAAGCTGCTTCCTAGATTCTATTGTGAGTCATTTATGAGCAGAATTCGTAGGCAGAAGTACATCCATTGTATCATCTCAATCAGTGCCATGATACTCCAGCCAAGCCATAGGCCCAAGTTGCCCCCTAGGGTGCCACAGAGATCTTGGTATGTGTACTTGGGGGACTCCTCGATTTGGAAGTAGTTGAGGGTGGCAAAATGTATCTCCACTCTGGCGAAGTTCTTTCTCAGGATCTCAGTCAGTGCCTCGACATCCTGACCACCCAACGAGAAGTCCCTTGCTTTGGCCAGAAATCGTTGGACTCTAAGTGATGGTGAAGACTTCAGCAGAGACACGAAGTGAGTCGCGTATGCTTCGGTCGGCCATTCAGTCAAAGAGACTCCAGCGTCGATCCGTCGCTCCTCGCAAGGCGAAGGACAGTCGCAAGTTCTTCTGTTTTTTGTGAAATCTTTCTTGACTGCCGTGACACAGTCGTACTGATGATTGTTGAACAAATTGCAGTGTTGTTGCATTGAAGAATCTACTTGGTCGTTGGCACTGAAGTCCCTTTCAAATGCCAGAAGAGTGCAGTTGCACTGCTTCGCAATTGCAACTTGCTGGCATAAATAGTTGCAATGGTCAGTCGTGTAGCTGTACTTCTTGAAATTTTCCCTCAGCTCCAAAAATGCGGGCCAGTTTTCAACACAGTTTGAAAATGGTGCTTTTTGCTTCAGAATTTTCTCTTGTTCCATGCTAATGATCGTCGCAGCACCTGCGCTCAAAAAGATACCCTTGGAGTTTATTGGCGGGCTCTCGTCTGAGTTTGAAATTGTAAGTCTTGCGCCAGAATTCTGCCCAATTATTCCGATGTATTCGTCTTTGTCCAGGAAAAGTGAGAGTTTCAGTCCGTGTTCGGTTCCAGTTTTGGTGGTCCTGTAGGGTTCCAAGTTGGTTTTGTTGGAGTAAGCATCAACTGCTGTGTTGATGCTGAAACAGTTGCCAAACTCCGCATATTGGGAAGTTTTGAAGTCATGATAGGAACAAAGTTGACCGTCAATCACACACTGAACAATGAAATCCTCAACTTGGTGTCCATTTCCGATAATTTCGGATGCGTTTAGGGTTATGAAAGCTTTGAAGTCTGAATAGTCTGGCATTGCTGATTGCTGGAATGCACTGTACCAGTCATATTGCCTGACTTCTTCAAACACGTTTCCAGTGTCTATGAAACTGACTTGGCTGTCTGAATCGCCATTGGGATCCAGGTTTTCTTCGAAAATCGGACTCTGTTCGGTGGAGGAGGAAGAGTAGTCATACCATGTTGTACTGCTGCTACTGTAATACCAAAATGTGGAAGCTGCCGTAGAGTTGTACCCAGGAGGGAATCCAAGTGGTTCCTCCGGCGGAATGTCTCTCGTAGTTTCAGGCGGATACAGAGTTGTTGGTGGAAAGAAAGACCTTCGCTTGCGACTGTTGATTGCTCTGTACTCAATTTCAAAACCCAGTGCGTTTTCGAAAGAATCTGAAATGAAGTGGACTTTCAAGCTACTTGCAGTTGAAGTTATTTTTTTGCCTGCGAGACCAGATTCTTTAAAACTTCCGCAAAAAGTGTAATTTCCATCTACTTCAAGTGTCATGCCACTTGAATCACGCAGTGAAACCCAATCGTTCAGACACATAGAACTCTTTTGAACCTCAAATTTCGTGAACTTTATTTCAACTATAAATCCAACAGGGGCATATAGAGTATATTTGCAGTTAGAATCAGCCGAGTAATTTTTCGGATAAGTTGGTAGAGTCAATTTTTCGATTTTTTCCGAGACAATAATCTCCCGAACACACGATGCGACACAACCACTTTCGTTTCTCTCGTCATAGCCTCGTTCCACGACACAATCTGCGACATTGTCGCAGGTCCTTGCGCATGTAACTTCACCCGGGCATAAAGCATAACCCTGGTCGCAGGTTGATTCCGAAATGTTTCGCGAAGGGTAGAATTCACATCCGTCATGCTTCAGGTTTTCGTCAGACCCATCGCCGCATTCCGACCTTCCGTTGCACACCCATGCATTAGGGATGCATCGTCCGTTTCGACACTCGAACTGATTTCCCCAATCGCATTCGGGTGGTCCATAGTCGTCTTTGTAGTGCTTATCTTTAAGAGTCTGTCGTGAGAAATCATCCAACCATGCTAAGTCCTGCAGGTACTTGATTCTCGAAAGTGACGTTTTTCGCACAATGTTGTTATTGCAAATTGTCACAGCCGGGAACTCCAGGTCGACAGCGTCAGTTCGGAGATAAACCGAGACGATCACAGGATGTGAATTGTAATCACTCAAAGTGTACATCGTCTGCAAGATGTAGACATAGATGAAAGCAGAATAAACCAGAAACCACATCAATTTCATCAGAAGTGAGGGAGCGAACAGCTGCGGTGAGAGAGCATTCGCCGTTTCTACCGTGAGTTCTCTGATTCTAGTCAATCTCGGTTTTGGACCCTCGTTTTCTTTGGCCTCTTCCTGCGTCTCGCTATCTCCGGCTTTCCCGGTTGAAGCCACATTTATAGTTAGAACACTCATTTTGCTAATTTTTCTGTCCCGCTCTTCGCCCGTCTTTGAACGGAAAGAAGGAGTTTGACCGTGTTCAACGTCTTCATCTTCATTTTCGGGAGAAACTTTCATGCCGTTAAAAACGATCAACTTCAAGAAAATTTTGTAAAGATTTTATGGTAGCTGTGTCCTCTACAATTACGGTTTTAATTTAAAAAGTAGAGTTTAAAGGTTTCCGAAGGTTGATCCGAATATTAAGATTATTCACTAGATATCATGAAAAATCACGTGTGAGATGTCCGAACAAAATGTCAACACTTTTTCAAGCCTCACGATTGGCTTAGCCATTAGAATTAATTCTTCCCCGATTTCACAGTTATGAGAACGATACTTCTTTCTATTTTACTTTTACTGACCTTTCTACATTTTGTTTAACCACCTGCAGAAGCCACGAGATGTGAAAATTTGCAAAACAAAAGCACATATTTTCTCAGAAAGAAAAACAAAAAAGGTTTTATGGAGCCCGAGTATTGCCTTGAAAAGTGTTCTTGATGCTTTGAAAAGCTATTCGGAAACGCAAACATAGAAAATCACGTGAGTCAAATAACATTTTTTTACCTTCATGATTATTTAAACATCTCGAGCTTGGCTTCATTTTGTTTGAAGGAACGCCTTTTTTTGAAAGTTTCTTAGAGTAAAAAAACTAAATATATACTTTTTAAAATTAGATGATACCAACAATAGAAGGAAGGAAAAAAATTGCTGTTGGCAGAAAAAATATAATTAATGTTTTACATCGAAGAGCAGCTGACCAACTAAAGCCCCATTGGAAACCAGTGACTTCAAAATTGATCTCATTGTTAAACTCCACGAAATCATTTGGAACTGTGTCCATAATTGACTTAATGTCAGTTATGAGTTCCTTCAACGAGTCGAGCAGTGGTCGGCTGAAGTCAATGGCGCCCTTGATGAAATCTTGTCTCTGCTTCTCTGAATTTTCTTTGAAAAATGTCGCCTCGAAGTTTGACTTCAACTCAAACGGGAGATCTATTTGAGAGTCGAATTTATTTAGTCCAGAGCCGTCCGCTGATAATTTCAAGCTGAAACCAAAGATTTTTCAGAGAACGGTCCCTTTGCCAGAGCTTTTTTACATTGAGCAAATTGTAAAGTTCGGCTCTTGAATTAAATTGGTGTAAGATTTTAAATATGAGCTATCCTTAGTGCAAATATGAAAGCTTCGATTTATAGACTATTCTCCATTGATATGATTAAGATCTTTCTTTGTATTGAGAGGGCATTAGGAATTTTTTTCCCCAAAATTTTGGATGATCCCCGCAGATTGAAAAGAGTACCTGACAAGAAACTGGTTGTATTTGCACACTTTTTTTCACTGGACACACTTTGTACGTGGGCAAGTATCCGAACACCACATAAATATTGTCCCTACATGACCCGAAAGGCCAGAGGTCTAGTCGAAGTTTGTCTGCTAGCTTCTCGTACAGTGACTCATCCGACATGTTAGGACTGTTTGGAAAGTAGTCTCGAATATCGTAAACTATGAGAACCGAGGCAAGGGATCCATTCCTATAATTGCAGTTGCGGCTTGATCCCAATTGAATGCCCTGAACAAAACAACTTTAATATTATCATTTCTTTCTAAAGGTTATTGTTAGTAGAAATATGTATTCATTACATTACAAATTACAATTTTGCGGAATCCGCTGACACTTGCGGAATTTCCATACAATTTGCAGAATCCGCTTAAATTTGCAGAATCCGGAACAACTAGCTATAATCGCTCCTCGCGAAATCCGCGACGAAAATAATCTATCGGCAAAATTTACGCTAGTTATTTGTGCGTGGAATCCAAAGAACTTTTGTAAGTGGAATCCATTTACATTTAGGAACATGCTTAAAGACTTGTCCCTGAAATCCAGTGGTTCTTAGACACCAAATTGTGTGCCTATTCAGTCCACAAATTGGCCTTGTAATGCAAAAATAAGTTAAACAATTTAAAATTGACAAAAATGGATCAAATGAAAAAAAAAATGTCCATTATCTTTTTCACATTTTGTTTCGAAATTTAACGATAGCTTTTTAAGAAAGAACGAATTACAATAGCAACTAATATTAAAATGTCGTTATAATTGCACTAGAACTAAATTGAGGGGCCATCCTGTAATCAAGTTTCTCCGTCACCCTCGGTATGATTTAGTCTGAAAACGGATTTTTTTTCTTTAATCCGAGTAAGTATCAATAAGGCTTAAATGTAATAATACATTTATCCCCTGAGGATTTTATTTTTATGCAGTCACAATTGGCTAAAAAGTAGAACCTACGTCATAGTTCATGCCCACCTCTTAATAGTCGGAACAAAAATGCAAAAATGAAGCGTTTTGAACCAAGCCCCCACCCCCCCCCCCCCCCCCTACAAATTAAATAGTTTGGTTGCTCGCCTGGAAAGAACTTCTCAGGTAACTGTTCAAACTGTTTCTGTCATTTGAGGTCATCAGCTGATCCGGGTCACAGATGTATCCTGGCTGCTTCAATCCGCAGTCTCTGTATTCAGTCCATGGGTTAGGAATCTGAGCCGCACCAACAAGCACAGTATCAATCAGCCAAGAGAAAAGCAATAAACAAATCAGAGTCAGCATGTGAGTTCTCACAGTTTAACGTAAGCGTGCTTCGTTAGTTTTTTATATGACTTCAGTTCTTGCTCGATTGTTATTGTTTCATTAGTTTAGTTAAATCATTAAAAATTACGGCCTCATGACAGTTATCGAAACGAAAAACAATGACTCAATTTTAACGACTTCAATGACTAAAACAATTTAACTATAGCCGGTATGCGGTTTTAGTTTTTCAGACGGTGGCAGTGTTTATTGTGATCAGACGCCAGCTCAAACTTGGCGAAAAAAAATTGAAAAATAGCAGACCAATCCAGCACAGAATATCGCGTTATGGTGAACCCTAGTCCGCGTCCAACAGTTAAGCTGCAAAGATCTGCATTTCTAAGATTTGCAAATAAAAAATTGACCTATCAAGCTATGGCATTTAAGTGAAGGGTAGCGTTTTCTGGGCAATTAGCTCAGAATGTTCTCGCCACACTGATTGGCGAATAAAATATCAAAAACATGAAATAAAATTAAGTTACGGCTATTAAAAGGTTAAAAAAAGTGGTTGAAAAGATGATATTAGAAAAAGTCACAACTGAGTGCCCGCACTTAGTAAAAAGAAAAAATAATCGATTAAGTTTCAATTAAAAATAAAATTATATAAAAATTAGAACTATATAAGAGCCAAATTTAGATTTTATCATAATCAAATATAAATTGTTTGAACATTTCAACATTATTATAACAGGTTATAATTAGTTAGAATCTATTTTAATTGCTGGAAAAATGTTATCATATTGAAAAATAAATCGTTTATATAACATTTTTCAAGAGATTAAAATAAATCATAATCAAATATTATCGGCTATAAATTGTGTTGAAAATATATCACAATTGATTATAACAGATTTTGTTCTCTTACTTTGACAATATAATATCAAACACTAATGTATTTTATCGTGGACAGAAAATACATTTTTACATCTTACATTTTTGCTGACAAACTCTAACAGGAGATGCCTTGTCTCAATTTAGCTCATCTGAACAATAAAGAATCCTTCATATTATTTTTGAAAAGTTACCGCGTTGAGTAAATAAGCCGAACTAATCAACAATATGAAACAAGGCGCTGATATTTTGATGAAAAAAAAAATTTGGATACAAAATTGTATATTTTAGTTGATTTTAAAACTGCTGAAATGCTGTTCCACTTTTTTAAACTATTCAATATCTATGAAACGCCTACATCATCAGCAACCTGTATGCAAAAAAGATAATAAAAATTATCAAATTCGAAAAAAAACAAAATCTTTGAAGAAAAAAATGAATTTGATCAATTATAATCCATATCAATTGGCTAAAAACAGATTTACTTGCCTAAAAACAGCAACAAAATAACCCATTTCCAACAGATTATAAATAATTTTTTTCTTAAATTTTAGAGACTGATTTTCACTGATTGCGGGTGGTTCATATTTTGTAATAAATTGTCAAGTTTTTCATCCTGTTTCTGTCAGTTTTTTCATCTATTTTGTCTGAAAAAAATTAGAAAATGCAGGCCAGTTTTTATCAGCTGAGAGGCATCTTTTTCGAAAATTATTAACACTTGAAATATGATTGAAAAAGTTTTAATATGGTACTTCCCTTGACCGCATAAGAGGTAGTCAAAACCGCTGCTGAAAAAAAAGAAACCGGTATCAGAGAGAGATTTTTTTTATCTATTGAATTTTTTTCGAGGAAAGTTTTTATTATCCGGCTATCAGTTGCCTTCTATTTTTTTTGTTGACGGCTTAGTTTCTGAATCATACAGTTTGATTCTGGTTGAAGCAAGTTTAGCTAGAAAAAATGTCGCCTTGGTTCAGTCCCTAATTTTTTTTTTGCTTCGATAAGTTTTCTCTGTTTAAATGGATTCAGCGTATGATTTTTGGCCTGTTCAAATTATTTTTTTTTGAAGTGTTAACATAGCATTTTTTGCTTTCAAAGGTTTCAGCATAAAAAAACTTCGAGTTTCAAAACTTCTCGTGACTACAATTTACGACAAAACGGACGTCTAATTATTTATGGTCCGCTTATTTGCCAACAGTGAAAATTTTTGAATGATTTTGCTTTTCTAACGCTTGCATTTTTGGTTTTTTGGTTTTTTTGGACAGAAAATACATTTTTACATCTTACATTTTTGCTGACAAACTCTAACAGGAGATGCCTTGTCTCAATTTAGCTCATCTGAACAATAAAGAATCCTTCATATTATTTTTGAAAGGTTACCGCGTTGAGTAAATAAGCCAAACTAATCAACAATATGAAACAAGGCGCTGATATTTTGATGAAAAAAAAATTTGGATACAAAATTGTATATTTTAGTTGATTTTAAAACTGCTGAAATGCTGTTCCACTTTTTTAAACTATTCAATATCTATGAAACGCCTACATCATCAGCAACCTGTATGCAAAAAAGATAATAAAAATAATCAAATTCGAAAAAAAATAAAATCTTTGAAGAAAAAAATGAATTTGATCAATTATAATCCATATCAATTGGCTAAAAACAGATTTACTTGCCTAAAAACAGCAACAAAATAACCCATTTCCAACAGATTATAAATAATTTTTTTTCTTAAATTTTAGAGACTGATTTTCACTGATTGCGGTTGGTTCATATTTTGTAATAAATTGTCAAGTTTTTCATCCTGTTTCTGTCAGTTTTTTCATCTATTTTGTCTGAAAAAAATTAGAAAATGCAGGCCAGTTTTTATCAGCTGAGAGGCATCTTTTTCGAAAATTATTAACACTTGAAATATGATTGAAAAAGTTTTAATATGGTACTTCCCTTGACCGCATAAGAGGTAGTCAAAACCGCTGCTGAAAAAAAAGAAACCGGTATCAGAGAGAGATATTTTTTATCTATTGAATTTTTTTCGAGGAAAGTTTTTATTATCCGGCTATCAGTTGCCTTCTATTTTTTTTGTTGACGGCTTAGTTTCTGAATCATACAGTTTGATTCTGGTTGAAGCAAGTTTAGCTAGAAAAAATGTCGCCTTGGTTCAGTCCCTAATTTTTTTTTTTTTGCTTCGATAAGTTTTCTCTGTTTAAATGGATTCAGCGTATGATTTTTGGCCTATTCAAATTATTTTTTTTTGAAGTGTTAACATAGCATTTTTTGCTTTCAAAGGTTTCAGCATAAAAAAACTTCGAGTTTCAAAACTTCTCGTGACTACAATTTGCGACAAAACGGACGTCTAATTATTTATGGTCCGCTTATTTGCCAACAGTGAAAATTTTTGAATGATTTTGCTTGTCTAACGCTTGCATTTTTGGTTTTTTGGTTTTTTTGGACAGAAAATACATTTTTACATCTTACATTTTTGCTGACAAACTCTAACAGGAGATGCCTTGTCTCAATTTAGCTCATCTGAACAATAAAGAATCCTTCATATTATTTTTGAAAGGTTACCGCGTTATGTAAATAAGCCAAACTAATCAACAATATGAAACAAGGCGCTGATATTTTGATGAAAAAAAAAATTTGGATACAAAATTGTATATTTTAGTTGATTTTAAAACTGCTGAAATGCTGTTTCCACTTTTTTAAACTATTCAATATCTATGAAACGCCTACATCATCAGCAACCTGTATGCAAAAAAGATAATAAAAATAATCAAATTCGAAAAAAAATAAAATCTTTGAAGAAAAAAATGAATTTGATCAATTATAATCCATATCAATTGGCTAAAAACAGATTTACTTGCCTAAAAACAGCAACAAAATAACCCATTTCCAACAGATTATAAATAATTTTTTTTCTTAAATTTTAGAGACTGATTTTCACTGATTGCGGTTGGTTCATATTTTGTAATAAATTGTCAAGTTTTTCATCCTGTTTCTGTCAGTTTTTTCATCTATTTTGTCTGAAAAAAAATTAGAAAATGCAGGCCAGTTTTTATCAGCTGAGAGGCATCTTTTTCGAAAATTATTGACACTTGAAATATGATTGAAAAAGTTTTAATATGGTACTTCCCTTGACCGCATAAGAGGTAGTCAAAACCGCTGCTGAAAAAAAAAGAAACCGGTATCAGAGAGAGATATTTTTTATCTATTGAATTTTTTTCGAGGAAAGTTTTTATTATCCGGCTATCAGTTGCCTTCTATTTTTTTTGTTGACGGCTTAGTTTCTGAATCATACAGTTTGATTCTGGTTGAAGCAAGTTTAGCTAGAAAAAATGTCGCCTTGGTTCAGTCCCTAATTTTTTTTTTGCTTCGATAAGTTTTCTCTGTTTAAATGGATTCAGCGTATGATTTTTGGCCTATTCAAATTATTTTTTTTTGAAGTGTTAACATAGCATTTTTTGCTTTCAAAGGTTTCAGCATAAAAAAACTTCGAGTTTCAAAACTTCTCGTGACTACAATTTACGACAAAACGGACGTCTAATTATTTATGGTCCGCTTATTTGCCGACAGTGAAAATTTTTGAATGATTTTGCTTGTCTAACGCTTGCATTTTTCGTTTTCGAATTTTTTCTATCATGCTGAACATCACTCGAGACAAACGATTGACAATTTTCCTTGTGTATTTTGTTTCGACACGCTGACGTTCATTAATTTTTTTCCGCCAGCTTCATATTGGTTTGGTATCAGCATTCTTATTAGTAGTAAGATTTTGCAAATTAAAGCTTAAACAAAACAATATGAAACAAACCTTTTACAACCTTTTTTTAACTTGTGAAGCCCAGTGTGAAGCCTATGAATTCATCTGACTGCAGATAAATATGTGTCTTGTTTTTTTTCAGTTTTTGGTTTTGCAGTAGAGTCCATGGCATCTTGATTGTTAGTTGTCAGTTATGCTAATTAGAGTGAAGGAAGTTTTTTTTTATCCTCATCCATTTTTGTATCGCCGAAAGCTGCAAAGCTCAGCTTAAGTCGTTGCACTAAATTATGCGTTATGCGAGCAAACTATAAACTTACTTGCTTATAAAACAAAGAATCTAAAAATATCTAAAAATAGTACTATAGAAAGAAAAAATTCAACCGAAAATTTATAAAAATCTACAAATTTTTCTTTTTTTTTCCTGTATGCATGATATCTCTCAACTTCGTTTCGGAAAAAATATATATTTTATCACCCTTGCGCAAAGACAATGAAAATGAAAAAATTGGTTTATTTTGCAATCTTACATCACTTTTATTTTGCGCAAAAAATAATATGAGGAAAAAAAAACAGCTATCGAGTCAGAGCTTTAAAAAATGAGATTTTGATAGTAAAAGCAGTGTTTTGGCTTCTATTTTTTGAAATTTATCAATTTTTGCATTTTCACGTTAGGAGCACATTCTTTTGCATCTTTGAAACAGCAAAAATCTAAAAAACTGCCATATCTGAGCTCTCTACATCAGAAAAACGCAATCTACAAAAAATGCACAAATGTCAATAAAATTTTCAACAAAAGCTGGTATAATTAAGTTTTCGTTTTTGAATTTTGACTTGTTTTTCAAATTATAATGCAAATAAAATCAACATCAACCGTGTCTAATAAAAACGGCAAACTACAAGTTTTCATTGATTGTAGCATTTTAGGGCTTCCAAGCTATTTCAATAAAAAAAAATTATACTAACCAGGACAAGTCTGAACCAGCTACCATACAAACCGGAAAAATAATAGCATTCTTTGAAAAACTAACAAAATAAAAAATTAATTTGATTGTTTTGAATTTTCAAAACGTAAAGGTACTAGAACCCGTCCTATAATCAAAATACAACTTTCTGGAAAACAGTAGTTGAAAGTAGTTGAAAATGCTGATTTGATTTTTTGTTTCTTTTTTGACGAATTCTGTTCAAAGAGAAAACATTTAGAACTAGTTTAACTAATTGCCTAAATTTTATGCTAAGAGATAATTTATGATTATGATGTTTATTAAGGTTAATTTTTGTCCGTGATGCGTTTAGCTTGTAGATTAATTATCTCAGTATCACTTATTGTTGATTGTAGAATCCTTAATTTACATCCCCTCCATATGGAATCTGTAAATAATTTCAGAATTTTGTTTGGAATTAGCTCTGTTTGAAAGAAAAAATTTGCTGGTAGTTCTTTTTTCGAAAGAACTTTTAGCAAATCCTAATTTGACAAAAACTATACTACTTATTCTTCCAAATTTAGTTTAAGTGGCAACTTTTTAAGTCCGTGTTACCGTACGCAAGTCTCTCATTTTGTAAAACCTGTTGAAGGTAAGTTTTATAAATTTACACCAGTTGCGTTGATTTCAATTTTCTGTGCATTTGATGGAGAATTCTTTAAATTTGGAAAAACTAATTTGTTATTTTGTCTAAATTATCGTAAAAACTCATTTTTTAGTCTACATGAAATCCCAAGTATAAAAAAAATTTGATTTTTTCTAATGTTTTTTAGTCAATCGGACTTAGTGTTTGATGTTTACCAAGTAATTGTTTTTTTCCAAATGTGATTCATATAAAACTTGCGGCCTTTTAGAGAAAACTTGTACTGACACAGCCCTTTGTTGGTCTCAGTCAAGATTGCTTGATGTGCCTTTGTAAACTGTAAGTTTTTTCAAAATTTGATTGCTTGTTATATGGTACCAGATCCATGTTCAAATTTGTTTTGTCAATTTTTACGGCAGCTTTCTTAATTCATTGTCCATCCATTTTGTTTCGTATTTTGGTTTTTGTCTTTTTAATAGGAAAAACCTATTAATCGCTTGTGGTAGTGTGTTGATGGTAATCAAAAACTATGTATCAATAGCATGGTGCTTCCTTAAGAAAACGATCCAGTTCTTCGGTAGTTCGAGCTTTTCGTTAGTATCTCATTCGTTTTGTTTGATGCATTGCCACTTATACTGAATATTAGATTCTATTTCTCAAAAATCTTGCATGGAAAATTTAGAGCAAAAATGGTCAAATAAATCAATGTTCATTAAATCCATCATATTTTTATGAATAGGAAAAACATATCTGTCAGAGATTCGCAACTTTCTGTTTCTCTTGTTGGCTTATTTCTGCTTCTCAGGAAGAGAATGTTTTCTTGCTCTATTTCTGTTAAATTAGTTTTTTTTGCACTTGTGGAAAAGTTTATTTAAAAACTGCGGCAAACAAGATGTTTTATCTGTTATGCGAATAAAGATTCCATCAAGATGATTTCCTAAATTGTAAAGAACTTTGTCTGTACCAGAATTTGGAGGTATGTAGACAATTGTTACAACTTTTCTTTTTTCTTTTGATTATTTTCAGTACTGCTTTATAATGTTTGTATCGAATTGTCCTTGCTTTCTTTATTTTTATTATTTTGAGTTCACTTTATGCATAAAGTTTCACAACTTCACTGTTTTGAAGCGAAAGCAGCTTCTCAGTTCTTGGTAGCCATTTAAATTGTCCTTATCGAAGTAATGGACATTTTAGTTAATTTTAGACGTTGTTTCAGATAACCACGTCTCATGCGGCAATTTACTATTGGTTGAAATTTCAGCTGTTCGATGAAGACTTCTAACATATCAATTTAGGCGGTAGAAATCTAATATTTTGCAAAAAAAAGTCCGTCATCTTTTGTTTTTTTTCCATAGTCCATGATCAATCTTCATTCCGAATGTCCCCGCTTGAGGCCGTTCAAGCAGTTTAAGACATTACATCACAAATTTAAATTTCTAGTTTTCGCTGAGCAACTTTTCGAAGTTGAGTTTCGCGTTGTAGTTTTTACAGAAATTATTTTTAAAACTTGAACATTCGTTATTATCAAAAAATTTGACCCTCCTGGCCTCATGATTTGAACCATGTTCAAGCCTGTTCTTTCCACCATTTGACATGTTTGACTCATGATTCGACCTGACCGTAATCGACCCCTGATTTGACTTTAGCTAGACCGAAGCGAAATTTTTATTTAATCTGTCTGCTTTTAGTTAATTAAAAAATTCGGAATCCCATTACCAATTGAAAAGAGTTTTAATATCTTACTCTTCTACTCTTTTTTGAGTCAAAATTGGGAAGAAAAAAACATGTTACGCCATAGCCTCTTCCCACCGAAGGGGTTGGTCGGAACAAAAATTATATATACTTAGATTGTAGTATTACTAGTTTTGCCCGTAGTTTTCTATACAAATCAGTACCGTGTTGCCTAACAATTTTATTCGCAGATGTGCTCTCTTCTAGCTAAAAACTTCTCTTGTTTTCACTTATTTGCCTACGATATAGAAAAAGTTCTGAAAATAATGTTTTGTTACTATGCAAACTACGCTTCTAAATACAAATTTTGAAACTCAAGTCATTGGATACGAGTTTCACTAACTATTGTTTATAATCAAAATTTTATTATAAAAAAAATGGATTAAAATTTCGAGATGTTTCTAATATAGTTTTCCATGTCTCGTTTTTATCGATTCGTCTGTGTGTGTGTTGGTCTGCTATCGAGCTGTTGTGATCAAATTAACATCAAACGACGTCAGAATTTCTTCAATGTCTCTCTGAAACGAAAGCGAAAAAAATTGTTAGTTCAAACAACTTTCAATGAAGAGCCAGAATGACAAAATTTCGTTTCATACCCGTTTCATGTATCGGAAGAACTCCTCGCGAGAGATGACTCCATCTCGGTCAGCATCTAGTCTCTGAAATTGAGAGGAAACACATAGCTAGTCGAAATAGTTCAAATAGTTTCTAGGTGGGGGCAACTAGCTACCAAAAATTAACTTCTCAACATTGTTCTATCTTGATTTATTGAAATAAACAAGTCGTGCAAGACTTTGAGTTTTCTCTTGAGATCTTTTTCAATAAATTGAACACGAAAATTTGTTAAGGTAAAAACTTGTGAGTGAAAATTTTTGATTAATCATTAGTAGAAACCTTAGTGAAGCCTAAAACATTCAAAAACCAAGACCCAAGTCAAATTCACTTGAATTTCAAAATAAATTTTTGCACTTGTTACCATCTGGAAAATTTAGTTTTCTTGAGCTCAAACTTGTGACAATTTTTTGTTAAACTATGGGTTTGAAAACTGTTTAACACAGCCTGGGGTATAAAAAGGGTTTAAAAATGTTGGAAAATCAAATATTTTTCTTAGGTGGTCCATTCATTTTCTAAGGCAACAATTCTTCTTTAATTTTAAGGGGCAGTCGGATCATTCAAAGTTCGTGTCTGTACATAACAGTCCAATTCAAAACAATTCTGTACTTAATGGTCCAAAAAGTCATAGCAAAGTACAAAAAACAGTCCCATGCAAAACAGTACCAAAAATAGTCCCGAAACTAGTCCAAAAACAGTCTCATTGATTGAAGCGCTAATTGTTCCAGAAGCTGACAAAAACATTCTCTCGGATTAAAAACATTTCGATTTCGATTCCAACTTATCCGGGTGACAATAGGTAGTGAAGCAGAGAAATTAGACAATCCTAGATAACAGCAGCGGCTATTCATTAAAAGCAATAATACGCGAAACATAAAGTTTAACGCAATTTAAAATTGGACTTCTTATTTAATCCTCGCAAAAAGAAACAAGTTGCGATCGAGCTTCGTCGAGGTATGGCATCTGAAAAAATCAACCAATCCTCAACTATTTAGAGGACACAAATTGATAGGCTGACTTCTCGAGGACGAGCTGACTTTTCAGGGACAGGCTGCGTTCGAGCTTCTTCAAGGCATGGCATCCGAATAAATCAACTGATTTTCAACTATTTCGAGGACACATCTTGGTAGGCTGACTTCTCGAGGACAACAAGAGCCAGATTTGACATGAAGCAATGGGTGCCATCAAAAAGTAAAAAACTACCTTCCCCGTACAAACAACGCTGTAGAAGGTTGGAACAGAAATTTTGTGAAACTATTCCACAGTTATTCCAAAACTCATCGAGAAGTTCAAGGAAGAACAAAAGAAGTTAGAATTCTGTTAGCACTTTTTTGATGTTTCGGACTCTTTTGTATGGGACTGTTTTGTATATGCACCTTCAAAGTTTTATCCTGATTGACGAGCAGTCTTTTTGTGAATAGTGAATTATCGTAACACTATAGCTGACATAAGTCCATTTTGGACATCATCAATAAATGGATCCAAAAATCACATTATATAGTCCAGTTAAATGGTAAGCTTTTCGATTTTCGGTCCTTCATAGTTTAAAGAAACGATGGTGGTCATACTTTTTTTTATATTGAACAGACCCAGTGCGTCCATATATTTTGACTTAGTTCAAAAACTTTTTCAATTTTGACTAACAAATTTTTTCCAAAGACACCTCAAATATGTATATTCCGTCCGCTTTATTCAAATCTTCGAATGAATACTTAATTTTATTCAGCTGGATATAAATCGATGTTTTTAATAGACACGCGTAGTGTTCTTTTGAATTTATTAAAATTTTGAATCTAATATTAATTCAAATACCTGTAACGATGGTCAAAACATTCAGGGGCTTGCCCTAATACGTGTTAAAATAAATAAAGTTTCATTTATATGAACCCAGTGTAGGAGAAATTTTTCCATTTTCATTTTAAAATGTTCATTTAAAAAGCAATTCGGTAACGCTAGTTTCTAATGCAGTACATCTGGTTAGCAGTCGATTATCTCGTTTATAATTTTGCTTTAAGTATATCATGTTTGCATGTCGAAGGACTAACTGAGAGTGAGCGTCTGAAGGCAGATTCGAAAGGCTCAACGTTGTCATTGGTTCCATTGGCTGGCTTGATCAGATCTTGAATGGCTTCTATCGTCTTGCCAAGGTCCTGAAACGATACTTAGATATTTCTCGCTTAACTAATATGTTACATAATAAAGACGCGATTTTAGACGTCTCGATTATGTAACACTGCTGATCATTGTTTTTGGCGGAACATCTTGCTCGATGCCTAAGAAGAGCAAATCACCATTTCACAACCCAGAAAAAATGAATTCAGATATCTTAATCAAGGACACAACACAAGTTTGCCGTACAGAGGCGATTAGCTCATATGTTGATTCTTTCCCTCGCGGATAATTAGCATTAGTTTAGTATTGACAAAAAGACATATGTTATAAGGATAAATCCATGTGGGACATGATCGGGACAAATCATGCCTTGGGTCATGATCATGGCAAGAGTATCCATGATGAGATGGACGAATGTTGAATGAGAAAACGAATTACGTTCACATTGATGCAACCATCTTGATCTGTGTCGTAGAGGTTGAACACCCACATAATCTTATCCTCTGAAGATCCAAGGAGCAACACTGTGAGAGAAGCGAGAAAGTCCTGAAAACAAAATAACCAAACATTCATCTTCACCGTCTGATTTCCCTCAAGTGCTCCTTGCTTGAGGATGAGGCAACACTGCACAGCTTAGAAGAACAGTCAAACAAAATTGCATGTGGATCTTAACCAAGGGCACAGCAGTGGTTTTCCGTGAAGAGCTGAACAGCAGGAATGCTGGCTCTTTCCCTTGTGGATAAATCGTCGTAGTCTATTTATGTCCTAATTTGAGAATAGCTCATCATTTTTGTCGAACTTAAATTATGTTGATTATGACATTTTCTATATTAGTTCAAAAAAAATGAAAAATTAACTGACCTCGAAGCTCAAAAGAGTTAGTCCACTTGGATTGATAGCACGCCATAAATTTTTTGTATAGGCCGAAGTATCTAGAAAAAGTTCTTTTGAAATAAAAATTTTCGATTATTACTAAGATTAGATCAAAAGCTCAGTATACGTTACCTCCAAATGGGAAAAGCTGAGTCAATACATTCTTCAGACGATTTTCCGTCAAAAACCCATTTGGACATTCCTGAAATTATATTTACAATAACGATTTTAAAAGTCAGTTAAATTCAAAAACGCTCAATGCGGGAATCGAACCGTGACCTGTTTGAATCCCCTATAGAGTATCTTGAGCTGTTGCTCTGAGAATCCGCTGGTGGTGGCCAGATGTTTGATGCTGGAGGGTCGGTGGCGGATCATGTCTGCTCCTATTTCGTCCGGATCCTGGTCTGAAACAACAGCCAAAATGCCGCCTGATTCAATCCGCACATGTGCAGTGTTCTTCACGGCTCGAAGCCGGAAAGCAGTGGAAACTTTGCGCATTTTGTCCAACATTTTCGAACAAAATTTTAAATTATAATAATTTTCAATAAAATAGTTGTGGTAATTTCTGAACTGAGAACAGCACAACCGTCATTGATGTAAAAAATAAACAAAAAACAGTGTAATAAATACGGAACAAAATGCAAATATGAGGCGTTGAAATGGTAACTGTTTTTATTCTTTTCAACTGTTTATAAATGCAAAAATGTGTCTATTGATGCGGATATTGATGATAAAGAACGTCCGCAAGTTGTAATAATGTTGATAAGCTGTAATAAAGGTAAGAGCAATCCAAGTCAGGATTAAATGAACCAAATCCTACTTCGTGACCCAAAATCAAGTTTACAACCTTGATGGTTATTTTTATGGCGTAAAATGCTGCTCAATTATTGCCCTTAAGATCCCCAGGTTGTTGAAGACGCTCACAGGTTATTGTTATTGCAAACGACTAAGACTAGTACCACGTGACTTTTGAAGGGGGAGGGTTAAAATTTGACTTTTTAGTTAGAACTTTCTGTCATGACACCTAGATTGATTTCCCTAAGGTTCAATTTCTACACAGTTTGAACCCAGACTTCGCTCCGCTATACAACCCCAATTTAAATTTGTCTTTGAAGGCTGCAAAGAAAAGAAGGCGGGGATTTTTGTAATTGATCGATGTGAAATACAACCGCCGTCCGTAATTGCGAGAGATAAAGTCTATAAGGAAGAGGCTGGCAAATCTAAGAGCTAAGCGTTGGAAAGTGCCAGTTAATTCAATTCCCTCCAGGCTTCAAATGGTGCGCTAACAAGAGATGCAGAATAGCTTAAACTATTTTCGCTTACAAATTTCCATAAATTTTCTTTTCTAATCAAGTTTTAATTTAGTTAGGGGCACAAAAACTAGTTGCAAGAGTCTGTAAAAATTGGCCTATGCCGAGGAGATTAAAATCCTGGTCAACCCCCAATATTCAAATTCTGGCTTGTATTTACATAAACAAATGCAAAAAATTAGAAAACCCTTTCAATGTTGAAGGGGAATATATAGAATTGTCAAAACTGCTTATGGTGATACACCACTTTTTCTACCTTCAATTTCAACATTTTTCATCCGCCCTGATATTACAACAAGATTACCCTTATAATAACAATATACTCAATTTTTAAAAACTGTTTGCTTTTCCGATGTTGATTTGAGGGCACTTGATATTTTCGGAAGAGGGTTCAAAAGAAAAAAGGTGCATGGGGAAAGAGAGGTCTTCAAAGCGCCCAGCACCCAAAACAAATAAGTGGGCTGCCAGACTTCAAATAATTTGAACACACTGCCTGTGTCGAAATGGAAACAATGTTAGAGTGAAATGGAAACAAGGGCTTAATGTCTGATAACAACGGTGGTGGTATGAGAATTTTGATGCTACTAATACGTAGTGTTGTGGTATCCTATGGTCACAGATGCACTTCAATTTATCGCACATTTATCGCTCTACTTTGCGCCAATTTCGAATAACCGGCTAAACAAAAAATAAGAAAAACAAAGAAAAGGATATTACGTTACAAACAGCTCACTTATAGATTTCAATAATTCCTTTCACTGATGCCTCGATCCAATTTTGGCCATTTTCTAGTTAAAGTCTACTGCAAAATGTGGTATTATTCTCAAAAAGTTTATAGTTGCAACTTTCACAGCTCTCTCTTTGTGCCAATTGTATGTAAGAGGTGTCAAAAATGGGGCAGTAAAATCTTCATTTATATTAGTTCAACTTGGCTCCGCTCGAATAGCTAGTTTGTTGACTATTGCATTGCTATTGGCAGACACCATCACGCTCCATAAAAAACTAATTACCTCACTTTAAAAAAAAACACTTTAGCGTAGCTCTTTTTACAAGGTCATGTGTCATGGTATAAATCCCAATAACAAAAAGTGGCTTGCCCTCAATTTCTTAGAAATAACGTAATGGTCTGAAATGTTTACTTAGTTTGACATCAAAAGGTTCAACAATCAATTTCAATGGACTCAAACTCAATTTATTGAAAATCAATTTATTCAAATTCAAACAATTTTGTGAAAACTTTTCGGGTCTTATGCACAAAACGATATAAACTTATAACTTTTATCTCTTGAGCTATCAAAATATTATAGCTAATCAAATTCAAGCAACATAGTCAGAAAATTCAATCAAAATTTCAAACAGATAAAAATGGGGCAGTACAACAGTCCCAAAAAAATTTAGTTCAACAGTGCCAAAAATTTGAAAACATTAAGTGGTGGCGTCCCCCATGCTTGAAGGACCGAATGCATGAAATTAATGTTAGCTTACTTTGAGCCAATCAGAATTGAGTAGTCAAAATCTCAAAGTAAATCGCAAAAATCTCAAAGCAAGAAATAAAATCCAGGCCATAAGTGTTAATACTGACCGATTCGATAATAAGCAGGTTCTTATGAACTTGAACTCATAAATTCTTGATGTTTATCTGAACAATATTGCGGTTGTAACCCGCAATTTGTAATGTTTTTGATTATTTTCCACTGATGTAATACATTTTCTGTTAATATTGATTTCGATTTTGTGAGAAAAGCATTTAGCCAATAGGAACGCTTAACGATTTTGATTGGTTGAAATTTTTCAAGCATTCGGTCCCTCAAGCATGAGAACTCTCCCCACATTAAGTGCGGCAATCAAAAACTAAACGATGATCGTTCACAATCTTAAGTGACATTTTAAAATTTTGAGCATGAAAAATTGCAACTTGGACGTTTTGGCGCCAAAATAATTGTTAAATTTGCAGTTGCAGACATTTTGGCTCCAAAAATGGAGTAATTTTTTGTTAAGTAGCGTCCGTAATTTCCCGATTTTTAGAAAATGCAGTTAATTTATCCTGAAACTTTCCCACCTTTTTCGGCACTGTTGCACTTCGGCACTGTTGAACGCCCCCATTAAAACATCAGCCGAAAGTAGCAAATTGTAAATTTTTGACTTATAATAGCATTGTTTTCAAGTAACTTGAGAAGTTTTGCCCAGACGAAAAAAAATCCAGTTAAATGTTTTCATGAAGTTTTCGATGGATCTCGGCCAAAAATTTTATCTGCTGGATTTTTTTTATTGAAATGCCGGACGACGTTCTTTGAATGTAACTGTCTGATTAGCCAATCAAAATTAATTTTTTTAAAATTGAAACAAAGTGTAGAATTTTTGATTTTGGGCCGTTTAGTGCATAAGACCCAACGTTTCAAATTAAGAAAAGTTGCTATATAATTGCTGCAAAACTTATATCGAAAATTTATATCGAAAATATTTAAAAAAAAAACAAATTTAAATCGAGTTCAATCTCAAATGTGTCTGATCGGGAACAAATTAAGAAGGAAAATTTAGAATAGCAGTGTTGTCTAACTTTTCTATGGAAAAGAAAGGTACATCAGTTAACAGTATTAAGCAATCTTAGTATAAACGCATAGACTAAAATTGTGAAACTCTTAAAAAAATCATTTTGTCTGTCTTTAAGTCAATCTTTGTCATACTATCGAGCGTTTTATTCGACGATGGAAAAAGTAATAGATTTTTTGAACCAGTTTTAAAAACTATCCACGGCTACTCAAAATATGGTATCAAATTATACAGGGAAAATTATGGGCTAAAAAGTATAGGTTATTCGACCCCATCTGACGTTTAGTTATTGTAAAACAGCCATGCTACATGTTCCTTTTCATCTTCTGTGGCACAAAGTTTTTTTGAACACCAAGCATTTAGAAAAAAGGGTTGTTTTGGATATCGGGGCTGGTCATGAAAATCGTGCATAATTTTTGATTTCATTTTTTTTCGAAATAGGACATTTATTTGGTTGCCCAAATCATCCTTTTTATTTCAACTTTAAAAAAATAAAGAACATAAATGTTTGGGTCAGTTTTTTCTCTAGGCTAGTTGTAGCGAACAGAAAAATAAAGCAAACAGATTTTTTAAATGTTTCACCAGCAATCCTTTTTTGTAATTTTCCGGGGGGTTAAAAACGCTACTTTGGTATTGTTCTGGACTTTTTTATGGTGGCTATTCTGATGCGCGAAAGACTCATGCGCGAAGGACCTAGCCGAAAGTCAATTTTTAAAAAGAATCAATTGCCATTCTATTCAAATGAATTAAATTAAGCAATATTTTGCTTCTTTCATAACAAAACCCTTGAAATGTATTTCTGATTCAATTTGGCGGCGTTCAGTGCAAGTTTGAAAAATTGCATTTTATTGCAGTTTTTTTGGCCAATATCAATATTAAGTCCTTGAAAAAATTTAGTTTATTTCAAAGTTTCACGCTTTCTTTCCAAATTTTAGATACTGAAATCTGATTAGCTGATTTTTATTTTTGCGCATTTGGTCCTTCCTTCGCGTATGAGGGATTCCAACAATTTTTATGCGTGCCTTGAAAAATTATAAAATAAAGTTGAAAGCGTAACGTAACGCAAACTTTTTATGTGTTGCGAATTATCACTTTATCAAAGTTGTACTAAAATGAATTGCGGCTAGCTAATTGGTAGCGTTTCCACAGAGCCGCAATCCCGGATAGTCGAAAAAAAATTGATAAGAATTCAGCAACAAAGCAAAATGTAAGTGAAAAGCAAAAATTTCACAAAAATGGGGTTGCTCTCAGTTAAAATTCCCCTTTTTTTTTCCAAAAAAGTGAACAAAAAAGGATAACATATTTGACTTTGTAGAGTTAGATAGCAAAAATGCTACTTCATTGATACGCATTGTTTTTTCAGCTATTCGGGAACAAAAATTCCGAGATTTAGTATTATTTTTTTTACCAATTTACCTCTGTCGCGAAAAAATTGTCAAAAAATTGTTTTTATAGTTCCTTGGATAGCTCAAAATTGTTCTACTAATTAAAAGAAAAGGCTGACTAAATACTCGAAATGTTATTGACCCCCCCCCCCCCCCGCTGTATTATAGAGTTTGAGGGTCAATGTCTTACTCGAAGGACAAAATGGGAAAGAGCTAATATTTATTATCAATTATCAACTATTGTTTTTTGGGGGAAAAATTTTAGGTATCAGGGAATACTTTTTTCGGCCATTCGTGTTTTCCGTTTACAGTTTTATACTGCTTTTGGGGAATCAAAAACAAACAGTTACCAAGACCAAAAATAATTCACACCATTATAAGGGCAGTCGAAACATTCAAGATTTCGACCAGATCTGCAAGCAGTCTTCATGTTTGTTTGCTTTTTATATCTACAGCTACAACATTTTTTTTTCATTTTCTTTGGAAAAAACATTTTGTTTAAAAATTTGGATTCATTTCCAAAGAAATTTTTAAACCATTACGTTAGTGCAAATTTTTTCTAAAAGTGGCAGTAATTCAAAAAACATGCTGAAATCTTTTTAATGACTGTAGAAGAAGATTTTGGGGGCATTATTACATTTAGGTGGTACATTTGCATATGCTGTTTTATCCGACTGGTGTTTAAAATTTACTTATTTCATAGAGGCGATCAAAACGATATACAGACGTAAACTTTATATTGAATTTTTAATTTTCTAAGACGAAGAAAAATTTTGTTTGAAACTTCTGCAATGCTTTTTCGTCAATTTTATTTTATTCCAATAACGATATAAATAAGGTGTTTTAAATGAAGCAAAAATTGTATTCTCTTGTTTTTGAGTGAATTTGCACCACCTATGGTTGAAAATCAAACTTTCCTGCTGTCGTTGATTGATTGAATTAACATTTGAGCTGACCAAACAATCGAATACAAATACCGTTCATAAAAATCGTTTAGCTTTTCCTTGCAGAGCTTGCAGGCAATAAGAGCAACATTCAAATATTGTCCGTGCTAATTTTGAAAGATGAAACAAATGAACCCAACTAAGGAACCAAAAAGAGGGCACCATTAATTCCAATTAAGCGGTGCTAAATTAAACCAAAATATCTAAACGGTTATCTGAGCTTCGATGCTGAAATTTTATAATTTCGTAGCTAACTGACAAAAAACGGATCTTGTTTATTATTTGCCCTCTGGTATTTAGTAAGGAGTGCCATCATTATAGGAAAAACTAAATATAACGAGGGGAGGAGAGAATTAACAAGATTGAAAAATTTAAACAACATTTTTTTTTCAGTTGTCATGTGACTGAAAGAAACAACTCAAGCGGTTAAAAGCTAGAATACTTTCTGGAGTTTTGAATTTGAATTTGAATTTTGATTTTGATTAAGCATAAATAATTAAAAATTTGGTCAATTTTTATTTTATATGAAAACATTTCAAAGATTTGGTTTAGTTTTCCAAATTAGTGACTTAATAATGATTTTACAATCAAGAAACATGTTGTTAAATAGCTCTGTAAGTTATCTATAAGTAAGTTTTTTTAAATGTTATTGTTAATATGAGCCCGTTAATTAAAAAGCAATAACAATATTAACTTTCTATCAAGCTAAAAACTCGCGTTCCTTCAAGAAAAGATTAAGAATTTTTGCTTTCAAGATTTAAAAAATAGATAATCTGAATTTGATTAGTAAATGAACAAAAGGAAAGAAATTGGATGCTCGGACTTTTCAGTTTTTTTGACAACTAATGTAATCTACAAAAGATGAACAAGTTCTTGTTTGCGTCTTGTTTTCACCAAAAAATGATCGGATCTGACATATTTATGACATGGCTGTATTGCATTTAGCTTCCTGAATATACTTCCGGTGGTATTAGACGAACAATTCTACCTTTCCACCAGCTATTAGTATTACCATAGGTGGAACTCAAATTTCTTTCCACATTGACGTAATTTTTTCGGGTTTCATTATTATTTCAATAAGTCTAGCTGAAAATCTATTCTAGGAATTTTTAAAGCAATTACACTCTTTCTATTTTTTGTATTTTTGGCTTCATTATATGATACACATAGAAAAATTTCTTTATGTACATTAAAAACTTTTTAAAAAATTGATAAAATGGGGAAAACTGATCTTGTATGTTTCAACTAAAAACCCTCGGTTTCAAATTTTTTATCACATTTTTAATTTTCAATTTTAGGACTTGTTTTTTAAAGATTAGCGCATATTCAATTAATGGTAGATCGCCTAGAAAATTATATCCTCGTCAATAGTTTTCAGCAAATAGTTTTTTATTCCAAAATTTAAGATTCGTGTAAATTATTACAACTTAAAGAAAAGCTGTTTTGCCAACAAGCAATAAAGAAATCCTGAATAAAGCTTATTAGTGATGATATTGACTTCAATAATGTCAGAAATATATCAGCTGTTACAAAAAAAATCGAGAAACATCTCAAAAAGGACATCAAAATGAAAACAAAAACAAACGAATCGAACTGACAAACATTTCAGAAAGTGCAATAGGTCAATTTCAAATTACAAAGCACTTAAGATTACATAACTTTAGTAATTCAACCAGTAAGCATCAGGAAAATCTCATCTGCAAAATTTAGGACTGATTCATACAGTGATTGAAACTCCCAATACTTTCTACAGTGTTGTGTTTACAGCGCCCCAATCTTAGGCACATACAAGAAATCAGTGGTAGAGTGCTAGATTTCATAAAAAGTGAAACTTAATTTGTTCTAGTCAGATTGCCCTAGTTTTTTTTATCACCGTTGACATCAACTTCAAAATTGCTAAGTGATTAGTACAGCCATTGACAGACTCAACGAGTATACATTACGCAACTTGATGATAGTGCTTGTTTTCCAACACAAGTACTGATGTAAGACAGTGAAAATCAAACTCGATATTGCCCAGCTACCTAAGACTACGAAGACAGAAAAAGCTCAATTGAAAACAAGTTTTTATTAATAGCCACGAAAGCATCGGACTTATTTGAGCGCTACTCATTACAAGTGACCTTCAGTACCGGCAACAGACACAGGCGGTAATCTGGATTACAGAAAAAACTATTTTTGGCGTTTTATTTTCCTAAATATGGTTTATGTTGAGAATCAAAAAAGGCCGATTTCCTTTTTTGAGCAACTGCTAGAGGAGCACTGAAACGAATAAGAACAAGTTAAAACTAGTAAAAAAAAATTTCATTATTAACAAAAGAACAAATCACCAATGCAGTTTTTTTGTAAATGTTATCTGCTGCATCTAACTTGATCGAAACTTTTTGACCATAGGTCAAACAAGACTGCTCGTATATCAGGGCAAAGCCCTGATTATTCCGACTGTCCTTTATTGTTCCGACTTTCGATGCGAAAATAACGGAATATTTGTGCTCGGGGTGGGTTTTTTTTCTTCACACAAATTTCGACTTTTTAACTAGCCATTTTTGACGGAATTTTTTGCTTCATTCAAAAGGTACTGTTGTCCTGAGCTTAAATTTGAAAAAATATTTCATCTGTGATTGTTTTTGGTAGAGTTACGGGGGTTTAAATTTTGCATGATATTGATGATTTTCACAAAAAATTTCAAATTTTAGAAAAAAAAATTTCAGTTTGGTATATCTCATTTAATTTTTTAATGTTATTACTGCTCCTTAAACCTTAAAAGGCAGTCGGAACATTCAAGGCTTTGCCCTGATTTGAGCAGTTTTGTTTCATATCGAATAGTTTTTGGGAAAAGAAAATATTGAAAACCTGTAAGTTTTGGACAAAATCAAAGTGTATAATTTGAAACAATTTTGTTGTGCGGGATTATTCGCCACACTTAATAATTCGCGTTTTTCTTTCAGCATTATGAACAAAATCCTCAATTTTGTTCATAATTTAGTCCAGAAGATGGCCATTTTGGCATTTCGATAAAAAAATGTAAAGTTAGCAAAATTGATCTGAATCTCCCAAATTTTTTGACATGGTCTTCAATTTGGCTTGTAGCATACAAATTTTTTTTTCAAAAGTTAGAGCGAGCTTTCAAAGTTTGATATAGAATTTGATATAGGAACTTTTGTCTCCAAAAATTCTTCTTTGAATTCTTCTTCAGTGCAGCGATGTCCACAAAGTTATCAGAAAGATTGTCGAATTGAAACACTTTGTCTAAAAAGTCTTGGTAGTTAAAATGCCTATTAGGGCTACGTACCAATTATTTCATGTAGATTTGAAGTACGAAAAAAAAACAGAACTTAGTTCAACTACATCGAAGACATGCAAATGAAAGCAAGAAGATAGAGCAACTCATGCAAAAATTTGGTTTAACTGATCTCGCCATATTGCGAATTACACTAATTTACTTTTTAACAATGCTGCAGAGAAATTCAGAGATAACTGCAATTTTTACAAATTTGATACAACGCCACAAAATCTCAGTTAGAATTCGGCAGATAAGAGGAAATGCATCCAGAAACTTAACTCAGAGGCAAATCGGAGCTTCGAAACACTTGTGATACAAAACGTTTGAAATAAAAATAGCAAGCATGACACAGCGATTTCAATTGATCTTACGATTAGAGATAGAACTGAAAACTGAAGGAAAATTTAAGAATGCATATCGATAAAAAAAATACCGGAAAATTTTAGGAAACAAAACACAAGGCAAAAAACACCAGCTTTCTAGCCGAAACTCAATAAGCTGGAACTCAATAAAACTCGCAAAAAAGTCCATATGGACAAAAAAGCCTGTACTGCTCGCCCGCCCGTACAGAATCCCTGAGTCCGAAATATCTAAACTGCAAAGTGGTTTACCTAATTATGCAAAGTGATATACCTAAATGAAAAACTTACCGACAGAATAAATTAACAACCAAGAAATCGAAAAATCATCGGCAGACAAAAAACAAGTAAAGTCTTTATCCATAAATTTGATTCTAGATTTAGCCTTCACCAGCAGTTATTAGCATTATTAGCCGGTGGTTATTTTTGATTTTTTTAGAGTTTGAGAATGTCAGCATCACAGCAGCACAAATGGTTCAAGTGATTTTGTTAAGCAAATTTCTAACTCAAAAAAATCCAAGTTCCGCAAACGTCTTTTACGTTTTAACTTTTTTTAACATTTTTACATCCAACTTTTGCATACTACTTCGATAACGCATTCTAATCGCAAGCGTAAGAATAAACAAAACTAAAAATTACTTTTGGTGCAGAATGTCTTTACTGCACAACAAAAATCACAAATGATGGAGCTTGCACATTTAAAATAACCTATACATCAGCTAAGACTGGGAATTCTGTAAAATCTTTGAATCTTGTACAAGATATTGGTTTATTTTTAGGTTGTTATTTCATGATAACAAAACCAAATTAAAATTTGAATTGATTTTTTTTTTTCAATTAGTATTTCAAAGTTTCTGAACTTTTTTTCATTGTTTTTTGAAAATTATGACAATTAATGGAAAAGTTGTTAAAACTTTGTTTGAAAATAGACTTCGATTGTTCCATTTTCACAAGCAATATGAAGTAGTCTCTGATATAATCTCAAATTAGTTTCGTCCCAATTAACTTGCTCTATTTATTTCTGATACAACCATAACTTTACAATCAATCCCGGGTTGATCAAAAATGCTAAACATACAATTTTTTTTATATATGGAAAAAGGCTAATCATACACTTTTCTTGCAATTGCATAAACAAAAAACTACATGAAATGTCTATGATTAGTAGTTTTTCATATATGGAAACAGTTTGGTTAGCATTTTTCCATAAAACAAAAGTTTTGGTTGTGGCAAAGACTTTGGTTACTCAAAAGTAGAGTCACCAACAGTTTGACCGTCACGCAATCACAATGCGTCGGAAACTGTCTGAATTGTTTTCGGTTATGTCCTAAGCAAATGATATAATGAAAGAATCAAAATTTTAAATTTAGGCAAAACTTTGCAAAAAAGATTTTTTTAAAAAATTTGAACTTTTAATTAATCATGCATTGATCAAGGCATATTAAAAAGCCATAAAAAATAAATAGGCGTTTTGAACGTTTTTGAAACAAACAGTTTATCCTGATAAATGGAAAAAAACACTTTTGTTGTATCCAGGACTACGTTATGCACTCAAAAAACTAATTTATGCATGCAAAAAAAGTTTACAGAAAATGTTTGTTGGAGTGCAAAATTCGTTTTGCGATCGAAAAAAAAACAAATTTCTTTTGGGGTGTCTTTTAAAAAAAGGTCCCAAAAATTGCTGTGAACATCAAAAAATGATAGTAAAAAAGCTTCCATATATGGATATTGTCTGATTAGCAGTTTTTTGACAAAAAGTTTTTCTTTTTTTTATGACGATACATAAAACTTTAAGGTAAAACAAGAGAAAGGTCTTTAAAAATTCGATCACTTCAAGTGATGAGTTGTATTTTTTCACAGACTTAGTTTATGGAATTGCATAATTATCATTTTGAGTCTATGGAGGTCAAGCCGGGATAATAGTTAGTTATAAAAATTTTTTTTCTGAGCTCAGGGCGTCAATGTTATATTTTTTATCAGAAGTTATCATTTCGAACACCAAAGTTGATTCAAAAACATCCTCCATTATTTATTATTTGCTACTTTCGTCTAGTTATAACCAAAACGTAGAAATTATTTGCTTTAGAAAAAACAAATGAAATTTCAGTAAGAACAAACTAAATTGGCCATACACTACCCAATTTATCATCAAAATATTAGTTGTTGGTTCAGGGGCGGATTTTGGGGTGGGGGAGAAAAGGGTTGACGCCTTACCCCCTCAGGGATTCGACCCCCTGCCGACCAAAACGGTATTATTTTGAGATATCCCTTTTTGGCTGCCTGACCCTAAAGTTTTTCTAAAGGCCCATTCGGCGCCAAAACATACAAATTTTAGGGGCGGAGTGCGCGCAGAATTTTCTTTTGCCTAAAATGCCAAAAAACGCCCTTTTTGGCCTGTTTTTTTTTAATTTTCCTACGGCGCAGAAAATTTGGTCAAAATGGGGTCTTCGTAGTGATTTGGGAGAGCTCAGAAAATCAATTTGGTCGACATCAAAAAAAGTCGACAAAACTTTTTGAAAATCCGCCCTTCTCTCTCGAGAAAATCCTAGATCCGTGTCTGTGTGGGTTGATATCGCAAAGTCAGTTCTAATGTGAAAGTGATATCTTGTTATTGATTATCGAACAATGAAATAATGAATGTAACTAAATGAAGTTCCAGCCGCGAGGAAGAAAACTCAAAATTAATAACGCTAGTAGCAGTGATTTCAATACTAAAAAGTACTTGAACAAAAAAATTTTTTGCAGATGAGAAGAGTTAACAAAAATTTATTAGTTGTAAATGTCGAAAACTGTCAGAATTTTAAATAAGCGGATGCATATCGAAATTATGTTTTATTATGCCTCCGCATATGGTGCTGAAAATCTGAACACAGGCTACTATAAATCGAACTTATTTGGTCTCCCGGAGAACTCACCGCGGATTAAAAGTCGAACACTTTTTTTAGGAAACCAACGGCTCATTATGGGAATTTCTAGATCTGCCCTGCGATTAAAAAACATAACGATGATGAGTTATACAAGACTAGAGATTTAGCTACATCTCTTGGCAATTGAACTTTTCGAAGCAACACCCTGATTTAAATTTTGTTGCAATTTTTCTGGGCTTAAAGAGGATCCGTCTTAAATCAAGGCTTCCAATAATATCTAATTAAAACAATTGCAGATCAACAACTGCAAATAAGTCTTTATTTGGAAATTGCGAGCCTCACATTCGCTCAAAGTCATGTAATAGACTTTTCTGAAAAACGTGATTAAAAAATTCTGGATTTTATGTTTTTTTGTTGGATTAAACTAGTTATTGGTATTGAGCATTTAAAAAATTCGATTTATATTTTTTTCAAAAAATGAAAAAGCCCTCAAAGCTTAGGTAGACGCAGTATCGCGTAGCCGTTTTAACATGATAGTTGAACAGAAAAGAAACCAAATCAACTACTTACATTCCATGATTGTTTCTATTCAACGGAGGCGGTTTATTTAAGCAAAATTGATTGATTTTTTTAGCTTCTGTCCAGCAAAGTAAAAAGATATTCTGCACTTCAGAACAATCAGAAAATATTGATTAAATGAATAATGAACTTAAAGTATATTTGATGTAAGCCTTTCCTATGTAAATTTATGCAGGAGAAGTCTTGCATTGCAAAAAAGGCTCTTATTTTTGCGACTTGAGGCTCAGAGTTATAAACTTATTACCATGAGATTATAAATGACTTTATGACGGCGGCAACGGCAGTGAATTCACGCTAGTTTTCATTTCCTGCGGGATGCATCAGAAATGAGCACAAAAAATGAACTTTAAGTGATACCCAATTTTCAGTCATCTGCTTGGAAAAGTATGTATTAAGACCAAACAATCTTTTCGTATTCAAAGATCTTTTGCGTCAATGTGTCCCAATAAGTTATCTATGATCTCTAGATTATGAAACTTGACACTGAATGATACTCTGGATTGTAATAATATTAATTTCTGTCGTGCTCAAAAGATATATGAAGGGCTATCAGGCAGTAGCGCGTCGAGGGGGGGGGGGGTGGCTATATAAATAAATTCGAGGGCGGCCGAGCGGGGGGGGGGGGGGGAACGCGCCCAAAAAACGGAATTATGTGGTCAATTTTTTGAAGTGCCCAAAACGTCTTTATCAGCGTGTTTTTTAAAAAATTGCGGTCCAGATAACGGTCCTTATAGTATTTTGGGAGGGCTCGGAAAATCAAATTGGTCGATGTAAAAAAATAAATTGACAAATTTTTCAAAATTTTTTTCGAAAAACCGTCAAACTCCTTAAAAAATTTCTGCGCACGCCACTGCTACCAAGCCTGTCTAAGCATAATCGTTTTTCTTAATTCCCCGCATTCTAGACAGCTATGTTCTATAATTCTATCTTTTTAGTGATAATCGAAATATAGTATCTTACAGGACTACCCGGGTCAATATTTTCAACTTAAGTGTAGAGTAACCTGACTGAAAAGATCACTAGTAAAGCAACATAACCCAGAAAAATGTGAGAAAATGCATCTAGTTTTTAACATTGGGCCCTACAGTCGTTCTTCACGAAGAGCTGAACAGCTCACATTTTAACACTTTCCCCTCAAAGATAAGTCTATATAAAAAGGCTGTTTCAACCGATTAAACACAGTAAAAACATGTTCGACTGTGTTTGAAACAAACGTCCTATATTTTGAACGACTTGGTCGAAAAAGTGCATGTTTCGTCCGACTCAACCGATGAAAACTGTGCTCGACGCAACGATGCTATGGTTTGTCCGACTTGACCAAAAAGGACTACGCTTTGACCGACTCGATCAAATACAATTGTTCTCGATTGTGTTAAACTGAATCGTGCAATTTCGATCGACTCGACCCAAATGAGTTAGTCAACCCAAACGAGTCGACTCCAACGAATAAAGCTGGAGTCATATGGTTTTTCATAAAGCATGGTTTTTCATATATGGAAACAGTTTGGTTAGCATTTTTCCATAAAACAATAGTTTTGGTTGTGGCAAAGACTTTGGTTACTCAAAAGTAGAGTCACCAACAGTTTGACCGTCTCACAATCACAATGCGTCGGAAACTGTCTAAATTGTTTTCGGTTATGTCCTAAGCAAATGATATAATGAAAGAATCAAAATTTTAAATTTAGGCAAAACTTTGCAAAAAAGATTTTTTTTTAAAACTTTGAACTTTTAATTTATCATGCATTGATCAAGGCGTTTTAAAACGCCATACAAAATAAGAAGGCGTTTTGAACGTTTTTGAAACAAACAATTTATCCTGATAAATGGAAAAAAAATCCACTTTTGTTGTATCCAGGACTACGTTCTGCACTCAAAAAACTAATTTATGCATGCAAAAAAAGTTTACAGAAAATGTTTGTTGTTTGTTGGAGTGCAAAATTCGTTTTGCGATCGAAAAAAAAACAAATTTCTTTTGGGGCGTCTTTTAAAAAAAAGTCCCAAAAATTGCTGTGGACATCAAAAAATGATAGTAAAAAAAACTTCCATATATGGATATTGTCTGATTAGCAGTTTTTTGACAAAAAGTTTTTCTTTTTTTTATGACGATACATCAAACTTTATGGTAAAACAAGAGAAAGGTCTTTAAAAGTTCGATCACTTCAAGTGATGAGTTGTATTTTGTCACAGATTTAGTTTATGGAATTGTATAATTATCATTTTGAGCCTATGGAGGTCAAGCCGGGATAATAGTTAGTTATAATATTTTTTTTTCTGAGCTCAGGGCGTCAGTGTTATATTTTTTATCAGAAGTTATCATTTCGAACACCAAAGTTGATTCAAAAACATCCTCCATTATTTATTTTTTGCTACTTTCGTCTAGTTATAACAAAAACGTAGAAATAATTTGCTTTAGAAAAAACAAATGAAATTTCAGTAAGAACAAACTAAATTGGCCATACACTACCCAAATTTATCATCAAAATATTAGTTGTTGGTTCAGGGGCGGATTGGGGGGGGGGGGGGGAGAAGGGGGTTGACGCCTTACCCACTCAGGGATTCGACCCCCTGCCGACCAAAATGGTATTATTTTGAGATATCCCTTTTTGGCTGCCTGACCCTAAAGCTTTCTAAAGGCGCATTCGGCGCCAAAACATACAAATTTTAGGGGCGGAGTGCGCGCAGAATTTTCTTTTGCCTAAAATGCCTAAAAACGCCCTTTTTGGCCTGTTTTTTTTTTTTAATTTTCCTACGGCGCAGAAAATTTGGTCAAAATGGGGTCTTCGTAGTGATTTGGGAGAGCTCAGAAAATCAATTTGGTCGACATCAAAAAAAGTCGACAAAACTTTTTGAAAATCCGCCCTTCTCTCTCGAGAAAATCCTAGATCCGTGTCTGTGTGGGTTGATATCGCAAAGTCAGTTCTAATGTGAAAGTGATATCTTGTTATTGATTATCGAACAATGAAATAATGAATGTAACTAAATGAAGTTCCAGCCGCGAGGAAGAAAACTCAAAATTAATAACGCTAGTAGCAGTGATTTTAATACTAAAAAGTACTTGAACAAAAAAATTTTTTGCAGATGAGAAGAGTTAACAAAAATTTATTAGTTGTAAATGTCGAAAACTGTCAGAATTTTCAATAAGCGGATGCATATCGAAATTATGTTTTATTATGCCTCCGCATATGGTGCTGAAAATCTGAACACAGGCTACTATAAATCGAACTTATTTGGTCTCCCGGAGAACTCACCGCGGATTAAAAGTCGAACACTTTTTTTAGGAAACCAACGGCTCATTATGGGAATTTCTAGATCTGCCCTGCGATTAAAAAACATAACGATGATGAGTTATACAAGACTAGAGATTTAGCTACATCTCTTGGCAATTGAACTTTTCGAAGCAACACCCTGATTTAAATTTTGTTGCAATTTTTCTGGGCTTAAAGAGGATCCGTCTTAAATCAAGGCTTCCAATTATATCTAATTAAGGCAATTGCAGATCAACAATTGCAAATAAGTCTTTGTTTGGAAATAGCGAGACATTCGCTCAAAGTCAAGTAATAGACTTTTCTGAAAAACATGATTAAAAATTCAGCATTTTATATTTTTTTGTTGGATTAAACTAGTTATTGGTATTGAGCATTTAAAAAATTCGATATATATTTCTTCAAAAAATGAAAAAAGACGCTCAATGCTTAGGTAGAAGCAGTATCGCGTAGCCGTTTTAACATGATAGTTGAACAGAAAAGAAACCAAATCAAGTACTTACATTCCATGATTGTTTCTATTCAACGGAGGCGGTTTATTTAAGCGAAATTGATTGATTTTTTTTCCGCTTCTGTCCAGCAAAGTAAAAAGATATTCTGCACTTCAGAACAATCAGAAAATATTGATTAAATGAATAATGAACTCAAAGTATATTTGATGTAAGCCTTTCCTATGTAAATTTATGCAGGAGAAGTCTTGCATTGCAAAAAAAGGCTCTTATTTTTGCGACTTGAGGCTCAGAGTTATAAAATTATTACCATGAGATTATAAATGACTTTATGATGGCGGCAACGGCAGTGAATTTACGCTAGTTTTCATTTCCTGCGGGATGCATCAGAAATGAGCACAAAAAATGAACCCATTTTTCAGTCATCTGCTTGGAAAAGTATGTATTAAGACCAAACAATCTTTTTCGTATTCAAAGATCTTTTGCGTCAATGTGTCCCAATAAGTTATCTATGATCTCTAGATTATGAAACTTGACACTGAATGATACTCTGGCTTGTAATAATATTAATTTCTGTCGTGCTCAAAAGATATATGAAAGGCTATCAGGCAGTAGCGCGCCGAGGGGGGGGGGGCAATATAAATTTTAAAAAAAAAACGCAATTTTGTGGTCAATTTATTGAAGTGCCTAAAACGTCTTTATCAGCGTGTTTTTTTTTTAAAGTTTGCGGTCCAGAATACGGCCCTTATAGTTTTTTCGGAGGGCTCGGAAAATCAAATTGGTCGACTTAAAAAAATAAGTTGACAAATTTTTCAAAATTTTTTCGAAAAACCGTGTCAACTTCCTTAAAAAATTTCTGCGCACGCCACTGCTATCAAGCCAGTCTAAGCATAATCGTTTTCTCTTAATTCGCCGCACTCTAGACAGCTATGTTCTATAATTCTACCTTTTTAGTGATAATCGAAATATATTATCTCACAGGACTACCCGGGTCAATGTTTTCAACTTAAGTTTAGAGTAATTTTAAAGTAATTTTTAACATTGGGCCCTACAGTCGTTCTTCACGAAGAGCTGAACAGCTCACATTTTAACACTTCCCCTCTAAGATAAGTCTTGATAAAAAGGCTGTTTCAACCGATTAAACCACAGTAAAAACATGTTCGACTGTGTTTGAAACAAACGTCTTATGTTTTGAACGATTTGTTCAAAAAAGTGCATGTTTCGTCCGACTCAACCGATTAAAACTGTGCTCGACGCAAGGATGCTATGGTTTGTCAGACTTGACTGAAAAGGACTACGTTTTGACCGACTCGATCAAATACAATTGTTCTCGGTTGTGTTAAACTGAATCGTGCAGTTTCGATCGACTCGACCCAAATGAGTTAATCAACCCAAACGAGTCGACTCCAACGAATAATGCTCAATGGCTTCTTGTTCCAGTATGCAACATAATATTTTGGACAAATTAAAAATTCGTTCCAAACAAGCTTTGATTGATTTAAACAGATTTGCAAAAAAATGTGTTAACACAACCAAAGCAAATGGTTCAATGCTTAGTTTATTTTTCTTTTTGATTGTATTTTGATCAAATTTTCTTCAACTGTATTCTGACCTACTAGTTTTTCGAAGATGTTTTGCACTATTATTTTACTACATTTTTTAAGTAAAATAAAGAAAAATCACTTTTGACTAAGACTATCAATTTGTCTAAGATTTCTAGTCTCTTCCATGAGCTCAACTTTATTTGGTCTGATATGACCATTTGTGTTATGTGTTCAACTGTATTTCGAATTTGTGGACTAACATGTTTCAATATTGTGTCCAATTATAACTCACATGCGTTTGACCTGAAAATGTTTTATAGGTTTTCATTTCGATTTGCTTTAGGTCAATAAAAAGGCCATTTCAATCAAAACCTAAGCCAACTCCTTGTTTTTCAATCATAACCTAAGCCAACATGGGAGTTTTCGAAACTAGCCGAAGAACAAACCGTCCAATCTAACCTTCTAGAACTCCTCATGCACTTATCTCACCAACCTACAACTGATATGCGACGGCAGACCAGATCCCGGGTTGATCTTACATAGATGATCATCATTGAATTATTATAACCAAGTTTTATGAATAGTTTTATCAGTGACACAGTATTTTTTACAACCATTGCCGCCGTTGATCTGTAAATGGCAATCAATAGCAAGAGGAAATTACAGAACCATTTATATTCAGCGATGGATTATCATGGTTCTGTGCGCCTAATCGATGTGGGGACGAATCAGATATGTTTCAAAGTTTTGTGAAAATTCGGTTTTCAGGCTTTTTTTGGATGTGAATAATCAAAAAAATAAACATCGATAAATCTTCAATAATCATAGTTAAAGTGGCAATTTTCTAGGCCTAAATCAATGATGCATTTCATTGATGTTTGAAAGTCTATGCTTCATCAAGCCCGGGATGGATCATCTGAAAAAACGCCAAATAATAATGAAAAAACGGAAATTATTAATTCCCCAAAAACACTGAAATTTAAGCAGTTGTGGGGCACCCGAAATTAATTATGAGCTCTGATTGGCTGAAAAAGATTACTTTTAGAGAAGTGAACAGGGTTCTTCCTAAATTGATTCAAGCAAAGACTGTTCAGTTGTTGCGATAGGATGGATAACGGACTATTCCGTCAATTAAACTGTAACAGTAGTAGGATTGTGGCGCTCCAGTATTGATGGTTCCCAGCAATCATATGATTGCTGGTTTTAACCGCATAAGCGCTGATATTTGCAAGGTGAGCTCTTGCAAGTAAGTCATAGCTTAATGGGTGCTGGTTACATGGGCTCGTTTCAATCTAAATATTGAACCCTCGGTCTTGACCTCTCGGTTGGTTGACTCAAAAAATCTAAAAAACATTCATCACGATGAATAAAATTGATTTGAATATTTTTCTTAAATAACCCCGTGTTTTATGCCCACAGAGAATGAAGAATGTATGGCTATCTTCTACTCGGCCCACACACATATATGAATTTAATTTTTGAAAAACTAATTTTACGTTACCATAATATACAGAAATTTTGCATGGTGAACAGATGGATTTCAATTAGTTCTAACTAACTTCAAGAATATAGTTGAAGAAAATTTGATCAAAATACAACCAAAAAGAAATAAAAACTAACCATTGCCGCCGTTGATCTGTAAATGGCAATCAATAGCAAGAGGAAATTACAGAACCATTTTTATTCAGCGATGGATTAGCATGGTTCTGTGCGCCTAATCGATGAAGGGACGAATCAGATATGTTTCAAAATTTTGTAAAAAATTGGTTTTCAGGCCTTTTTTGGATGTGAATCATCAAAAAACTAAACATCGATAAATCTTCAATAATCATAGTTAAAGTGGCAACTTTCTAGGCCTAAATCATTGATGCATTTCATTGATGTATGAAAGTCTATGCTTCATCAAGCCCGGGATGGATCATCTGAAAAAAACGCCAAATAATAATGAAAAAACGGAAATTAATAATTCCCCAAAAACACTGAAATTTAAGCAGTTGTGGGGCACCCGAAATTAATTATGAGCTCTGATTGGCTGAAAAAGATTACTTTTAGGGAAGTGAACGGGGTTCTTCCTAAATTGATTCAAGCAAAGACTGTTCAGTTGTTGCGATAGGATGGATAACGGACTATTCCGTCAATTAAACTGTAACAGTAGCAGGATTGTGGCGCTCCAGTATTGATGGTTCCCAGCAATCATATGATTGCTGGTTTTAATCGCATAAGCGCTGCTATTTGCAAGGTGAGCTCTTGCAAGTAAGTCATAGCCTAATGGGTGCTGGTTATATGGGCTCGTTTTAATCTAAATATTGAACCCTCGGTCTTGACCTCTCGGTTGGTTGACTCAAAAAATCTAAAAAACATTCATCACGATGAATAAAATTGATTTGAATATTTTTCTTAAATAACCCCGTGTTTTATGCCCACAGAGAATGAAGAATGTATGACTATCTTCTGCTCGGCCCACACACACATGCGAATTTAATTTTTGAAAAACTAAATTTACGTTACCATAATATACAGAAATTTTGCATGGTGAACAGATGGATTTCAATTAGTTCTAACTAACTTCAAGAATATAGTTGAAGAAAATTTGATCAAAATACAACCAAATAGAAATAAAAACTAACCATTGCCGCCGTTGATCTGTAAATGGCAATCAATAGCAAGAGGAAATTACAGAACTATTTTTATTCAGCGATGGATTAGCATGGTTCTGTGCGCCTAATCGATGTAGGGACGAATCAGATATGTTTCAAAGTTTTGTGAAAAATTCGTTTTCAGGCCTTTTTTGGATGTGAATCATCAAAAACTAAACATCGATAAATCTTCAATAATCATAGTTAAAGTGGCAATTTTCTAGGCCTAAATCATTGATGCATTTCATTGATGTATGAAAGTCTATGCTTCATCAAGCCCGGGATGGATCATCTGAAAAAAACGCCAAATAATAATGAAAAAACGGAAATTAATAATTCCCCAAAAACACTGAAATTTAAGCAGTTGTGGGGCACCCGAAATTAATTATGAGCTCTGATTGGCTGAAAAAGATTACTTTTAGAGAAGTGAACGGGGTTCTTCCTAAATTGATTCAAGCAAAGACTGTTCAGTTGTTGCGATAGGATGGATAACGGACTATTCCGTCAATTAAACTGTAACAGTAGTAGCATTGTGGCGCTCCAGTATTGATGGTTCCCAGCAATCATATGATTGCTGGTTTTAATCGCATAAGCGCTGATATTTGCAAGGTGAGCTCTTGCAAGTAAGTCATAGCTTAATGGGTGCTGGTTACATGGGCTCGTTTCGATCTAAATTTTGAACCCTTGGTCTTGACCTCTCGGTTGGTTGACTGAAAAAATCTAAAAAACATTCATCACGATGAATAAAATCGATTTGAATATTTTTCTTAAATAACCACGTGTTTTATGCCCACAGACAATGAAGAGTGTATGGCTTTCTTCTACTCGCCCCACAAAAACATGTGAATTTAATTTATGAAAAACTAATTTTACGTTACCATAATACACAGAAATATTGCATGGTGAACAGATGGATTTCAATTAGCAATTCTAAATAAAAAACACAAAAATCTTCAAATTTTTAATTTAACAAAATGGCAAAATTTTTTAAGATATTTTACTCGTGAAAGAAGCATATTGTCAAGCAAGCAGTTAGTAAGATTAAAGTTATTTTCGAATATGCAGTCAATATGTGATTCACAAATCATTCCAATTCAAGTTGCGCTACTAGCCTTCAGCACAAAAAGCAAATTCACAGAAAACTAGTAACCCAGCTTCAAACGGCATGATTTTTAATTTACAGATAGATTGCGTCATCGAAAAACAGTACAATCTTGCTTTCAGCTTAGTTGAATATTTATTATGTTAATTCTTTGAATTTAAGCCCTAAATGCCTCGGTGAACGAATTTTTGAGGTTTGGGGTTTTTACCTATTCTGCTTAAATTTGCTGATATATAAATGATATAAATGATTACTATACTGAATGAAAACTTTGTTTAATTCATGTTTTGACATTCAGTTCAATTTTTTTCGTTTTTTTTCCATTTGCTTTTTTCAAGACTGGCTAGTATGAACTGAATGCGAAAAAAATCATTCAAGTATGAGGAAAAGGGCAAAACAAAAAGTGCGTGTGCCTTTCAACATGCGCCAATTATTTTTGTTCCAACTAAATTGCTGGATATTTGAGTTAAAACATCTTGAAGTAACGATTCAGTCAACTTTATTTCTTAAATTAAGCATACTAACTGGCCGTCTACCAGTACCAGGGTCCAAGAAAGCCAAAATTTAACAAACTTGGCAATTAATTCGGTTTTTCCCGTTTTAAGGAGTTCGTTTCCGGTTGGTTTGTTGCAATTAGTTTAGGTGCTCGGAAAAAATTAGAGAAGTTTCGCTCAATTGAAATGTAACAGTTTGCTTTAAAAATGTTCTGACGCCAGTTCTGACGAAATTGTTCTGACGCCAGTTCTGACGCCAGTTCTGACGCCAGTTCTAAAAAATATTCTGACGAAACACTATCAGAATATAGTTTAATTTGGTTGAATCCCTCTAGTTTTGTTTTTTCATTTCGTGCCTCCGAGAGAATCAGAATTAAAGATGTTGATTTTTTCCCTAACTTTCTATTCAAATTCTTTTTGGATTTTTTAGTCCGGATAAACTGAACAGTGTAGTTCAACTACACTTGAATAATTTTTAAACAATCGTAAGTTATCTTCAATTTGGCCAACGTTTGAATCTGCTTAAACTGGTTTTGTTTTGATCAATCCAAATAAAAAATTGGGGTGTTCTCCCTTTTTGTTGCCTTTTTCCATTTCGTTTTTGCCATTTTAGTTATTTTTTCTTTGGAAAATTGTCGTTGTAAAATTGAGCTTTGAAAATAATTTTTGGCAATTTTGAGCACCTTTTCTACATTTGGTACTCTTTCAATTTGTTATTCTTGCGCTGAACCGGCAAAAAATGAAGAGTAAGTATTTTCATGAGTGCCTAAATAAAGGAATAGTAGCAACAAAAAAGTATTCACGGGTGCCAAAATTTAGCGGTTTTTGATTTTTTTCTGTTTCTTTCCAATTGATTCTCTGCTGGTGTTTTTGTTTGTGTTCAAAATTTCAAGAAGAACGCTAGTTTATTTTGATTGATTCAAGTAACGGTTGTGTTGGGGTTACTTCAGGTTGATTTGATAATTAGTGATTAATCTTTGTAAAGTTGAGAAATAAAAGTGACAGCAAGATTTTGCAAGATGTAAAACAAATTTCAGACTCTCGTACATCTTTGGACACAGAAAACTTTGACACACTTGGACACTTTGTTAAATTTGGCATTCTTCTTTTTAAGTTTTTGAAACTCTTGAACGATTTTTTTGTTTCGTTTTTTAGTAAATTTGTACTTGAGCGCTCTGGTGCATAAAATACAAAAAAATCAACTTTGGTTGCCTTTTGAGAAAATTCTGGTGAAGTTTTGGGAAAAAAGTGGGATTGAAAAAAACGTGACAAAAACGCTCAATTAATGTCAGCTTTCAAGTAATTTCGTATATTGACACTCAAGTAATTCAGATACATTTTTGTGATCAATTCATACTCACTGGGAACTGTGCTTCCATATGCAAACATTTCAGAATGGAAGAACTGAAGGACAAGTTTGATGAGAAGAAAAGGGCTGTTCGATGTGTGCTGTTCAGTTCGATATGCTTTGATGTTAATTCTATCGTTCAAAAGGTGAACTAAGTTGCAATAAATCGCAAAAGCTATCAGGTACCAGAGGATTAATAGGTGACCTGGAAGCCCTCCAAGTTGTGATTTTCTCCAAAAACTGCTATATTTTTGCAGCAGATGATAGATTATGTGTATACCAAGTCATTGATGTGATAAATAACACTGATGCATACCGAGCTAGAGATAAGATAAAAAATCAACAGCAGCAATGCGATCAAAATGATGCCTTTCCTTGCGCTGTAATAAGAAAAAGTATATAAAATTTGGGACGTAAAAGTTACCAATTTGCAGATTTCGGGGAAAGCAAATATGATATAGAAAAGTGACATCGAACTGATGTTTTTAAATGATGGGAAGTTAAGCGGACAAAACTGACTCAACAATTTCAAACCATCTGTGAATTAATAATTGAAAACGAAACTTCAAAGTAACAAGACACGAATATTCTTACAAAAAGCAAATGTTTTTATTTTGCCAGGAAAACAAATGAAGACAAAAATGCGCATTTGGCAAAAAAACGTGGTTTTTCAAAATATTGTTGAAATTTTAATCAAAGTTTTTTAGTTCATGCTTTTATACTCCACGCCGTGCTCGTAAAATGCGCAACTAATTGGTTTTTCCTATCGATTATTGTTTTGTGGTAGGAAGTTCCAAAGTGAAGCAAATCTAATTTAATCACGCCGGCGAAGATGACTTTTTCCACCAAAAGAACGGAGTTCACATTGATAAGCTATGAGTGAAAATGAAAAGAAAAACACCAAAGAAAGGGAGGTTCATTGGGTTTCGTTTACCGCGCAAACAAAGAACCAAAAAAACTCGATGTCAATTTATAGAAGCTCGGTTAGTTATAGTTTTATTTGCAATATGTATTTAAGATTACTTGAAAAATTCAAAATCAATGTTTTTGGAAGGGGTCAAAATGTGTGTTCAGTATCTAGTAACGATATCAAGCTGTGGTTGCAAGTTTGTCTAAGAGAAGTGCGCTGAGCATTGTTTGCCAAAGTGTTTTTTAGCAACATCTTCGACTGAGTTTTGCGGAGAGCCAGGGTCCAGGTTGTGGTTTTTGATCAGATGGTCGTGACCAATATTTGGAATTTCCATACAGCCGCGACCTGCGCGACCAAAGAAAAATTAATCGCTACCGGCGCAAACGGAAAAAAGTTAAGGGCAATTTGGGAAAACGACTGAAGAAAAACGTTTCGACTAAATTAAATGCAGATAAAACAATCGCCCAAGGAGTTTTTCGGCCATGGGACGCCTAATTTTTTGACCATACCCCGACTATTTTTTTGACAATGCCACGACTCATCGCGACCATATTTTGATCATCGCGACCATAATACGCTATTTCCTGACTCAGTCCGTGACCTATAACCCGGTCCAGATTTTGAATTTTTGGTCGCGGAATTAATGTCGGGCGACCGACTTAGTCGAAAAATAAGACGCGGACCTTGACCCGGGAGAGAAAGTTACTGTTGCAATTTAAGGCATCTTATTGCGCCCGGAATTTCCTTCCACGTGGTTTATCACTTTTAAACAATTTACCATAAAAAATTGAGATTGAATTTTTAAGCTTAAAAAAACTTTATTCAACTGTTAACTGACACAGTTCTTATGTTTTTAGGCCAATCGACAGATTCCTTGGAATCACGATCAACCCAGGCTGCGCATAATGCCTGGGTTGGTTTTTCTTATTTCAGACCATTTTTACAAAAGTTGATGGCCCACATGTATCGAACCGGAAACCTGTGGATCGCCAAGCGAGTATGCTTGAACTGAAATGCGGATGACATCGCTGCTCAAATCGTTTTCTGATAAACTCAATGTGCGAATCAATCAAGCTAGGCAAATTATCCCCTCTCATAGTTGTTCGAAATTAAATTGAGGTCAACTGCAATTCAGCATATTAATTCTACTCAAAACTTATCACTTACATTTTCTATTCGCAGTGCAAAGTTTTTAGCTGAATGAAAATTTTTTGTACAAAAACTATTCGCGGCCAGTTAAAGGTCACTCTAGACATTTGATAGATCCAAATGAAAAATTGGGGTGTTTTCCATTTTTGTTGCCTTGGTTATTTTTTCTTTGTAAAATTAACGTTGTGAAGTTGAGCTTTGAAAATTATTTTTGGCAATTTTGAGCACCTTTTCTAAATTTGATTCTCTTTCATTTTGTTATTCTTGCGCTGAACCGAAAAAAAAGGAGAATGAATATTTTCAAGAGTGCCTAAGTAAAGGAGTATTAGCAACAAAAAAAAGTTCTTGGGTGCCAAAATTTTGATTTTGTTTTTCGTTTCTTTCCAATTGATTCTCTGCTCGTGTTTTTATTTGCGTTCAAAGTGTCAAGAAGAACGCTAGTTTGTTTTGATTGATTCAAAGTGCGGTTATGTTGGGGTTACTTCAGGTTGGTTTGATAAGTAGTGTTTAATCTTTCTCAAACTTTTAAAGAAAATTTGAGAAATAAAAGCGAAAGCAAGATGTTTTAAGATGTAACACAAGTTTCAGGACTCTCGGACACTGTTTTCAAAAAATTTGACATACTTTGGCACTTTATTAAATTTGATTTTCTTCGACCCTTATCTTACGTTTTCGAAACTCTCGAACTTTTTTTTTCTTTAATTTTTCAGTACATTTGTACTGAAGCGTTCGAAAGTCGGAACAAAATGCAATCCAGTTTCTGATGGAGTTGAGATCATTGACGTGAAGTTGCCAGACTGCAGTTAAAATAAAAATGCTACAATTTCTCATCTCAGGCTAAAATTTGCAACTAAATTTTTTTAGTTTTTTGCAAACGTTTTTGTATTAAATTAAAGATCTTGATACATTTTTTAAACATGATATAATAACCAAAAATGTGCACATCGTTTCCATTTTTCTGTGACGCCAATGAAAAGAAAAAAAAATCACATGGAAATCTTTCCGGTTAATGATTCAAATATTCTAAATTACCCCCGCGTAGCAATCATTATAATCATATAAACCTGATTACAATATTTTTTGACAATGTTTTGAAATAAAAAACGACAACAACGAAGCTTAACGTTATCTTAAATTCTCTCTCTCAAACCTAATTTTTGTGAGTGAGTTTCAAAATCTTGTACCAAAATCGTATTTTCACTGAAAGGATAGCATATTCAAATTTTGGATTTTTAGAAAAGTTTAAAACTTTTTTCTGACATAGGAGAACACGTTACAAGTTGACAAGAAAATCAAAAACGAAATATTAAGATCAAAATTATTAACGCCAGAACCACGCAAAGCCCGGGTGTTTTGGCATCCAGATAACCTAAGAATATAGACATCTTGATAAGTCAAAGGCTGCATAGAAGCCAGGGTCGCCTTTGAGGTGAATAACTCTATTGAATCGATCACTTGATGAAACGAAAGAGTTAATTTTGGCCTCTGTGTAGCAAGCAATCATATAAAACTTGTATACAATGCACATTTTAATGACATGCGTAGCTACGGTTGTATGAATGACATCGAGAAGTCGGTTTTCGCCGCTAGCAATAATCACAAAAAGGCACTCTATTCAGAATTTAAGCAGCCCCAATTCATTCCTATTCAAAAAGTATTCACTTAACCCAGGAAAACTGCAAAAACCAGTGAAAAGTTTGCGTTATCAAATGACAACAAGCAGAATCAAGAAATAAAAGATTGCGTTCTCTGTTTTAGAACAGATTGTGCAGAAAAGATGCGTTTTTCGAAAAAATGCAGCCAAAAAAAATTTGTTTGCTCTAGAGCAACTAAACTGTAAAGCATAAAAGATTAAGTGGACCACGTTTGTTTCCGCCAGAAGCCCGGTCAAGACGTTACGACAACGACATAATTAATTTGGAAATGACTACTGCCGGCGCTCAGAGCAAGCACTCCACTCGATAGGCAGCTGTGTTCTTCCAAGATGAGATTTTTTATATGTTTTTAGCTAAATAACAAAAAATTGAGTCTGTTCCTTTCTTGAAAACGAATTTGTTATTTATTATTATAACTGCTAAGCGTTATTTGTTGGCCTTGATTGTGAAGTAATACGTTACGGAGAAATTGTCCTTTATCTTTAGTTCTAATAGTTGAGTTTGCCGACCTATCATGGTAGCAGGATGTAGTTGTGTCAACTAAGTAGTGAAGATAATTAAACGAAGAAAAAGAAGGCCTTCAAAGAAGTATGAACCCAGAAGACGAGTCAACAAATTACATTCGACAGATTGGAAGACGTTGACGAGTAATATGATCATGAGACGTCGGCAGGGGGATCAATAACAAATATCACAAGAAGTCAAAGCCTGAATCCTCAAGTAAGTCTATCCAAAAGCTGCTCGACCAGCCATGAAATAGTGCGGTACACTGAAAAAGCGGCATTGAATGAATCTGACGGCCAGAATCACAGAACACAAAATAAGATATTAAAAACACAGATGGAAAAGATGACAACATAACTCCAAAATTTGGCCCAACGAAATGAAATATCGGAAGAAGTGCAAGCAAAATATTCGTCACCAATCAGTACACAAAGAGTGAATAAAAGGAAGGACATGCAAGTCCCGATTTTAAAAAACGATTCCCTAGATGACTATTTTCAGTGGAAAAGGAATATAGAGTGGTTGAGAGGATGCGTGCAGATATATGCAACGGTTCAAGCAGCACATATCATATTGAAAGGCATTCAAAACCGAGAAATAAACAAAAAAGCAGTATCTATGCCAAAAGACATGGCATAAGACAGTTGAGAGATACATAATCTCAGACGCGTATTGGATGAATACGTGCCTAATCCGTTCATAAAGATGTCACATTGCTATCAAAAATAAAGAACATGTGAAAAACGAGAAAACATTTCGTGGGATCAACACAAAAAAAATAGGAAGAAGAACCTATAAGCAATGGAGCAAGTGAGAAAAGTGATTCCGAATGTCGTATACTGTGTTGCACTATTGACATGTTCCAATCTTGATGAAAGTACTCGATGAACAAAGAAAATGTCGCCAAAAGTAACCGCGAGATGATAAAATTGATCAAAACATCCTAGAACTATCGGTGAGAAGATTAACAGCCACCAGCGAACAGACAGCAGGGGATACCATGTACTTTCGAGGATCTAATAGAAGTAGAGGAGATTCAAGGGGAAGAATCAACAAAACACCCTTAAAAATTACAGTTGTGGAACAAAACGCCACTTTTGCCAAAAACCGTAGAAAAAAACTTAAACAGCGGAGAAGAAATTGGAAAGGTAGACAATGGCCTAACAGCAACCACTATAACAGCAGATACACGAGTGACTAACAATAAAATGCATACAGAAGTAGATGACAACAGATTAATTACAATTTGGAAGAAAATGAACGGAGCACAGAAGAAAAAAATTACCAACACTTCAGAAAAACAAGAGAAAGAACAGGAATAAGACATATCACCCTATTGGTTCTTGAATGAAAAAAAATCTCAGGAGAAAATAATACTAAAAATAAGTGTTACGACAGAACATCAAAATGTCTGAAATTTTTAGTTGACCTAGGTGCAGCAAAAACAAGAATATCTAAATATTGCCTTGATGAGATTGAAACGACACTTGATGCCATTCAATGGAGGGAATTGAAAAGATGAAACAAGGAAGACACCAAAGTTTCACATTCGGAAGAAGTGATCTTATCAGAGTGACATGCCTATTGCATTTACTCGTAACTGTATACCAAAATTTTTTGACACTCCAGATATATGTCCTAGATGATGACCTTTCGAGTCTATTTGGCGTTCGAACCTTAGAAATAGAAAAATTGGACTCAGTAATAGACATTGGACGAAACATCCAGTAAACAAAAATCACATCTTCTCAATCTCGAGAAGAGAAATAGGTCACAGACAAAAAGAAGTAAAATTGATCTCAGTAAACTCACATTTGGATCATAAGAAAACAGAAACCCTCTATTTCGCTGATAGTTTAATGAACCAAAGAACCAGTCTGAAGAGAATCACCGATTTACACATCAGATTTGGACATGCATCCTATGGAAAACTAAATATAAAAAACTAATTGATATAATAGAATTAACAAGACTAACAAACTAACGATTCAAAGAGGTAATGACTGTAGTCAAAGCGCATTAGTAGAACTGGCTGAGTGGAACGACCCTACACAAGAGAAAATTTTTATTATATTACATAGAGTGGATGCTTTTTCGAGGCTGTGTGCAGCCACATTTATCCCATCAAAAGAAAAAAATACGTAATGAAAGCTATATTAATGAATTGGTTTACGAATTTTGGCCCTCCAAATCAATTTTGCACGATTTGGGGGGAAAATATAACACTGATCTCATGCTACTAATGACTTCAAGTTTTGAATGCATAACAAACACCACCACATCAAAAATAATGAGGTGATAGAGAGACATTATGGGATACTCAAAAACATCATGACAAAATTTAAAAAGGACCACAGTTTGATTGAAATTAACGACGTGTTATTAGTATATGGTATTATGGCAAAGAATATGCTGCTTGATGTAAATGGTGTATCAACGTTGCAGAGGGTGTACGGAACAAATCCTGTGATCAACACATTGAATCATGAGCAAAGTCCAAAAGATTAAATAACGCATTTGTTAAGCATTTCTTAAAGCTGAACTCGAGGAAAAACACAAAACAAAGAGTCGAAGCTTAACCGTCAGTAAGTTTAAACTAGGTGATGTGGTAAAATGCAAGAGAAAAATTAATGAAAAAAATGGTTAGGCCCTGCAAAAATAGTGATAGGCGATGGTGCAAACGTCTTGATGAAGCATCAAAAAAGAATTCTACAAGAACATGCACGTTTTACCAGAGTCACATTTGCACAGGAATGGGCACCAACAGACCGGATAACCTCATCTAAGACCCATCACAAAAAGATTAACCTACAGAGACAGAAAAGTGGATCCTGTTTTTATTGTCACAGGCAGTTTTACTCAGAATTACAGAAATTATCTGGCACAACATTAAACTTCGAGAATCGGAAAGGGGAGGGCATAGGTCTGGAGAACATTGAAATATTTCATAACCGAGTGCATCTTGCGAAAAAAAAACGCATTACATCAGAGCGGAAATTTCCGGCGTGATAAGAATGACACAACTTATGACGTAATAAGCTCACACGTAACAACAACTGTCGAAACAGATCAAAACAGAACAAGAAATCAGTGTCAGAGTATTTAGAAATCAAATCAAATTGAACATATAACAGAAACAGAAAGTGATTGTGAGATATTGAAAAAAAATTTGTTGTTACTTTTAAAAGGTATACAAAAGATTATAACATCGATCTACAGAATTTTGAAAAAGGAAAGGTCAAAATTTCATCTGATTATACTAAGCTTGCAACTTTATCAGGTTGTCTATCATATGATTATTTAAAGAAGATACACGTTTGCGAACAGCACCAGAAACAGAGACAGATAGAAAGGTTACATAATTTAAGTTCCGACAGACAGGACCAGGGAGAAGGGAAAGAAATTGACGACAAAAGGGAAACGAGACAAAACAAAACCAGAAAGAACTATCAATTCACAGTAACCACCCCAAAATCTTATGCCCGAAAATGAAGCCTTTAATTTCATAATCACAATGAGAGCAAGGGAATATGAAATAGTCAGCAAGACCGATGACAACAGTGGTGTAGCCTATAAAACAGTGCTGCAAAGTGCAAAAACACAGGAACAGAATGAAGGGTCTCTGGAGCGAGCGACAGACAAGGGGCGACAAATAGGACAGAAAAAGGACTACAAAGAAAAGACGAAACAGCACAATACCAGACGAGGACCAGAAAGAACAGAGAAAGAGTTCAAAAAGACAATCCCAAATCAAAAAATTGGATAGCACAGATCAGTCTGAGAAAACAGAGGCAGAATTGGAATAGGTCCCGAAAGTCATGAGGAAAAAAACACCAAAAATGGCCAGAGATTAAACCAAGCTGCCCAACAACAATGACAACAACAACAACAACGTCAACAACAACAACAACAACAACAACAACAACAACAACAACAACAACAAACGATAGAATCAAGACCGAAAGATTGTGTAATGAGCCCGTACATAGGAGAGTTGGTACACAGACCAAACCGTAAATTGAGAACAGGCGATAAAGCTGTATAAAACGGAGGATACAACACCAACCAAGAGATCATAAGTGAAGAAGATCAAGTCAGACAGGAGAAATTATAAATCACCACCAACCAGAGACCCAAAAGCAAAATACATGAACTTTCTGAGATATATGGAATTAAATTTCTCCTGAATACCTAATCCAATTGCAGCCACTAAAGTAGCCACAAAAAAAAAATGGAAAAATTATGGGAATAGTTTGAAGCTGCAAGACAAGAGGAATGACCAGGATGGAAGTTATATGGAGTAGTCAAGGAGGTCCGGACAAACAGAGCGATCAATAACGGCCACAAGGTCCTCAAATGCAGATGGGTGGCTACGAGGAAAGTGGCGCAGAATGGTGCCAGGGACCCTAAGAGCAGACTCACAATCAGAGAAGACATGGAGAAAAAAGAAAAATAACCCCTTGGATATTTACGCGTCGACAATTTCCACATCGGGATTCTATTTTGTCACATCGATGATGGCTCACTAAAAACGAACCCCACGTTTTGTCGATGTCAGTATAACTTTTCTGCACCGGACAGCAGTCGCCGATCAGTCTATATTTCCCCACCAAGGGAGGCAGGGACATTCATGGGGACATTGTGGAAATTTAACTTGGCTGCATATGGACTGTCAAATGCAGCGGTTGACTGGTATACTAAGATTATTAGAAAGTTCGATCAATTAGGAATCAAGAAATGCAGCATACCTCACTGCTTTTTTTACGCAACTGACCAACAGGGCAACAACATTGGATTACTATCGCTACAAGTAGGTGATATGTTGTTAGCACGCACTGATGATTTCCACGCCAAAGTAAAGATATCTTTAAAATGGATCAGCAATGGACCCGTGAAGAAGACGATTTTTGATTTTCTGGGAATGAAGATCAACACTGAAACAGACCAAGAGAGCAGAGCACTACGGAAGGATAACTTTCACACCAACTGAAAGCAAATGGGGAGAAATCAAAGAAATCCATCGAGTCACAGACAATGACGAAACCGGCATCACACCAGAGCAACTGAATTTACTACGAAGTGTGACAAGATATCTGCAGTGGGCAACGACCCTATCGAGACCAGACCTTGCAAAAAGACTAATTGATTGTTAATCGTCACTAAATACCAGACCACATAATGGAATTGTACGTAAACTGACCGGATTGTGAAAAGTTACAAATCCAGGATGCAGCAATAGATTATGCTGAGAGCAATGATAGGGCCCTTAGAGATAGGATATACATCGATGCCAGCTGCATAGGAAGAGAAACGTTCAGGCAAGTTGGAATCATTCGTTAGAAGAAATGAGCATCAATAGCGGTATTCCATTGGTCAAGCAAGACGATAACAGAGCAGAAAATCATACATACGAAATCAGATACCACAAATCATCATCGGAGAGAGTATCATAATGAAGATCTTTCAGTCGTGATTCGATTGATTCTTGAAAACTTCCAAAAAAAATTCCGCTTGTGAAGAAAAACCGGCTTGAAACTTTTTGAAACTTTATTTGAGCGAATAAAGCGAGCGTTAAGACAAACAAATATATATTGATGCATAATTTAAGCACTATAAACTGAGCTTTAAGCAAATAAAATTTTAAGAGGACCAAAAATTTGCAAAAAAAATGAAGAAAAAATTATGTTTTATTGAAATTGTTTTTTTTCTTTTTTTAGTCATTTTTCTACAAAAAAATTGTCCAATGTGCTTATATTACTATGACTGTCACAAAAAAAAACGAAAACAAACTTAGCCGATTCCTGTGCAAGTAGCGCAGAATGCTCCGACCATAGTCTTTATAAAACTACAAAAAATGTTTTTTTTCCAAGTAGTGAACTTTTTTCTGCGTGGTGTGATAAAAGAATCTGATGTAAAACTATACTTTGAGCATTTATGACAGTCATAGTAAAATTGGCACTTGGGTCAATTTTTTTGGAGAAAAATGACTAGAAAAACAAAAAGTTTAAAAAAATTATATTTCAATTTTTTTTCTATTCTTACCGAAATATTTCCCAAAATGGAGCTTAGAAAATTCAAAAAACAATTTAACTTGCTGAGGCAACTTTAGTCCATAATAAGCGTTATTCATGACAATTAGTCAATTAGGATTGGCGACGGTCAATCATATTATTCGGTTTTTGAAATGCTTGAATTATAAACACAAGAAAATTACCTTCAACCGTGTTTTATTTTTCAACTATCTTAAACATAGTTTGGAGGCTTAAATTTTTTGAAAACGCCAATAACTACTGAAGAAAGACCCTGAAATAAAGATATTCTTAAAAAAAGTTTTCAAATTGGTTATATTTTATGACTTAATGAGAAATATTTCGGCTTGAAGTCCCAAATTTTACGGTTAGGCTTGAAGTCCCGTCGGTTTGATGTCCGGCTCTCAAATAAGTCATCCGTGTTTTACATTATTTGAAGCATAGCGGAAGCGTCATTGATTGCAATAGCAATTATTGATATTTCGAATTTCAAAGGATTGGAGTAAAACCTAAAAACGAAGGTAATTATTTTTGTCAATTCAGTACTCTTTTTTTCTTAGCAGTTAATTAACTGAAAAAAATTTAAATATTTTAATTCTTATCTTCTGTTTCTTTTGAGTTTTGTTTATAATGCAATCTCCACGGGCTTAAATTCAATTTTAAGGTAACCCGTTACTTACTGGCTGAAGCTGAACACTGCTCGCCGTGCAAATCCTCGAACAAAACTTGATAGCATTTGATGAAAACATGAGCAATTTATAATAAACGAAAAAAGTGTACCCAAACACAAAGTGAAGATCTAAGTGGCTATTTTTTGTGTCCGGCAACGCTTGATTGCGACAAAATATCTTGTCAAATTAAATTTCAAAACAGTTTTGATTAAATCGAAGCCTACAGCTCACGTTAAAAGAGAAACTGAAAATATAACTCTCCTTAATTTAACCAAATGAGCCGAAATACCTGGTGAGAAACCTTCTGCGAAATAGCGATATAACTTTTTATTTTTGAGCTCAATTAGGACGTCAATATTTTGAGATTATATTAGGAAATACTGTCAAACACTGCTATTTTAAAGTAAAGTTGATATTGGTTCAAACAAAACTAAATCAAACCCGAGTGTATTAACTCCATCGTTATCTTCAAAGTCGGAACCAAAAACTGAGCAAAAAACAAAGAAAAGCTTACCTGAAAACATGCCATATACTTTCTTTCTATTTGCAAAATTACAATTCTTACAATGAATGTTTCAAATTGTACAGAGATTGAACCCGCCCACTTGAATAATTGAACAAATGACCGGAATATGAAACAGAAAAAAAAAGAAAATAAAAACTTACCAGGAAAGCCTCAATCAATTTTTTATTGTGAGCAAAGCTGATTTGGCGTTTAACGCAGAACAAAAAAGATAAAACACTTGTTTTTCTTTTATAGAAAACAGGCGAAAACAAAACCGAACAGTTCCTTTGGAGTCATTAGATCGTTTCGTTTCCCACTTTACAACCATCTGACACAAAAGAATCACTCTTAAACAAAGTACTTAAATCACATTTTATGACTTTGATATTAAGAGCTCAACAAAACATCAGAAGCCACAAAAACTATCAAAAAAATATCAAAAAATTAAAAACAAAGTGAAACACAAAAGACATTGAGAAGACGATGATTTTGTAGGCCATCGTGTGAAATTTTCAAAATTGAAGATGAACGAGGTAAAGCATAGAACATCAGGTGATCAGAAACAATTCAAAAATTGGTTTTCAATAAAAACCGACTGTACTGACTACAACCTACTATCGCATAAACTAGCTTGTTAGCTTGCATGATGGTCATTTTCTTTGTGGAATCACTGTTTTTGCAAACAAAACGTAAGAACTGACGTCGGAGGATTTCGTAATGTGAAAATTTTCAATAACGAAAAGTTTCAAAAATTTCAGTTTTTAATACTTCAAATGGCGCAAAAATGGCGAGGTTAGTGACTATGAATCAACCGCAACTTTAACGATTTGTATATGGTTTTTCAAATTCCTTTTTTTAATTCAGTTATTTTTTAAAACAGTTGAACCGAGCATTATGCCTTAATTTATCTTATCAAATTTTCACTTACAATTTTTATGTAATTCTCTTTTGTCTGATAAACATTTGTAATTAACTAATTAGCTTCTGTTGAAAATCCGCTTGAGTCTTGGTTGTTCAAAAGTTTTAGATGTGATGCAGAATTTACAGCTTTTGCAAGATCATGACAACCAGCTGATTAGTTTTTTGGAGATTGAACAATATGCCTTCAAATAAATTATAACTCGTTTACTCAGTTTCATAGAACCCAAAATCATTCATTCATATTTTTATCAATCATTCTTTTCTAGATGTGCAAAAATTAATTTGGGCAAGAATCTTTAGTTGAAGCTTGTATGAAAGCTACTCTGAGGAGTTGAAAAAAAATTAAGATTGTTTTCACCCAAATTCAGGTATTTAAGAGAAAGATTGCAGGGTTAATTGAGTAACTTTGCAATATAACTTCAGCAGTTTTTGTCTGGCATTGTTTAATTTTTCTTTCAAGTCTGAAAAAACGGTTTTGTCACGCAGTTTGACATTTCTTACAAATCTGGTTGCCGAGTTTGTTACAAATAAAACTGCCAGTTACTTTCCAAGTTTCAAATTTCAGTAAGAGTAGAAGTTTTCAAGCGTTCGGATTTTTTTTCTGTTCATAAATACTTTCTCAGTCAGTACAGTTTGCTTTGAGAAATTTGAAAATAAATGAATTGTACTTTTTTAATGTAAGAAATTGGAGAATATTGTTCGGCTCATAAAAACAAAACAGAAAAAAGCCCAGTTCAGCCCAATTCAGTAATAAATCTGAAAAGATTTCTCTGGAAGCCAATTCATGGTTATAACTAAGTTTGCAATTAACCACTTTTTCTGCTCATCGATGCTTAAAAAGTTATTGTTCCGATTTTCGATACGAAAGTAGCGGAATATTTGTTTGTGGTCGGGGTGGGTTTGTTTTTTCTTCAGACAAATTTCGACTTTTTAACTAGCCATTTTTGACGGCATCTTAAAAATATCATTCGAAAGATATAGTTAACCTGAGCTCAAATTTGAAAAGATATTTCACCTGTGATTGTTTTTCGTAACGTTATGGGGGTCTAAAGATTGCCATTTTGGCCAATTTGGGACAATTAACGCGCGATATATTTCGCGCTATTAACGCGTAAGCGGAGATTTAATATGTCCTGCAAGTCGTTCCAAATTGGTTGAAAGAAACTTATTTGCCATGACTGATTTGTACAAGGAGCAAAATCTATTCTTTTGTACTTTATATGGCGTGTGGGGTGGTGATTTCATAAGAAAGTTTCAAACTTCAGAATTTTTTTTTAATTTTAATTTATTACATTTAGTTTTTTTGTTACTACTACTCCATAAACCTTAAAAGGCAGTCAGAACATTCAGGGCTTCGCACTGATACGAGCAGTCTTGTTTAGAGTATATTTTCCGTTAGATCGTTTTGCATTTAGGTTTTTCATAACTTTTGGTTTTCATCTTCCATGAAGTCATACTTTCTTCTTTTGGAACAAAGCGGATTTCTAAACAATCCTAGTAAAAATATTTGAATTTTTTACAATTTTCTCTACTCGTTTTTTTTCTATAATATTGATGAACCTCCATAAACCTTAAAAGGCAGTCGGGACATTCAGGGCTTCGCTCTGATACGAGCAGTCTTGTTAATTTCATGCTAGTTTGGTTATAAATGCCAGAGATTGAAATAAGATAAGACCGCCAAAGTTTTTGTCTTTTCCAGCTTAAGCATTGTGTAATGTTCTAAAATATAACAATCCGTTCATGAACATACAGGGATTGAAAGAAAAAATCTTTCAGCCCGTCTCAAAAATTAAATTTTCAAGTTTTCGGTTTTTTCAATATCTGGAAAATTATTTCAAGCTAATATTTCTTTCCTATAGAAAAAATTCAAAATAACCATGGGCTGAGCTAAAAAACTTCCCCATTAAGCTAGGGATGCATATACAAAACAGTCCCATACAAAAAACCCAATACAAAATAGTCCAAAAAGTCATGAAATTAAGGAAAAAAACAGTCCAATACAAAACAGTCAGGTTTAAGGTCGCCGGTGAGCGTGATGAGCGCGCGTCGCTGCTTCGCGACGATAACCGGCTCTAAATTTCGTATGAAGTCCTACCCTCTGCTGGCAAGCTCGCAACACGTTGGCGCGACTTGCGCGACTTGCCAACAGCGGTCACTAATTTGTTCTTTATGTGTGTTCAACAAAGGAAATTTCTCGGCCTAGCGGCTTGTTGAAACCATTATTACTTGGGACTGTTTTTCGGATGTTTTCTATCGGACTGTTTTTTTCGTTCATTTTCATATTTTTCCGGACTGTTTTGTATTGGACTGTTTTGAATGGGACTGTTTTGTACAGACACGAAGCTCGGATATTGCAGAAACAATTTTTCAGCTAATATCAATTGTTTTCAAAAACAAAAGATGGACATAATAATGAGTTGTTTTCATTTCATCCAATTGAATTGACGTAAATTTTGCATCTTACGAATTCTGCTCAAATTGACCAAATATTTGAGAGAAATAACTAAATTTTCCTCTTTTTAGTCTCTTTTTCCTTTTTTTCATGGATGTTTTTTGAAGTACAAAGAGTTTCAGAAAAAGTCCCATTTAAACTTTTTATTACTTACACCATGAAAATATGATAAATTAAAAGTTCCTATTGACAGATTTTGATCTTTTTTGATAAAATAAATTTTTCAACAGAAAACAAACAAGCAAAAAATTATGCAGAAATAGAAATTGTCGATAAACAATGGATCACAAAAAGTGACCAGTAGCAGTAGAGTACACGAAATTTACTTGTCAGAGTTTATTTTTTATTGCCAGAGTATAGCTAATGAAATGGAATGTAAAATCTCAAAATTTGCAAAAATGCGCAAAAAAATAAAAGTGTAAACCAAATTTTAAACGTACTTTTTATATTTAGGAGAGCAAGTGCCAGTAAAACCATTAGTGATTTCAAACATACATGCAATTTTAGTTTTTATGGATTGTTAATTTGAGTTCTTATAGGGGTTTGAAGCCAATCTGGATTGTCTCAATCTTAGAAGATGCTGTAAGATATTTATTTTGTAAAGCATGAACACTTTCAACTTTGGTCGGTTGAGTTTCGAGTTTGATTTAAAAAAAGGCTGAAACAATACGGGAAAGGAGAAAAAGGAAACACTATTAAATTGGATTAATCTAGGATGCAATATAGAATTGATTGACTTGGAAAACCTACAGTTTGATTGGAATGGTCGAAATTTTATCTAGGAATGAAGCAAGTTTCATTGATTCTTTGGATAAATTCCTTTTTTCTTCACATTTCTTCATTCTTCATATTTTGTAGCATTGTTTCTCAACAAATTTGTAACGTTATTTTATATACAAATAATCAAAATTTAGATTTGAATTATTTGTAACTATATAAATATAAACTGTATATCTGTTTTTGAACTTTCAACTAAAAACCCAAGTCTATCAAATTTTTGAGCGCCGTCAATTTTTATGAAAACCTTGCCTTTTAGATGCCCGTATAATACCCGAATAATACCCCGAATAAAAAATATGATCAAAGACTCGGGGGTACTTGGGAATAATACAGAAATTGTACCAAACAAATTTTGGTACCCTATGACTGCAAATAAACAATATGTACAAAAGTAAGAGACAAAACGTTATTCACATAGTCTGCATTTACCCAGCTGGCATGGCAATAAATTACACTTTAATTCTTAAGCAAATAAAGTTGATAGATTAATTATTTCTTATTAAAGAAGTATGAAATATTAAAAAATTAGCTCACCTAAGTCTAGCGTGGCGTAGTTGCCATCTGTGTGAATATACGCCATTTCGGTAGTGGCTTTTCCTCCTTCGAGTTTCTACGGAACACAAATGCGTTGAATTCTTTTAAAAACTAGAATCACACCGAGTTTCTGTTTCTTCTCTGTTTTGTATAATTGTTTTTTCCCTTCGTCCCTGTTTTCGGTATGAATAATAAATGGAATTATTAAAGGAGGTAATGGGACAAAAAGTGAGCTGAGAACGGTAATTCTAAGCGCGGATTTTAACAAGAGACAATCAAAGGTGCAATCAAAGGCTGAAAACACATAGGCTGCTGGTCAAATTTCACTTAAGTAGCTTCAAGCCCCCTCCCCCACTCACTTCCAATTCTCCCCTCATACGCCCCAAGATGAAAGAGCGGAACAACTATTGAGATCTCCCTTTGGGACTATAAAGTGTTCGTGCCACTAACGGAAATAAGCCTTCTAAATAATTAAAAAACACTTAATCAATTCATAGCGAGCAAACAAAAACAGAACTTGAAACTTGATGAGAGCATGACAGTACTATCCAATTACAATTAAATTGCTAAAAATATTGTAGAACCCAAAAAATTTTTTCACGTCTTTATTTAGAAAAAAAATACAAAATTTTCTGATTTTTAGTCTCTTTAACCAAAATATTTCTCTTTATTCTACAAAGTAAGCATTCATACTGAAACTAATTAGGTGAAAGTCAGTGAGTATAATAAGAAAAGGTATGAGGAGTGATTGTTCCAACAGCTTAATGGCATCATCCACGGGGAAAATGATTTCTAATTCCGGATACGTCGCCTTGCTAAATTGAAGACCGGACTAAGACTGCATTTTTCCACAAGAATAGTCTTCACTACTTCTTTCTTTTCAATTCAGGCGACTTTGGCAAGTGAATTTGTGCGTGGGTTGTCTATTGTCTGGATTGAGCTGGGTTAAAAAGTCGGGTTCTGCTGGGTTAAAAAGATAGCAGAGAAGTAGCTGAATTGCATGCAGCTTGCCCAGACAGAAATGGCAGAATTGATGAATGACAATTTACGGATTTTGCTCTAAGTAAACGGCATTTATCTGGCAAATCGACCGGATATACCATTGGAAACATTAATAACACAGTTATCAACTGCACTGGGAGCAAGTTATAAGCCGGGTTATGAAAGTATGAAATCACCACCCTTATAGCAGCATTCTTTTTGGCTTTTTCAAGGGCCTATATGCAGACCATGTTTTGTATGCAAAATATATAACAGTCACGTCTATAACTAGTTCAATATTGTAAAACAAACGAAAATAAACAAAAAGTGGTCTTTTTGTTTGCAGTTTGAGCCATTTTTTTTTTGTTTAAATATGTGTCTTAAATATTTCGAAGCCTAGTTACGTCAATTATATGAACTTCATATCAAGTTCAGCCTTTCCAGTTGAAAGAAAATGCTTAAAAAAAAAGAAGAAAAGTCTTTGCTAATTTTATCGCCACCCTTTATTCTTTTTTTAGCCTTATCTAGTTTGTTCATGCATTTGTCTTCATACCATTCGTCCGTAATCTTGTCGAATTGTTGGTTAATTAATTATAAACGTGCTGAAAATGGAGCTTGAAATTGGAGATCATCCTTCGGACAAAGTTATTTACGGGGAAAAAGTCTTGTACCTGATTGCAACACCTTCGCTTGTATCAAGGGTAATGACAACCATTAACCCTAAAAATAGGACTCACCAACCATAAAATTTTTCTAAGAGCGTCTTTGGCGCCAGTGTACACTAATTTTAAGGGAGCGCTAATTTTAACCTAAGGGAACACTAATTTTAAGGGAGCGCTAATTTTAACGTAAGGGAACACTAATTTTAAGGGAGCGCGAGCTCCCTTGGTCAAAACAGGTACTGCAGACCTGTACTGCCACTGCAGACCTGTACTGCCACTGCACACCTGTTTTTTCAAAAGTTTGCCGGCAGCGCAAAATTTGTGGTCAAATTGGGGTCTTTATAATCTTTTGGGAGTGCTCGAGAAATCAGTTTGGTCGAGCTAAAAAAAGGTCGATACAATTTTCAGGAAACGTTCGATGAAAATCTGCTCCCTTCGAGAAAATCTTAGATCCGCGTCTGAACATACGTACAAAAGTTTTTTTCACTATGGTAAACAACCGTAATTTCGGTTTCGGCTCAATTCGATTCGGTTCGATTTTGCTCAAACAAATATTGATTCGCTAGCATTCGTTTTGCTAGGAACTCAGCAACTAAACATGTAATAGCGGAGAAAAGGGTTTATTTTAAAATTAGTTTCTGAAGCAAAATTACCAACTGTTTTGTGTTTAAGTTCCAGCCAGCACTGCATGTACGTTCGCTCGGTGTGACTGCACCTGGTAGACGAGTAATACTCAAAATTGCCAGCGATTATAAGTTTGTTACCACAGTATCACCGCACCTATTATGTCCCAGTACCGAATGTGTTTCTGGCTTTCACGTAACTGGAATAAGCGATGCAATTTCCCTTTTGTAAGCCTATTTTTGTGACGAAAATCATTTTTAATTCTTTGCAATACATTAGCAGAATTTTGAAGTTTTACCGCACACCTCGTAAAAATAACAAAGATTATGAATCATTATGAATGAAAGCTAGTTTTTTTACTACTACTCTGCCACTTTGTTGGATTTGTTTTATTAACTTTTGGTTTACACTAACAATTTACATAAATGGAATAAATAATATTAACTTTTCTGAGCTATTCCGAGAACAATTTTGAGCTGTTCCGAGAAGTTACCGTTTTTTTCAGCTCGTTTTTGTGTCATTCGCTCTAAAAACTAAGAAGATGCTCGTATGAAAGGAAGCGCCTTGAAAGATAAGTTCTGACATTCATAGTTATGCCCAACTGGTGGCAATATCGGTAACCTTGAGCAATTTAATCGATCAAATTTTAGAATTTTTGGTTAAATAATTTTTTTGGAAAAGTGTTTTGCGTGTGGAAAAGAGAGGAAAATTAAACTCCATCTTCAAAATGAGCAGTTTTCGGTTGTATAATTTCCTTCAGTTTCGTTGATTGAAAGGGATACTACCAACAATTTGGCATTAACTCTAATTTGCTCAAAGGATTTTGACGAAAGTTTAAAAATATATAAAAACTTGAAATTGTGTTTTTTGTTTTGGAACATAATATATATTTATATATATTTCTTAAAAGTTCCAATCATATCAACATCACCTAGGACAAAACCATCTTGGCTGGCCATAAAATCAGAGAATCAAAATCTTTCTGAAAATTTTGAAACTTTTTTCCGGTTACCGCACGCTTATTTTCCATTTTTATTTGAGTAGACTAAAAAAGTTTTTACCTCTTCTTTTAGGAGTGGGCTAGCGATGGGAAGGGGAAAGAGAGAGAGAGAGAGAGAGAGAGAGGGGGGGAGGGGAGAGAGATAGAAAGAGAGAGAGAGAGAGAGAGAGAGAGAGATAGAAAGAGAGAGATAGAAAGAGAGAGAGAGAGAGAGAGAGAGGGAGAGAGAGAGAGAGATAGAAAGAGAGAGAGAGAGAGAGAGAGAGAGGGAGAGGGAGAGAGAGAGAGAGAGAGAGAGAGAGAGAGAGAGTATTATTTATTTCGCCGCTAGTTTGAGGAGGCGGATGAAAACCGGAACCCTCTAGCCGAAATGGAATACGAATTTTTTACCCTCGAGATACGAATCGCGCGTTTTATCCTCTCACCATAACCATATTGCATTTCATCAAAAACCTCATAGTATTTCTAGAGTAGACACGAATGTGACACTCGCTAGCACTGTTTTGAATCATATTACTATAAAATCTCATTCAGATAATTTTTGCATGCAGTTACTAACTTTTCAGAGAGAATGTATGTATCAAGATTGACTATAACTTCAAACTTGCATTCAAAAATTGCTCAAATTTTGCAGATTGCTCTTTTAATTAACTTTTTCTGCTCCAGCTTTTTTTTTCAATTTATCATGAAAATTCGTTTTAAAAACTCGGAAAAGGCAAAAAATAATAATCTTTAAATGTTTAAATCGTAACTTCGGATGTTTAAATCATAAGCTTAAATTATTAGTAAAGTCTTTGCTGTTGTAACTAAGCTGACAAAACTCAGATAGTTCAATAAATATGAAAAAGGTAATGGCGGATTTCTAACCCGAGATTTTTGTCGATTCAGGAGTGGATGATACCTCCGAGCCGTATGAGCCGCATAAGAGCTAGAACTTGAATTGTTTAAAAACAAAGTTAACAACTGATTCAGTTATTTTGTTAACCAAATTTTGAACCTGAAAAAAGCGTGCACTCATGTAACCTGAAAAAACTGCAAATATGAAATCCAACCACATATCGCAAGTGATTTCAGAGAAAACGACCGAAACATGGAACGTGTTATTTTTCAAAACTGATTGAAAAGTTTTCATAACATCGGTTCAAAACAGTAACTGTATGTCGTTGGTTTAGGTCGTCAATCAAAAATTATTAAGTCCCATTATTTGTTTGGCTAATTCTATTGATTTGTGATCCAATCGAAAGAAAGTCAAAACAAACAATATTACAAAAATTAAAACAACTTTTAAAAAAAAATAACCTACATTGTAGAAAAAACGTGAAAGTGTTCAAATTGAAATTGAAGTCAGAATTGCAAATATTTATAATCTATTCAAAAGCAAACAAATGTTTTTTATCATTGAAATTCAAAATTATTCCTTTAAACTGTATGAAATAACTTATTTGAAAAATCTCATTCAGATAATTTTTGCATGCAGTTACTAACTTTTAAGAGAGAATGTATGTATCAAGATTGACTATAACTTCAAATTTGCATTCAAAAATTGCTCAAATTTTGCAGATTGCTCTTTTAATTAACTTTTTCTGCTCCAGTTTTTTTTTCAATTTATCATGAAAATTCGTTTTAAAAACTCGGAAAAGGCAAAAAATAATAATCTTTAAATGTTTAAATCGTAACTTCGGATGTTTAAATCATAAGCTTAAATTATTAGTAAAGTCTTTGCTGTTGTAACTAAGCTGACAAAACTCAGATAGTTCAATAAATATGAAAAAGGTAATGGCGGATTTCTAACCCGAGATTTTTGTCGATTCAGGAGTGGATGATACCTCCGAGCCGTATGAGCCGCATAAGAGCTAGAACTTGAATTGTTTAAAAACAAAATTAACAACTGATTCAGTTATTCTGTTAACCAAATTTTGAACCTGAAAAAAGCGTGCACTCATGTAACCTGAAAAAAACTGCAAATATGAAATCCAACCACATATCGCAAGTGATTTCAGAGAAAACGACCGAAACATGGAACGTGTTATTTTTCAAAACTGATTGAAAAGTTTTCATAACATCGGTTCAAAACAGTAACTGTATGTCGTTGGTTTAGGTCGTCAATCAAAAATTATTAAGTCCCATTATTTGTTTGGCTAATTCTATTGATTTGTGATCCAATCGAAAGAAAGTCAAAACAAACAATATTACAAAAATTAAAACAACTTTTAAAAAAAAATAACCTACATTGTAGAAAAAACGCGAAAGTGTTCAAATTGAAATTGAAGTCAGAATTGCAAATATTTATAATCTATTCAAAAGCAAACAAATGTTTTTTATCATTGAAATTCAAAATTATTCCTTTAAACTGTATGAAATAACTTATTTGATTTAATGAAGCGTTTTGCTTTATTCTGGGAATTGAACTTCGCTTTTTCATTGCAACACTGCTAGCCTTGCTTGTAATTTTTAACCTACTGATTTTGTTTTAGCTGTTTGCTTTTATCAAATAGTTTTGAAAACGATTTTGCAATTTTCTTAGTTTAAGCATTTTTCACTCATGCTCGAGGTATGTATTGACCGTGCTCGACGTATGTCCCGGGTTTTAATGCTTACCTTTAAATTTCGACAAGTGGCGACCAAAGATCGATATATTTTGAACGCCTAGACCAAAACTTGATAAATTTCGGTAATCTGACCTATTTAGGAGTCAGTTTTGACCATATTGACGAAAAAAGTGTACTCGGCTTTGCTCGACCTAAGCCAGATATCTCGTTTGTTTCGACGGGCTTGAGGAATTTCTGACCATGTTGAAATATGTTTCCGCAGTTCTTAATGTATATTTCGACCGTGCTTGCTTGATGTATGTATTGACCAAGCTCGATTTGGTTTGATTATGCTCGACCGAGTTTCCATGTAATTTGAGTTTTCTTGAGATTGGTTTTTTCATTTTTCATTGTAAGATTGGACAATCTACAAATACTTGAATTTGCTTGGGGCAGACTTGTTAACGGGCCGCCATAATTGAGGCCCGGCCCGGCCCGGCCCGGCCCGGCCCGGCCCGATATAATTCAAGTCGAGCCCGTTGGCGGCCCGATAAACAGGGAATTTATTAAATATCGGCCCGTTGGGGCCCGTTGCTGCTTTTTTAGTAAAAAACAAATTTGTTTCAAAACAATTTTTATTAATTGTTTTACTTATTTATAAAGACTTTTTTTAAAAGCCATGGAAACCATTTCAATTGCCTCAACGTTTGTAGGCGAATATTTCTGCCCGTCTTTCGGATGCCGTTAGACCGCAATGGTGCTGGATTCAAATTCGGAATAATGAATCCAGAGGCGACAACTTTCACAAGTTTAAATGTCTTCCAGACTTCGGATTTGAAGTGCTTTGTGGTGCCCACAGAGTCTTCTTCCACAAATGCAAAGATTTCGTGCTTCGTGTCACGTCGAATTTGTTTCTGCAGTGAATCGGCAGTGAACGTAGTAGTCATGTCGTTTGGCACACTGCAAGCTGTACAGTGCGCACGAAACATAACATTGGTTAGTCAATAAAAGTAAAACCCGTTGGGGCCCGTTGACAAAAGTGAAAACCTCGGCCCGGCCCGGCCCGGCCCGGCCCATTGAGGCCCACGGGTGGCCCGCCCCGTTGACAAGTATGGCTTGGGGAACACTTTGACATTGCCAGAGGTGTTTTTTTTGCAAGCTAGATTTTTGTTTCAACCATTCTCGAGGTATATTTCAAATTTGTCGCAACTTCTCTCTACAATTTATTTTGTATGGCACCGCATACGCATTTTCAAGGTCCTAAAATGTAAATTAAAGCTGCACAATTTACTATTCAAGCCGACGCGTCCAATAATTGGTCACAGTGTCCAAAAACAATTAATAAACTCAAAAAAAAACGATTGCCAGAAGCATTGAAAAAAAGCAGTCACTGGGCAGAGAGGTTAAAATATTTCAACGAAAAAACAAATGCAAATTTTTTTTAATTTTTCCAACAATTAATCAAGAAGCAGTGTTGAAAATTTCACATTTGATGGAAAAACAAAGTGTAAGCATCCCGTCGAATCAAAAAAGGAAAAATTGTTTTCTCAAGGTTTGTTGGTTTTTCAATTAGTGCTTGTCGAAAAAAAATTCTGAGAGCTGGAAACACCTCGTAAGCAGCACAAGGGTTTTGATTTTTGGCCTTAAAGGGCTTTGTTAAAAAGTTCATGGGCAAAAAACAAGTTACATGGTAAGGCGTAAAAAGTACTGCTAGGTTATATGGAGTTTTTTGCGCTGGTGATTAAAATATATCAACTAAAAGCTATTTTTGTAACGTTTCAGTTTGACTGCTCCTTTCGATGCACAAATTTCTGATAGGTAGATATGTTGGTTTTTCAATTTTCTTGTATGATAGCCAAGGTATTAAAACGTTTTTAGTTTTAGATGTTCGAACCTTTGTGGAGCCAGGTCATATAAGTTTCCGACTTTTTGTCCGTCGGTTTCGCACTTAGCTTTCGCACTGTCTGTCGGTTTCGCAGTTCATTAGCCTTTCAACAATTAGACAGCTCGAAATGTGCCAATGGACTCGAAAAAACCCACAAATTAGATCAACTTTTTATGAACATATTTTTAATTTCGAGATTCGGAGAAATAAAATGCATCATGGTACAACTCTCTGAATCTTCATTTGTTCATAGATTAAACCTTTTTTCCATAAATTTTACACAGTTCGAGCGTACTGAATCTTTAGTTTTTTCTTACCCAAAGAAAAATCTTAAAATTAAGTTCAATTTTCAAAAATGTTGTTTACTGTGCCTTTTGCAATGCATTTGATTTAAAAACATTGATAGTCATACTGCAAAACATCGCAAATTCCTAGAAAAAAAGACGAGAAAAAAAACAAGACGCTATTGAGAACTTTTTCACTATGTTCATTGACACTTACAATTTCAAGTCCAAAATATCAAATTTCTTGTCCTGAGTATGAGGGGTTTTAAGCTGTGATTGAAGAACAAAAAAACCGTGATTGAAAAAACAAGAAAACCCTAAAAACAAAATTTTGCTGATTGATTCAGCTTCAGTAGATTTGTGAGTTACAGTAGCAGATAAAAACAACCAAAACGTAAAGAAGTTTTTTTGTTGACAGTAATTTGCGCCTTCAATGTTCATTGACTGTCTGTAGTTATTAAGAGTCAACCACAGCAGCATTTAGTTGTGATATCAACCAAAGGCATAAAATTGCAGGATCAACCGTACCATCTTCCCCTTAATCATTTTGGGGGGATACGACTTTTTCCAAAACATAAGTTAGAATAGAAAAGTTTGTTGTCTATGTAATTATCCGAACTAAATTTGTAGCCTATCAAAAAACAATTATAAAAAAAATCAAAGGAAAAATTTTTGCGAGTTAGAAGGAAATGTATGCTTTTTTCAGAATTAACGGATGCTCGGGGAGGACATTCATCAATGTTCTCCCCGAGCATTCTTCCACAGTAATCGATGCATTTGCTTGTGTAATAATCATACCCACAGAGGCAAAGCTGTGCTTCGCTAACACAAGCGAGTAAAATGCAAAAAGAGCTCTAAACAGGCAAAAAAACAAACTGAACACAGAGGTGAAGCTGCACTTCGCAAACACTTGCGAGAACGAAATCAAAAAAAAGCTCTAACAAGTGACGTAAGAAACAGTAGAAATAAGCTTCGCGTTTGCAAAAACTCGAGGCTAAACAATAACTTGAATTAGCAAAACACTGCGACCTAGCAAATTAGAGTCTCACGCACTAATCATTCAGCCACGGATGCTTAAAATCCCCAAAAATTAGCCACCAATAAAGCAGCTAGATATGCTTAAATTGTCAAATTGATGCAACAAAAGTAACACCAAATACAAAAGTTACAAACTTGCATGAATTAAATTGCAATTCATAAAGCGACTTTATGTATAAATTATGCGTTTCAAAAAATTGCGAGATATTTTGAGCTAGAAAATTTCTGAAATCGTGATTTTCTTAATTGTTGTTGTATGAAACGAATAGCTTTTTTCGGTTCAATTGATGATTTAAAAATGCATCAACTTTGTAAATTTATCAACTGAGTACATTTAATCAATAAGCTGTAAAGGTGCAACTAAAAATCAAAGGTGCAACAAAATATCAAAATATCTTATTGCCAACTCGATGCTGCAAATTCAACGCAGGAAATATTGTTGCTTTAAGACGCAGCAAATATTGTTGCAGAAAAAAGTTCGTACTACAACACATTGCTTCGCAAGTGTAATAAGCGTGCTCGCTTGCTTAGCTCCCTCGCTTAACTCGCTCGAAATTAGACAAAAAAAATTAAACCGAATTTTCGCGACATTTGGAAAACTCGGATGTCAAAACACAAGTTATCAATAAGTTGTAAGGATGCAAATAAACTGCCATACCAATTGGATGCAGCGAATTCGATGCAGTAAATATTGTTGCTTCAAGTCGCAACAATAATAGCTGCTTATTTGAAGGAGAAAACTACCACTCGATTTTTCAATTGCATTCTTTATCTAAGACTTGGCTGGGTAGTTTCCGAAAAACGTGAAGATCCAAAAATAGATTTTCCCGAAGTGGATTTTCCCATATCGGCTTTTTTCAGAAAATAGGGTGAAACACATTAACGTGGAAAAATTTAAGCACCACGTTAGTTTAAATGAACTAACAACCTCTTAATCAGCAGGTTAGTTTTGGAACAAAATGAAAGTTCCAAAAAACAGGCATTACCTCAAAATTTAGTCATTTCTAAAGAGCCATAATTTTTTTTTTCAAAACGCAGAGCATGGCCGCTTACGCAGAAAAAATTCGTATAACTCGTTTTTTTTTTTTGCTTTCGGTTAAAACTTAATTTCCAAGTTGGTAGGGTAGTTCTTGAGAAAAAATTTAAAAGTTAACCAACACGTCAAAAAATGGGCTTGTTTGAGGCCATAACTTTTTTAACTAAATTTGGGGAATCACCGCTTGTGAAGAGGAGATCTCCAAAGTTATTTTTTTAATTGAAACTCTCATCTAAGATTTGTGCATTTAAAATTTGAGAAAATGAAAAATTTCAAACAAATTGGTCAAAAACCCATCTACTGACACTTTCGAAGGCCGTAGAACGTGGGGTAACATAAAAAGAGACTAGTAACATATGCAGGCACATAAATGAGCAGCCGATTTCTACATTGGTACTACTTTTAACGCGGATGCGAAGCTTCACAAACACTAGCGAGAACAGGGCAAAACTCAGCTCTGTTAATTGCAGAAAGAAAAAGTAGAAATAAGCGTCGAATAAAAGCAAAACTTCGGCAACGTCTGAGAATCGAACCTGCGAGATAGAGATTATGCGTCTAACGCACTAAACACTTAGCCACGAAAGCACAATAAATGTTAAAGACTAGTCACAAAAAAAGCAGAGAACAGATGCTATGCAATTTCAAATGCTACAGTAAAATTTCCAAATAAGTAAACACTTTTAATGAACACTTTTATTAGCGAGTCAGGTTAAAAATAAATCAGATTTGTAATGATATACTAAGCTGTACGCTAGTGTAACAACCAGTACAGTAGTTAATGAGAAAAATTGAAATTTCGGCGAAAAGTGCAAAAATTTTCCAAAGCGTAGCAAACAAAAACCAACAAACCCCATAAATTTTCATAATATCTCTTTTTCAATAGGACCTAACACTAATCAAAAATAAAGCAACACTATATGCTATGAAACTACCTATGCTTAAATATGATTAAATTGAAATATACAAAAGTGCCACCAAATGAGTACTTTCATTTGCGACTTAGGTTAGAAAAAACTCTTCGCAATACTACATTATGCTTCACTTGTGTAAAAAAAGTTGTCCCTGCTAAAGTATTTGAAAAATTTAAGCACCTAAACCGCGGCGATTTATTTCAAATTTTTTAGTTTGGATATGTTTTGGAAAACGAAGCATACATAGTTCAAAATGCTCGTGCATAGCTAATTTATTGTTTATAAAAAACCGTTGAATAAACTTGTGCAGCATTAGCGTTGCATGCGCTTCCTCATTGATAAGACTCAATTTGAACAATTCAAGCTTCAGCAACAAATATCACGGCAAACGATAAAACGTACAATTAATTCTATTGAATTCGGTTTTCAAAAATGTTTCGCTGTTCTTTCGCTATTATTTCCATGGTTTCCTCCCTATTCTTTCTGTCGCCAAATTGACAATGTATTAACGCATCATCTGGACCGGACAGTATTCCACATATTGAGATGTCAGAGGGGTTGAGTGTTCAGAATGCGTCCACGAGTTCCAGTAGCTTCTTCTGTTCCTCCTCCCGCTCTTCCTCCCCTCTCTCGTCTCCTAGTCTGGAAGCATACTCTGCAAAAAGCAACAGCACAAGCTAAGTAATTTTCCTCAAATTAGCGATGAATTTAACCTCTTCTACCAAAGCAAATATACCAGAAGAGGGATCGGAGAAAATTGAATTCAAAAACTACCCGACTAATTCCGTCATTTTTTTTCACTCCGAAACTTCTTTGCAGTTTTCAGTTCAAGTTATGGTGCACAACCAAGTTTGCACAAGCTTCCTCATTGATAAAATTCAATTTGAAAAATTCAAGCCCCGGCAACAAAAAACAAGATTAACAATAAAACTCGCAATGAATAACTTTCAAAGAGGAAATTTCGTTACAGCTCTTCGAATTTCGAAAATCTTTGATATTTGAGCCTTTTTCATACAACTTGATGAAAGCCCAACCCCTTCTATTAGTACCTCTAATGACGTCCCGAACTGTGTCTTTGTTGTGTCCACGCAGCCTCAAACTCGTGTGCACTTTCTCCGAGACCTCAACACTACAAGGTTATAACTCAATTCTGAATGCGAATCAAAAAACAATGGTTTCAAATGGATTTCCTGCCCACATTAAATAATGGACATAGTGCCATGCGTTCTCATCTGCATGGATTAGTTGGACGTGATCTCTGGATTGTTACCTTCTTGTGGTAGGTGGAGGCCTGTAAGATGATGCAGTCGATTAGTTGGAGAGTGAACAAGCCAGAGTCCAGTCTCAACAAGTAGAATTCCTCCTCCACATCCTCGTCCACTTCCTCTCCAGCCTCCGCCAACTCCTACATCCCATGGAACATTTAAAAGTTGAAACACTTGACAGCGCTTTCTTGGAATCACTCCTTCTAAGACGGCCAAGCTCTTTAAAGCTAGCCTGAAAGGCGTGGCAATGTTCGCTACTTCAATGATGTTCGGAGGGTCTCACAGGAGGGTTATCAGGAGGTATCAGTGATAACATTCAAAAAAAGCTAAATAATAAACAGACTTGTTTTCTATTCTCTGTGGGAACCTTTTGCAACTGCTTATAGAGCTCAGTAGTGACCTCACCCCGCCTCTGTACTAACCCGTCTCTGCCTGTCTATCTTTCTGTCGCAGTTGTTCACTCTTTGTGCGTATTTGAAGTGCAGCTCCATCAGTCTGTCCACCTTCTCCATGTCCCTCTCCACCCACTTGTTCATCAGACGCACCCTCTGCTGCACCGGCTGCTGGGTGGGGGCAACTGCAGAAGGCTCGTCGGATGAGGTGACAGCAGGAGCTGCTGATGAGATACTGACAGATGGGATGTTGCGCATGAGCCAATAGATTATGGACAGAATGTGCTCTAAAATTGTTAAGCAAGATTCACAACTGACGAAATATTTCATAGAGAAAGTCATATTTCAATAAAGAGCGGTCTTTCAAAAAACTTCTCGAATCACAGGTGACAACAATACTGATTAGCTTAAACACAACACAGAATATGAAAGTTTATTTGAAATTCGATCGGGTCTATTCTCGTTTCGCTGCTTTAGACAGTACGCTAATTAGCTATTAGTAGCCTGATATTTGCGTTTGCAGTTTGCTTCGGTTTCTTCTCGATATCTCAAGGTCACTTTATCACATTCCTTGCTGGAAATAATACGAGACCTGAACCAGCACCATATGCAACTTCGCAAAATCAACCTTAGTTAGGAATATCTATACGACGTCGTGTGGCTGTACCTTCACACTGCTCTGTTGTGTATCCACACCCCTTGGTGATGGATGGAGGTCGCATGAAGAGAGGGAAAATGGTCCTCAAGCCCAGAATGTCCACCCACTTGAGACAGTTGTCAGCCCCCTCCCTCCCAGTCAGAGCATAGTTCAGCACCTTTAGAGCACCAAAACGAGACCTCTTCTTTTCTCTGTAAAATATCAATGAATATTATAAACAAAGTTAAACCTTTTTAATACATTTAGTGGCTTATTGAATTTTAGCGAAATTTCACTAAGTAAGGAGTATTTGAGTCACCTTAGCAGTAAGTTCATCAATTGCAGACCCTCTCCCTCTAGGAAGTACTGTCTGTTGGGGTTGGGAGGCGAACAGAGCAGGGCGGAACAGAGACCGTCGAACGTGTTCTCCATGAACTCTGAGTCCTCGGAGGAGTTCGGATCCCTCCTCTTGAACTGAGAAAGCTGCTGCAACAGAGTGTCTATTCCCTCACACTCTCCCAGCTGCCGTTTCACCTGACAACATCAACAATCAGTTCGATAATTGATACAATTTTAATGACAAGTAAAAGAAGCGACCGTTAACTTCATGCATCTAAGGCGTGATCGCTTAAAAATTTTAGTAGAATGATCGTGCAATACTACGAAATACTAAGAACCAACGAAAATACAACTAGCTGCTCTTGCTATCAAAATTGTAGATGGCAAATAGCACAAGCTTCATCTTATACATTTAAAACTCTCTTGTTGAAAAAATAACCGCAAATTATTATTTCGCCAGGTTGCTTGTCACTAACGTCGTCACTGTTCTGTAGCAAGATAGCAAGTATCTCAGAAGCGTAACTTTTCACTGAGATATCTCCTCCCGATTTCATCTTGAGGCGCTTGATGATCCAAGGCAGTAGATTCTGGCTGGAGGATACATCGAACGACAAATCTGGCTTGAATTCTAGAATGTTCTCCACTACTCCGAGTGAGTTGAAGACTGCCTGCGCCTCCTGAAAGCATTCATACTTATTATTTCGACACCGATAGTGGAATTAAAACTTTTAGCATATCGCCCATCACTGATTGTTTGTTTGTTTGTTTGTAAGCCAATGTTGGTCGACTTGGGTGATCTTCTACCGTCTCGCCCCACATGTCATTTTTAATTTTCTTTTTCCCCACCTGCGATTTTTAATATAGTTAACTTTTGTTCATATGGTCCGGTTGTCATGAAATTTTGCTTGTAGATTAATTACACAATCACACACATCGCGATGTCGTTTGGATCCATCGCCCAACAATCGGCAGTCTCTCGTGTATAAATAACCGTGCATTCCTTAAAAAATTTACTTTGATTATCAGTATAAAAATGTACACTGATAAATATTATGATAAAATGTACACTGAACTTGCAAAATGGTACGATATAACAGATTGGTTTGGTTAATTGCAAGGTCAGCATGTTATTTTCCGGTATAGAAAATATTCATGAAGAGTAGTGGAGGGGAGGCTATGGGAGCTGAAGGGTGGAACCCCCACACAAAACAGACCTCAGCCCCAAAACAAACCACGCTTTATTTAGGTTTACGTCAACAGAGGGAGAGTGAAAAGTGCATCTGAAATCTGACCTCGTAGTTCAATAGTACGCTTCGCTTAAACAAAAAATAAATCAGCAGCAAGCCTTGCATAAACTCATGGTTATTCAAATCAAGCTTTTTCAGTAGACGAGCTAGACAGAGCAGAATACCGAAGACAATCTGAGACAACTGCAGCAAACCTAGTCCACGTAGAACCAATCACAAATGAACAACTCAACCAGCAGCATCAAAGCCAAATAGTCAACCCACAACCGCAGGCATTTGTCACGCAGATGGGTGAAAATATCCAAGTTGTAATGGCAGCAGGTCAACTCGAAGCACAGCAAGAACAACAACAAAAACAACAACAGGTAAGAGTAGTTAAGGACTTCGAATACCCTGGACACGCTGGCTACCAACAAGTTCACGAGTACAGACCTGTTCCCTCTGCGCCAGCTGGGATCCCGACCAGACATGTGTCGATGTCGATGCCTGCAAACTACCAGACTAGTCAGTTGCATCAGTCAATTCCTCCTCCAGCAGCCAGAGTGGTGTACGAGGGAAACTCTACGACTACAACTACTTACAACAGAAATTCGGTAGCATACTTTCCTGAAGTACTTATGCCCTTTTAAAATACCTTTAATTTTTTTATTTAGTTATTTTTTCCTTTGCGTACAAGCTCTTCCGTTGACAAGGGTGACCAAATACGCTGGTGGCAAATGGGCCCTCCCACATTATTACAAAAAAGAACAAGAAATTCGAGCCGAAAAAAAAAACAGTTTGTCGGAAAAACAATTGAGACCCAAAGATTATTGTTCCGACTTTCGATACAGAAGTAACGGAATATTTGTGCTCGGGATGGGTTTTTTCTTCAAACAATTTTCGTTTTTCTAACTAGCCATTTTTGACGGAATTTTTTTAACATCATTCAAAAGGTATTGGTGTCCTGAGCTTAAATTTGAAAAGATATTTCACCTGTGATCATTTTTCGTAAAGTTATGGGGGTTTAAAGATGACCATTTTGGCCAATTTGGGACAATTAATGGGCTTTATATTTCGCGCTATTAACGCGTAAGCGGAGATTTAACCCGTCTTAGAAATCGTTCCAAAGTGTTTGAAGGAAGCTTATTTGCCATAATTGATTTGTTACTAGGAGCGAAATCTATCACTTTGTGCTTAATATGGCGTGTGGGGGGATGAATTTCACAAAAAATCTCAAATTAAAAAAAAATTATTTATTTATCACATTTAATTTTTTCATGTTATTATTGCTCCATAGACCTTAACGGCAGTCGGAAAATTCAGGGCTTCGCCCTGATACGAGCAGTTTTGTTTATCTTAGTCTTTAAAAAATAAATTTCCATATAACGAGCGTTACTCGATCGCATTATTCGCTCGAAAATAGACTAAATCTCAAAAAATTCAAAACCGTTTTTCTCGACACAGAAATAATTTTTTTTTAAATATTCGTTCAAATGACGACTGAGAGTGCTTTAATATGATATATCATTCGACCCATACACATTCCAATAATTATTCGTGAACAACAACCTTCTTTACTTCAATCTAGATAAAAAATCACAAATCTGGAACCTAAGCGCACGGAGCAAGTAGTCGCTACTTGCCAATGTAAAACATACCAATGTAAAACATAGTCAACAGAAAGTTGGAAAAGAGTCAATGAAAGCAAGTAAACAGAAAAAAAATACTGTCTAGTTTTGTTTTTAAAAAATCTCATTTTCGAACTTCGAAGAACAAAATTAGATGGCCTTAAATCTGAAAAACGAATTCCATTTTCAAAATAGGCGTCAATCACGTTTTTCGTGACCTTTGCTTTTTTCCTATTCGATAGTAGGCCTTGCAGTTTGCCTTGCTTTTAACAAAGGAAATGAACTGAATTTAGAAAAAGTTGAACAAATTTTAAGACTTTTCCTGAAAAAAAAAACGGCAACTTAAAATATCATCACGACCTATAATGGAGTCTGAACTACTAACACCGACTCCTAAATCATTTTCAAGGTACGAATTGTCGCTTTCCTTAATTTTCGCGATTTTATCTTGTTGCGAGTTGTCGCGTTACCCAATTAACTAGCCTCCTTGTTGTTCACTTCATCCAGTCTGTCCATGTTCTGCACAAGCACACTCACCACCCTCAACTCATTCAGTTCTTCAACTAGCAAGTGAGCTCCCTCTGCTGACTCATTGAGAGTGTCCACGTCACTCAACTCCTGCAGCAACTCAATCACTGCCACACTCACATCTGAATACAACACCACATGCAGTCACACATTAGGGATTCAGTCAAAAACCCCAGCTTCCTACGGGACCCCAATAAGGGGATCTCATTGTCACCCCGCATAGTATATTTCACATCTCTGCGAGAGAAAAAAAACAGTTCGATCCAATTCATGTTTTTATTCACTTTTTAACTTTTTTAATTCGCACCAAGGAACCTTCAAAAAAACATGATCAGCCAAAAATGCGGTTCATAAAACAAGTAAGTCGATCTGTTCACCAAGTTCACCAAAGATGAGTTTATTTTAAAACGAAGTGCAAAATTAGTTAGACCTTACATTGATTTATGCGGCTATATAGACTGTCCTAAAAATATTAGGGGGGTAAGGGTTGTTCCCATTGCCACGTGTTGCCTGCGCGCAATATTATCGGCTCTGATTAATTTGGTTCAGCCTTCTTTTCTTTGTTCCGTCGGCTAATACTAGATCCTAAGAGAAGAAAAAGGAAAAACAACTTTTCAGCACCTGTGTTTTCGTGGTTGATGAGAGTCAATATTGTTTTGAGCGCGCCTGTCTCGGACGAGAGCAAAAGAGGATATATCTCAGGCTGGGTGGCAATTGCTCTCATTTCAACTATCTCATCATGCAGATCCAATTCTGTCTGCATGAACCTGAAACAAATCATACTGTTCATCATGAAGAACTCAACGCAATTAACTATTTTATTTTATTTACCTGTAAACACGAATGTACACTTAACAGCAATAAATGTGGATGAAAAAGACTTAATGTTGATAAAAAATCAACAGCTGGATGATTTTGAGCAATAATTTAGTCTCTCGATAATCGCTAATTATATTTGTTGTTTAGTTTAACATTCGATATTTACTGACCAGTTTTAGTTTCGATATTTCCTGAAACGTATCTCATACTTAACGAAAGATTTTGCCTTACTTTTCAGGGTTGTCTGGGAATTTGATGCGTGCTTCCTGGTTCCTGTTGACCTTCTTCTGGAATGACTGAATTGTCCTCTTCATTGAAGCTATGTCCACTGCTGCCACCTGTTCCACTTCGTCACCTGCTCAACAAAAAGAACAACTTGGACCAATTTCTATGATTTTATTTCAATGATTTTTTCCTATTCGTGTACTCTATCGTCTAATTAAAAACCGCACAACATTTTCGAAAGGGAGAGATACTGACTAAATAGGTATACAGGCGAAGTTATTGCACCCTGGGAAAAATTTGCCTCCTTATACGACACATTCCATTACTTGTCTGTAAAATCAACGATTCTCCTCCCCACATTTTTGTTTCACATGCTTGACTAAATTAAAACCAAAAATTTGAAAATAATTGATGAACCCCCACCCCCTCTCTCCCCAAAACTCATAGATAAAACCCTAGAAGTCGATAAATTGAGGCTAAAGGTTTAAAATGCAGACCAGCCTTTCTATATAATAGAATTCAAAACACTGCTGAAATGACTTCAAAAAGATAACCAGAACTGATCTACCTCCGATTTCTAAGTGAGATCTGAAATGGCGAAAAAACAACTCCATACTTAGTCCATACTTCTTTCCATTCCTTAGAGGGTCTCAAGGAAAAGTTAATTCTTAAAACGTTTCATTTCTCTTGAAAGTTTTCTCTGATGTTACTCATTAGCTCATTTTTGTTCCAACAATTGAAAACCGGGAGGAATTTTGTATTCGTTTTTTTTTTGTTTTTCTTCTTTTGTTCCGACCATTGAAAATGGGGAGGAGCTTTGTGTTCGGGTGTTTTTGTTTTTTTTTGTTGTTTTCTACTCAAAATCAGGTACTAAAAAACCATCGGATTGGTTGGAGTGATATATCATATAAAATCCCTTTCAGCCGTGAGAAAATTTCAAATAGTTGTCCCAGTGTCGAGAAAAACTGGAAAAAAATTTTGAGTTTCAGTCCAATTTCAAGCGAATAAAACTAGCGAGCAGGATTATTACACAAAATGGTCGGAAACTCTGTGCTAATTGCACAGCAACTAGCTATCTTTTCAACAAATTTGAGATGAGTGATTAAAAATTTTCTTGGGTAATTTATAAGTAACTGTAATTTTTCAATCATCCACTGAAACTACTTTCCTTTTTGTTAATTCCTACTCTGATATCTTTATTAATCAGATCTAGAATGCCGTACCAGGGATCATTCAGAAGAGTTGACCAACCCTGACTAAGGGCTGATCTATTATTTTCAGCTCTACTCGGAATTGGTACTAAGCATATTCTAAGAGGTTATGACAAAAAATTCATGGACCAAGTTAACATCCTCCTAAAGACCCCCCCCCCCTCAAAGCAGTTGTACGGGGGGGGGGGGGAGTTAACGGGGTTTTAATTTGGAATTTTCAGCCAATCGCAACTGAGCATTCTACATGCAGCGCCTTGCGATTTATTTTGATTTGAATGTTTTTTTCTTCATTTTTTCAGTTCATTTTTTGAAGACAACTGTTGTCGATTATGCCTAATTCACTAATTTTCTACGCGTTTGCATAGTTCTTTCATCACGCTACGTTTGTTACGAATAAGGTTTTTTGTCGTTTCTGACGAATGTGGTCAGAACATTCTCTTGCACAGCAACCGGCTATCCTTGTAAAAATTTAATTTTGTTTACCCTGTCCGATTGCCATGAACAATGGCATGATGAATGATTAGGCTATTTAAAACGTAAGTGGTCTTCATGTTTTTCCTTGTGAAATCATTCTTTTAACCATTCTTTTGAAAGTTGGGGAAGGAAGGAACGAACTTTTTTGAAAATAGCATGAACGTGTGATGGAGCACAAATCTGAGGAGGCCCTTTGACTCCTTTCGACGTGAACTGAAGATCTGCATTGTAAGACCCAATGATGGGCACAAATGGTAGAGCCTATGATACTACTACCTACCTAATATGTTGGCCATTGGCAGTTCTGATTCAGCAGCCTGGAGCATCTTCAGTTTCTCCTGGTCAGTGAGTTGTTCGAAGGGCAGTTCCTTCCTACTCCTCTCTATCTCCTGCAACTTCTTCCTCACTTTCGCAGCTGGCATCCCACCTGTAGCCGCAGTCCCTTCTTCCCCATCCCCCTCCAAGTCCCTCTTCACTTCGGGGGGCTTGAAGTGCAGAATGTCACCAACATTCATCACTATATCTAAAAAACAACAATTTTTCATAACACAAACACAGACACAAACAAAAAATAATGGATAGAGTCTAAAAATTGTGCATATTTTTGGCACGTGTTACTTTCTTTTTAACTTTGAATTGCAAAATTATAATGGGCAACTCACGGCCTTAGAGAATAATTACAATATTACTTAATCCAAACAGTACTTAATCTAGTTTTTTAAGTTAGAGTACCATAGTTATGTCCATGGATAATGGGAAACAAACTCTGAGATTCGACACAAACAATGGCGATAATGTGATCGTGTACGAGCGGAGTGAGAACGAGTCCACTTCGGCTGCCGGCGGCGGAGACTATGGCAGATGTCACCACTACACATGGCGCGACGAAGACGAGCTCACAGGAACGGGTGTTTTCCTTAACTTGCAAAATTTACAGTCAACCCCCTCCCCCCACTGTGGAACGTATTTTAAGATAATAAAATGTAATTAGAATAAAATTTGAAAACCGTAGAAAAACGTACAAAAAATTTCACAATTGCAACATAAGGAAACGACCCATAGGCACTACTGACGCCTGCAGTGGATGCGAGTGCGCGGGATGCTTCTCCCGGGATCGCAGCAATTTTTCGGGGCAGCAGGATGCTGCGGGCGACAGAAGTAGACACGGGGGGAGACATGGGAAGGTGTCCGTGAATGTGAACAAACTGCAGAAGCATCTGAACAGACTCGGAAATTTCGATGCTCAAGACTGGTTGGAAAAGAACAAAAGAATGCACAGAAATGGAACCTACAGATTCTACAATAAGAGCGAAGTAAATATGAACCTTCCGAGTGATCTTGCCTGGATCACAGTGGTTTCTCGCTTAAAACAAGTGACGGTTTCTTTGCCCAGATGTATGACCCATAACCTCAGTTTTACTTTTATTAACTGGTATTTATTAATAACTCGTATAGCAATTAACTGACAACTGATGGATTATTTGATGCAGGAGAAGCAGAAGCGGGTGGCGGGGGAGCACTTCAAGACCACGTACCAGATGGAGTTCCGGGACTACGGGGACATAGTGAGGAGAGCTACCAGTCAGAGGTCATCCCAGAAGAGCAGTCGCCAGAGCGGCACCACCCACAGGAGCGGCAGACGAGAGAAGGGCGCCAGGGGACAACTGGGGATGCTGCTGGACGCTGAAGGTGGAGATGCCGGGGGGCTGATTGGGGAAAGGGGAGGGGAGGAGCAGTACGAGGTGAAGAGGTCGAGGTCAACGTCTAGCTTGCACACTGGCCCACCACCAGCAGGTCTACTGAACGTCCCAACAATATTCCGTTGAACATACACATATGGGCTCTTTTCCAGTACCCCCTTTGAATTTTTCTGAAATTAATTATATGAAAATGACTTTTCATGTTAGAAACTGCAATAAAAAGTGTCAGCGTGAACGGGAGAACAAATTTCTGCATTTCTAACATGCAAATTGCCTTGTGAACAATTTTTGAACATCTTTGTTTTGAAGTTTGCCAAGGGGGTGGGAAACTGGAAAAGAGCCCACATTTGATACGACATTTGAAATGATTGAAAAAGTCATAGAAAAACAGCACTTCCAAAATTATAGCGTCGGCCAAGAATTACAGCACCGTTCAACCCAAAAGATGGTGTGAATACACTAATTTAGTGAAAAAAAAATCGAACTTAGACAGCGTAAATGATGCACAGAATTTGTGATTGCTTCCGTTTACAGCCTTCATTGCTCGCTATAATCGGAACAAATTTGGTAGCGAAATTCATCCTTGTACCTGAAATAAGATTCGTTCACATGTAGTTGTCGCTTCTAGGGAGACCTTCGAACATGGACACAGCTCAGCCTAGGAAAGACGTGGACTGCATTTGTTGCTGTGAGGCGGAGCCATTCCCCCATCCCAACCACGACTTTAATGTGCAACCTACTTTAACAGCAGCAGCAGTTCCACCAACTAATACTAATAATCAGAGGCAAACGTCGCATTCTAGTGGTGTGAAGCATAGGCAGGGGTCACTGACAGGATGCTACCCAGGCGGAGTGCCAGGAAATGGTACGATATAACAGATTGGTTTGGTTAATTGCAAGGTCAGCATGTTATTTTCCGGTATAGAAAATATTCATGAAGAGTAGTGGAGGGGAGGCTATGGGAGCTGAAGGGTGGAACCCCCACACAAAACAGACCTCAGCCCCAAAACAAACCACGCTTTATTTAGGTTTACGTCAACAGAGGGAGAGTGAAAAGTGCATCTGAAATCTGACCTCGTAGTTCAATAGTACGCTTCGCTTAAACAAAAAATAAATCAGCAGCAAGCCTTGCATAAACTCATGGTTATTCAAATCAAGCTTTTTCAGTAGACGAGCTAGACAGAGCAGAATACCGAAGACAATCTGAGACAACTGCAGCAAACCTAGTCCACGTAGAACCAATCACAAATGAACAACTCAACCAGCAGCATCAAAGCCAAATAGTCAACCCACAACCGCAGGCATTTGTCACGCAGATGGGTGAAAATGTCCAAGTTGTAATGGCAGCAGGTCAACTCGAAGCACAGCAAGAACAACAACAAAAACAACAACAGGTAAGAGTAGTTAAGGACTTCGAATACCCTGGACACGCTGGCTACCAACAAGTTCACGAGTACAGACCTGTTCCCTCTGCGCCAGCTGGGATCCCGACCAGACATGTGTCGATGTCGATGCCTGCAAACTACCAGACTAGTCAGTTGCATCAGTCAATTCCTCCTCCAGCAGCCAGAGTGGTGTACGAGGGAAACTCTACGACTACAACTACTTACAACAGAAATTCGGTAGCATACTTTCCTGAAGTACTTATGCCCTTTTAAAATACCTTTAATTTTTTTATTTAGTTATTTTTTCCTTTGCGTACAAGCTCTTCCGTTGACAAGGGTGACCAAATACGCTGGTGGCAAATGGGCCCTCCCACATTATTACAAAAAAGAACAAGAAATTCGAGCCGAAAAAAAAAACAGTTTGTCGGAAAAACAATTGAGACCCAAAGATTATTGTTCCGACTTTCGATACAGAAGTAACGGAATATTTGTGCTCGGGATGGGTTTTTTCTTCAAACAATTTTCGTTTTTCTAACTAGCCATTTTTGACGGAATTTTTTTAACATCATTCAAAAGGTATTGGTGTCCTGAGCTTAAATTTGAAAAGATATTTCACCTGTGATCATTTTTCGTAAAGTTATGGGGGTTTAAAGATTGCCATTTGGGCCAATTTGGGACAATTAACGCGGGATATATTTCGCGCTATTAACGCGTAAGCGGAGATTTAATCCGTCTTATTTGGTTCAAGGAAGCTTGGCTCTTTTCCACTCCCCCCCCCCCCCCCCACCTTTCAAAATATCGATATTTATGTTTGTTTTAAGTGTTATTACGGTTAAATGCATTATGACAACCTTAAATAAGTTTTTCAAAAATGCATTTGAAAGGTGGGGGGAACTGGAAAAGAGCCGGAAGCTTATTTGCCATTATTGATTTAATACAAGGAGCGAAATCTCTTCTTTTGTACTTTATATGGCGTGTGGGGGGGGGGGGTGGTGATTTTCACAGAAAAAATTTTGTCAATTTATTTTTTTTACATTTAAATGTTAATGATATTTATGTTACTACTGCTCCATAAACCTTAAAAGGCAGTCGGAACATTCACGGCTTCGCCCTGATACGAGCAGTCTTGTATTGGTTTTAAAAAATAATTTTGAAAAAACAGAACGACTCGAAATATTGCAATGAAATCTTAGTGGCCACGGGAAGTCGCTGGCTTATCATTTTTTCATTGAAATGAAAAATTGGAAACGGTGACCACTGAGCGCAGAGGGTGCTAAAAGGGACTAGTCCCCCAAACGGGACCGATTTGGTCACCGTGCCGAGGACTAGGAAGAAGCATTGTCAATCTAATCATAGAAACAGACTGCTAGAAAACGTTGCAATTAACACAGAGGCAAAGCACGGCTCCGTTCTCGCCGCTTGCAATGCACCTATACAGGGAAAAAACCAAGAACAGCAAAAAAATTAGAAAAAAAAAATAACCTAACTGTTTAAAAACACACTAAATCAAAATCTAATTCCGTACTTCAGCAGAGGCGAAAACAATTTGAAATCCGAGCAGCAACAAAATCTAAAATCCAAAAACGAAATAATCACACAGGATACGCTGAGCTTTGCATCACTTGTGATACAAAAATAGATGCCGTTAAGGCGTAAAAGAAACACTCTAAAAAAGAACAATATAATTCAAGTTTTGTTTCAGAAAAAACCTTGACACTCGATTATCTGCACGAATGCATCAAAAAGATTTTCAATTATAGAGAAAACCAATGGGCCAGCAATTGTTTTAACAGTTGTAAAAATAGAGGAAAGTTTTTCCGGTTTCAACGCCTGGACCTTTGTTGTCCCAGATAGTGGACGTTTTCTCTGTCAAATGTGCAAAATAAAATGGTGAAATTTGAATTTATTAATAAGCAAGAACTAACTTTATGAATAAATAAAAATATTGAGCAAACAATTTAAAGCAAATTTTGTCTAGAATCATTTTTACTTTCAGGATTTTTTTGAATACTTTCGAAATCCGTTGTAAGCACTCTCGAAACAATTAATAGTCTTAAACAGGAATCATCAAATTTGGTGCGCATTTAAGTTTAAGCTTTTTTGACCACATCGCGAAATGACTGGAAGGAACTCGAGCTTAGGGTGGATTCTTTAGACAACTTTGGCAACCTTAGAGAAAGTACGGAAGAATTCAAGTGTGGAATCGTATTAAATAGTTTTAAATCGTGATTCGGATACCAAAAAATTAAGAATTTGTGTCGAAAAATGTTGCTCTCAATTTTAAATTTCATATGAAACTGAACCATCAATGTAGTTCGCCAATCTTGTATTAAGTACTATTTCAATAATGCATTAACTTTTTTTATGAATTTTTTTTGACAGTTTTTGTTTTACTATTTCCCCTGTTTTGATTTTATTTACTAAAAACTGCCCGTTATTTCCACACTCCAATTTCAGAATCTTTGTTGGCCCGAACCAGTGAACATGGTTGAGCGAAATTTTGAAAACCCACAATCAGTTTCCTGGAAGCCTCCCCTGAATAACTCAATCGGAAACCACGCAACAGCCCGACCTAAAATGCCCGTTGAGGTCAAATACATGTATCCCTCAGTGCGTGTAGAAAGTCACATGAACTCAGTACCAACTAACAAGACGTATAATTACGAAGAGAAAAATCCCACTTTCATTGGTAACGGCGTTGCCAATGCATTCAGTGGTTATCATGCATCGAATACAAATGTCACCAACAAACCCAGAGCTTCAAGAGACCAAGTATGATTTAAAAGCGACAGAATGAATATCAGAACTCCAACCTATTTGGGCTGTTAAAAAATAGCTGAAATTAGCTGAACCAGCTGTTGAAAGCCTAAAAAATGTTAATGGTTCTTGTTCAGCTTTTTTGTGATTGCACAGCAACCAATTAGGCATAATCCACACAAGTACAAGTTTCAACTTAGCATTAGTTCAGCGATATAAAGCAAGATAAAGCGCGCTCGAAGTTGTGCAAGATCGATGCTGCTTTAAACCGTGCATTAGATAATACTGGTTATATTGTGGAAGACATTTTGTGGTAAAAAAAAAACTGTTTGCAAAGTTTCGAAAAATCGTAGGTTCAAGTTACATATTAACTGTGACTTTTGTCTTTTACTGCTAGGATCGGAAGTTTTCACTGCCTACAGTGCGATACAGAAGTCACTCTTCGAAAGCAGCAATATCGGAGGAAATCACAAAATCACAGCGTATATCTCAATTCCTGGAAGACGTCAACAGACAACTGCCGAACACTATGAGCAGCGCCAAGTCATCTAATCCCAACACCCACCGCGGTGGCACCCAGAGCAGCAGCGGACACGGCCCCAATCAAGGAGCTAATAACAATAAAAATATGCTCAAATACCCGACATACGAGCGACAAGCAACCAGGTCTCTGGACAACGAGCACCAAGTCGTAGTGGTGAAGGAAAATAACAGCAGCAATAAAAATAGAGATTATTCAAACAACTTACACGCTGTCAATTCATTCGGTGACACAGCAAATACATCTACAATGAGTCAGCGAACTAACAAATCCAGGGCTTTTCCATCACCAAACAGCAACTCCTCGGTCATGACCATCAAAGCTTCTGCAACTCCTCGACTCTCGGAGAAGACTCGCAACATTCTGGCCAAGTACACCGAACCAGCTCCTAGAAGCAACGGTACAAATAGCCAGTCGACCTATCAGACGGCTTTGAAAAGAGCAATAGCAGCCAATACTCAAAACAACACTTCTGCATTAACATCCAATCTCGTCAGTTTCGAAGAGTTTACACAAAAACGACCGGGGGTTTCTGAAGCTACACAGGCCATGATTAAGGAAGTTAAGGCTAAAAGCGAAAAATTGACTTCGCGGTTGCGGCAATCGAACAAAGATGCAAACAGTGAACCAGTTGCGACTGAAATTCAAAGTCAAGATGCTGAGCGTGAGGTCAGGGCTTCTAAGAGCGAAGAAAACACTTCAGCTGCTGTTCAGATCAGGCCAAAAGATGACATTGTTCTACATGAACGCAAAGCTGAAAAACAGCAACAAAAAGAGGCAAAGGAAGTTATTCGGGATATGAAGGAAAAGGGGGCGCAGAGATCAGCTAGAGGCTACAGTCATAACAAAAATGACATCGGCGGAACTGGAGATGCAAAAGCGGTCAGAAATGAAGAAAGTGCACGGAAATCTAAAGGTAATAGTGGTTCAAATTACTCGTTTTAACTCAACAGCTAAAGGGTTTCGATTCCGTCTGATATATTGTATTTTAATAAGACGATAGATTCAAGTCCCTAATCTGAATTCGTATCCAGCATAAATTAAAAAGAGGTTACATAGCAAACTAAACAGAATTTCGAAAACATTGAGCCATCTTGATAAATTGAATAACAACGTTTTTGGAAACGCCTGCAAATTGCTGACAGCAAAATATCATTTCATTACAATCCTATTTCGCCAAACATGTAGGTCGACAAATGGAGGCTCCCTCGCGGGACAACGAGAAAGAAGATGCAACTAAAACAGAAGACGACATGAAGATGGAATCGTGGTCGAGAAGGCTATCTGAGACCTGGGCCAACATTCCCCAGCAGAGAAAAAGCGAGGAAAAGGACAAAATAGAAATCGAGTCTATCATGGAGCGACTGAACTCAATGAGTAGTGAGTTAAGCTCCATCAACCAGCAACTGAAGAAAGACGTGTTGCAGATTCCAAAAGCACTCAAAATAAACCACTCGTCCAGTTAAACTGCAAACACTAACCATTTTTACTTGAATAGATAACTTAATAATACATAGTTTGCGGCCGGTTCTTTATTAGTAAATGATCATTTTTTGATAATTCATCATTATTCAGTTACTTTTACCAAGCAAAATTTAATGAATCATTTACGTTTTTAATGACTACATACGGCTTTAAAATGAGAACTTGAGGCAAAACCATGACAACAAGAGAAGCCAACACATTGAATTAATCAAACCGTTATTTACAGCAATGAATCAACATACAACATTGATTTCCATGCGATTTACAAATTGATGATGGCATTTCGGTGCACACAAACATTCGCTTCAGAAATGAATGATACTGGACCATAACTAGTTCGCCAAATAACTATACCTTTCCAAATTACATTAGCGAGTTTAAATTAGTTTCAAAATTAGACAAAAACAGTCTCATTATGTTGAAACTAATGAGACTGTTGAGAGCTAGTATTACTTTTCATTTATCCATTGCAAATCAATTTGGAAATCAAATTTTCCTAGCGGTTTTTCTGGACACTGAGAAAAATTTTAAAAACTCTTTTTGAAGTCTCAAATGCGACTAAAAGGGCTCTAAAATGGCACTGACCAACCATCAAGATTTTTGAGGAAGTCAAAATATCGCAATAATTATCATTTTACGAGATCCGTTCCATTCACTTCGTGGAATGATCGGAACAAAAAGAAATTGATTATGCAATTTCAGTTTGGTTTGAAATTAGCCTTGATCAATTATTCATTTATAAATCTTCTAAACTAGTCTTATTCATGAGAAAAGTGAAAAATTACTGGAACGGCATAAAAAAATTCGCACTTTATCAAAGGCTCGCTTCGTAATTTTATAAGAGATTTGGACAAGTTTTAGGCCCGTCGAAATTTAATTATTTTCTTTTCAAAGCAAACGACCCTTGCGGTATGATTGTATTCTATTTCTCTGAAGCCGCCTTTGGTGCCACTACACTTTTGAGAGAGCACTCTAAAACAAACAATTTTTTTTAGTCAAAATATTCTGACAAAGCAAAAAACATCGTTTTTGGCCTGTTTTTTAATAAGCTTGCATATATATATTTTTTGAAAAGCTTGTCTATTTTTGTGAAGAAAGGAATTTTATAGTTTTTCAAAGTGCTTTGAAAATCATATGGGTGACATTAACTGTCAAAACTTAAGAAAAAATTCGCCCCTCCACGATTGGGAAAATCCCAAATCAGCACCTGCACATAGTCAGCATCCAAACCTAATTGACAAGATTGGTTACTATTGCGGTTAGCAAAGTTTATCAAATTCGACGCTAAAATTCTGTTCTTCTAATACTTTTGAAGCAGAAACACGGCAAACTTTTACTCATTAGTACTACTCAAAACTTTTACCTAAAAAAAGTTAATATGTCGAGTTTTTAATGAATAATTTCGGCCTTTATATAAAAAACAAATCAAAAAAATTATGATCACAAAAGAGCCAACGCCTTGAGTTAATCAAACCGTAATTCACAGCGTAATATACGTTTCACATTGAAATCCATGTGATTTAAAAATTGATGATGGCATTTCGTTGCACTCAAACATTCGTTTCAGATATGAATGATATTGGACGATATCAAGTTCGCCAAATAACTATCTCTTTCCAAATTCTATGAGCGGGTTCAAATTAAGTTCAAAACTACACATACATAGCCTTAAAATGTTGAAACTAATGAGGCTTTCGAGAGCTAGTAATATTAATCATTCACCCTTTGCAAATCAATAGGAAAGCTAATTTTCAGACCGGTTTTTCTGGAAACTGAAAATACTTTTCAAAATATCTTGTTGAAATCACACTTTCAACTGAAAAGGTTTTTGGAATTTTGAGGTAGTCAACATCTTGCGAGAACAATCAGCCAACGACATCCTTTCCACTCACTTCGTGGAATGATCGGAACAAAAAGACTTTGATTATGCGATTTCAGTTTGGGCTAAAACTTCTTAGTAAAGATTGAGCCTTGATCAAATATTAGTTTACGAGTCTTCCTAACTATTTGTATTTTCGAAAAAATTTAAAAATTACTCCAAAGGAATGGCATGCAAAAATTAAGAAATTTTTATTGACTTCTTAAAGCTCGCTTCGCAACTTTTGGACTAAACTTAAAAGATTTGGACGCAATTTAGGCTCGTCGAAATAAAAATAATGTCCTTTTAAAAAACACGACCCTTTTACTAAAAAGAAGAACTAGAATATTATTCGGAACAAGTGAACTCAAATTAAGGAGATCATTCACTTGGTTAAGAGCAATACTTTTCAGCCAACTAGGTTTGAGCAAAGTACATGCACGCTTTACTGCTTGAAATTGCTATTTAATTTTAGGGGTAGACTGTTCAATTGGTCTATTGAGTGGGGAGATTGTTCACATGGGCCTATTATTCAAATTGGAAAGATTGGAAGTAGAGAGGAAATTCTTGACATAAAATAGGCTCTAAAGGCAAATAATTGACAAGGACGGTCGGCAAAAATTAACATTTTTTGCGGACCGACCCTAAAATGTTTAATGGTACCTTTGGTGCCAGTATCTACCAACTTTGAGTTGGGAGCGTACACCAAAAAAGAAAACCTTCCAAAAACCGCTCATAAACGTCTTTTTTGCCCGTTTTTTTGATAAATCTCATTCACAGAAATTCTTTTTCAAATTTTACAGGTTTCGGCCAGCTCAAAAAATCAATTTGGTTTTTTGAAAATCAGCTCTACTTCGAGATAATCCTAGATTCACCTCTGATTGAAGTTGAGAGTTTATTTCTTTTGGCTATTAAGATTTTGCTTCTACTCTTCGGCAGCTTCCGAAACAATTACTTTTAAGCGATGGCCTCAAATGCCTCGAACACTTTAATTTCTTTTCATAAAATCCATTTTTAAGTAGTATTCAGTTGATTGTCTAGACTAGAGCAGAACTGCCTATTAATTGTTCAATGAATCACAACTCAAGCAGCCTAAATAGAAAAACAGATCGAGAACACTTATGACTTTTCTGTAGAAACCACGATCATCATAATGAGTGAAAAATCAAAAATAACTTCGCTTATTAGCACTTTACTATAAATCACTCGATATCTCATCTGGGGCGCAGGAACCTAGACGACAATCAAATTACACGATCAGAAAGTAACGGAACTTAGACGATAAATTGCGTGTAAATTGCCTGAAATTTGTTAAGACTTAAATTAACTTTTGTTTGAGTAAATACTGTTTGTTCAATCGCAAATCAGGTTATTAATGTCACAGTTGTATAATTAATGCAATTCAACATGTACTACACTTTTTCGATTCAATGATTTATTGTTTTATTACAATAATAATTTTGATCAGTTCTGTGATAAAATAAATACTCTTTTTGTTTTCGTGCAACTTCATTCTAAACAAAAAATGTTCTTGGCCCAGTCCTTATCGTCTAAATTCACAAAAAATTAGCGTCTAAAATCAGTTTTTTACGGCCGTATAATTTGATTGTTCTCGAATTCCCTAGGCCCAATCTCATCTACTACGCTTGATAAAGATCACCTCATTTTGCGGGGAACAGGCTGAGCCTAAGTGCCTTCTCACATCGTGAATCGTCGCAACAACAAAGAGAACCCAAAAGCAAAAAGAGTATATTATCACAGATCCGATCAAAATTAATAAAATAACTTTAAAAAGAGGCAAAGCTGAGCTTCGCAGGACTAGCAAAACAAAATCAAATGAATGACTATGATTGAAATCAAACGGAAAAAATCAATCGAACATAAACTTCAAAATCGTTTTTGTCAATTCAAAATAAACTTCAAAAATTGCTACATATCCGAAAAAAAAAATAGCTGAACCATTAAAAAATATACAAGGATCTGTCGGATGCCAAACATTCAAAAAAGTAAAGTCTTTTCAACGGAATTACGTAGACAAAAATCAGCAGACAAATAATATTTTAATTTAGCCAAAAATTTTCAGTTTGCAAAACAAACAGCTCTAGGCAGGAATCGAACTCCTGGGCTTCGTGATCTCAAGCATGAGAGTTTCAGCAACTTTGAACAAAGCTGAACCTTCGAAAAAAAGTCGGGCTACGGGAAATACGCCGACAAAAATAAACAGACGGACGACAGTCAGAAAAACCTCTTGTTAACAAAAAAAACAGGTACGGGCCGGATTCGAACCACAAGCCTTTGCCGTCTCAAGCAGTTCTTTCTCCACAACGCCAGACGGTTGATTGAATTTAAAATTATCAAGCGATAACAAAGCCGAAAAAACCTGAGCAGAAACCCTTCAAGACGAAAAAACACAAACTAATAGAACAATTTCAAGTCCTTTCCCCTCAGAAAACACACACGCACACAAAAAAATTACGGACCGCAAAGGGAAGTCACTATTTTGATCTAAAAAGCGAAACCGATTCAGCCGAAACAGACGAAATTTAAACATAGCACAAATGACAGTTGGAAAAGAGTAATGAACGCAAGGAAACTGAAATAAAAACTGACTTGTTTTTTTTCCAATAAATCTTCGTGTTTTGAACTTCGAAGAAACCAATAGACGGTCTTAAAACTCTTTGAATTTGTAACACAATTTATGATAGACACTTTTTTGTTAAAATTAACCCGATTTGAGAAAACTGGATCAATAGGTAAATTTTATTTCACTAGGAAATCAGATAATTAATTTCCAATTTCAAAATTAGAAGTCGATCACGAGTTTCGTGACCTTTTCATTTTTGCTGTTCGATAAAGGAGTTTGCCTTCCTTTTAACAATGGAAATGCACTGAACTCAAATGCAAAAAAAATCAAAATTGAGCGTGAACAATTTTAAGACTTTTTCCTGAGAAAAAAATTAGCAAGACCTACAAAAAAGAGTACTCACTCCGTTCATTACTCTTAAAAACAAAAATTTAACAAATCGAATTGGTGTAATCACAGTCGATGTAAAATCAAATGTAAAAAAGCTAATAAACTAAATACAATGAAAATCGCTTACAGCAAAAATAAATCAATTCTTAGATGTGGCAACAAAACTGACAAAACATAAGCAGACAAACATTAGGCCGACAATTTTGAAACAGAAAATTTCCGTTAGAAAAAAACAGGTCCTCGTCAGATTCGAACCCAGGCGTATTCCTTACCTCTAGGCAAGAGACACTAAGAAACTTGATTTCACTATCAACCAAGGTACCAACGGAGTCCATATAAAACCTATGAACAAAGTTATTTACGGTAAAAAAAAGTCTAGTACCCGTTTGCTATACACTTGCTTCTTGCAAGGGTATTAATAAAAGTTTAAAATAAAAAATTATAGTACATTTTTGAAACAACTGTGACATTCATAACCTGATTTGCGGTTGGACAAACAGTGTGTACTCACCCAAAAGTTAATTTAAGCTGTAAAAAATTTTCACGCAATTTTCACGGAAGTTATTGCCTAATTTCCGTTACTTTTGGATTAATTCGTTACAGGGGGGGGGGGGATTCGCTACTAGGTACCATTGGGGGATAGTTAAAGAGATCCTTAAAAAGTGTGTTGTTTCCAGCATAATACATGCTTAGTATAGCTCAAATACTGGCACACCCTTTAGCTGGAGGTTAAGACATAAGCAGCCAAACCTCATTATATAGGGCGCTGGCTGTCGCTTACTGTAATAACAGCAGATGATTACTAGGCCCGATTAAATGTTCACTTGAAAATTAAAACCTAACAGACGAAATATTAAAACTGAACTACAAAAGAAAATTTTAACACGCAGACAAATCAGGATCAAACACATGAGTTTAACTTAAGCTGCAGAAAAATTAATAAAGTCGCTTTTATTTGTCCCTAATTAATACTTTTTAATCCAAAAACAATCCAAAGCACTATGCAGCTGGTACTCAAAGAACAAAAAGAGCATTTAAAGGCAAGAAAAAATGAACATTTATTTATGCGTATCTGAAAAAGAGCTTATTTAACTATACAATGTAAACCTTATTTATTCAAATCTTTGGAAACAAGAGCCGTAAAGAGGCATTCTTCTAAGTGACAGCAGAAATATTTTGTGATATTTAATGGAAATTTAGAGAATAATTTCAATATTAATTCTCATTTAGCACCCCAGTCACTGTCAAATAGGGAATGGGTGAAATATTTGAGCGAGAAATTTTCCGGAGAAATTTGGGAAAAGAACAGTCGGGGATATAAATTCAATAAATTCAGTCAAGGTGAAATTTGGACAAACAATCGCAAATTTATTGAAGCGTTCTTTAATTGACTAAATGGATAAGTGAACAAATTATTAAATCCACGATGATCTTTTTGTGCGAAAGTTATTGCATCGCGACAACAAGGCGAGTATTCTCACTCTGCGGCAGAAAATAAATCAAACCCAAGTATCCCTGCGATTATCATCCCAATAATTCACGGATGAGGGAGCCATAAATTGAATATTATATTTTATTCATTTAAAACTCATCCAAAAAACAACAACAATAAGCCACTTCTCATTTCATCAAATTGCAAAATCCAAACCAAGTTGTGCCCAAAAATTATTCAACAAATATCCAAAACACAACAGTAGTCAATCCAGAAACTATTGAAACGTATTCTGCAACCAAAAATGTCCGATTCGCAGAATCTTCTTGAAGATTCGGCTCTCGATCTGAGCAGAAGCCGAGCCTCTGATCTATCAATGCAGCTAAATGTCGGCACTCGTCAAAGCGAGCTCACAAAAACTGAGACGAAAACCGAACCAGATGCTAAACACGACAGAGAAAAATATGCAACACAAACGGAAGACGATTTTTATGTGGGAATTTCGAACTTCGAGGCAAGAAACCCTCACTGGGAGCTGAATGTGCGTATTGGAGATGTTTTCAAGAGACTGCGACACAACTCAGTGATACCGAAGCACTCTGAAAACAACTTCATACTCGTACAAACTGTAAGTAAAGCTCCTGTTTTTTAACGAACAAAGTAAATTGTGATAAAACTGAACAAAAAATCGAAATCTTTCATAACTCGCACAAAACTAAACTTAAGACTACAGTATCAACCAATATACAGCCAATAAACTCCAAATATGAATCCTTTTTACAAAAAGGAAGAAGAGTAAGAAAGAAAAAATCGGCTTTTTCTTCATTTCAGAGAGCAAACTTTGAGTTCCATATTTGAGCAGCTTAAATTAATTCTCTCTTTTCAAGGCCAGTAAACAACTGTTGAAGAAAACTGAAGGATGAGAGGCTTGATGATTCTTATTTATCTTGGCACAACTATTTCAGGTGCAAAGTAGAAACTTCGCAAAGAGAAACTCTCCCGAGAAAATAGCTTACGTTCCAAGAGAAGTTTTGGTCAAGGTGCCTCTGCCCGGAAAAGATACGAACATAAAACCAACCAAGAAAAAAATGAAAGCAGACGATGAACTCGCAGAAAGCAAAGCAATAAATGCAGGCCTGATACCAGAAACGACAATTTCAGGTACCTAATTATTCAACACCAAGAAATACTGGTTTCTTAAAATATCTTTTGGAATCTTTGGATTACGAGAAAAAGGATACCGGTGAACAAACAATTGTAACAAACTGGAGTTGCTCTCAAGTATAAAACTCGTATCCTTCAATTGATTAGTCCTATTTGTAAAAACAACATCTGTTTTTAAGTACCATAGGAGAAAAATTATTAGAGTTCTGACAGTTGTTCAAAAAATGAAAGTTTGACTATAGTTTTTATATTATCGCCCTGTAAATTGTCTTTGAAAACAAAAACTGTTTCAGACATTCTCTCAGACTTCCTGCCCGACCATCGAAAAATTTGTGCGCAAAACAAAAAAGCACACGAAATTGCCTCCAAACTGAATCAAGTTGCTTCTGCTGATATTCAAAGCAATACCAACTACATGACAAACTCTAGACACCATTTGCCCATAATAGCATCGTCGCTTTCGTTGAGCGCACCTCCTTTCACCGCGTCGACTATACACCAGCAGCTAATGAACGAACACTTGATGCCTCCAGGAGTCAAAATCTCCCAAATGCAGAACAACGCATCAGTTCCCTTCCTTGTAAACTGGATGAAGAACTTTCCCCAGTTCCAAGCTATGGCAGCTGCAGCAGTCATGCACAGATACAACTTAATCCAGCGGCAACAAGCATCTAACGAGTTCCTTCCAGACAATACTTCGGTTCCTTTTCCTACTCCGACGGCTGAAAATTTGACTAATACCTTTCGTCCGTGGCAGGACGTGAACAACTTTACGCAACCGAACGATCAGGTTCCAAGGGATCAATCAGTGTATGACACTAAGAACAAAGAAGGTCAGTAAATAAATCCATAATTAATAAATTATGACGGGCAACAATTTGTTAGAAACTGATGCATATGGAAATAATGAACCCTGGTAAACCCTTAAATTTATCTCTGAAACAATTTATTAAGATACTTTTTGGATAAAAAACGTTGTATCTATTCACGTGACATGGATTTACTTTGTAAGAACAGACGCAATGGAAAAAAAATCTCAATTGTTTACCTCTTTAGATAGTCACAATGCTATGAAATGCGGACTGGTCCAACCTTGCTCGGTCGAGTCGAAGATGGAGTGGAGCAACAAGATGATCTTGGCGGGCGGAGGAGAAGGAGTCGATCAGAGGAGTCAGCTGAAGAAACACGGGCGCGGGAGGCCACCTTACAGGAGTGTAGAGGTGGGTTTTACAGTCTTTTACAGCCAATGATTCCTAGTGACCAAATGGTCAGTTGTTTTATTTTCCAGTTGAGGGAGAAGCCGTTGTTTTCTTCTAGTTGTTCCGACTTTCGATACGAAAGTAACGGAATATTTGTGCTCGGGGTGGGTTTTTTTTCTTCGGACAAATTTCGACTTTTTAACTAGCCATTTTTGATGGAATTTTTTTATATCACTCGAAAGGTATTGCTGTCTTGAGTTTAAATTTGAAAAGATATTTCATCTGTGATTATTTTTCGTAAAGTTATGGGGGTTTAAAAATTGGCATTTTGGCCAATTTGGGACAATTAACGCGCGATATATTTCGCGCTATTAACGCGTAAGCGGAGAGTTAATCCGTCTTAGAAATCGTTCCAAATTGGTTGAAAGAAGCTTATTTGCCGTAATTATTTTGTTACAAGGAGCGAAATCTATCCTTTTGTACTTTATATGGCGTGTGCGGGAATGATTTTCACTAAAAAAATTCGATTTAAAAAAAAAAATTCATTTTGTTTTTTTCACATTTAACTTTTTAATGTTATTACTGCCCCCATAAACCTTAAAAGGCAGTCGGAACTTTCAGGGCTTCGCCCTGATACGAGCAGTCTTGTATAATTATCTGATTCACTCACGTCGGGTGAAAACCACAAAAATATCCAACAGACAGTTGGAAAAGAGTCAATAAACGCAGTTCAACAGAAAAAAAACTGACTTGTTTTTTGAAAATCTCAAATTTTGAACTTCAAGGAAAAAATAGACGCCCTTAGGGCTCTTTGAATTTCTAGATCAATTTATGACTGGCCTTTTTTTGAAAAAATTATCCCAATTAGGTAAAATCTTTGTTTCGCTGGGAAATCTGATAATAAAATTCCATTTTCGAAATTGATATTAAATTCCATTTTCGAAATTAGAAGTCGAGCTCGTTTTTCGTGACCTTTACATTTTTCCGGTTCAAAAGTGGTATTTGCCTTCCTTTCAACAACGGAAATGCACTGAACTTAAGATATCACAAGTCAAAATATGAAAAATCAAAATTGAGCGTGAACAAACTTTTAGACTTTTGCCTGAAAAAAAAAACAAAAAAGTTGATTTCACGTGGTTTTATTTGACACTACATGCAAACAAACTCCCTTTTTTGTAATTTCCTGAAAGAGCATTCAACGAAAATAAACAAATATATTTTAAATAAATTGTAACAAGACTGCTCGTATCAGGGCGAAGCCCTGAATGTTCCGACTGTCTTTTAAGGTTTTTTAGAGCAGTCATAGAATAAAATGAAAATTTTTTTTTCTTAAGTTTGAAATTTTTTATTCGAATCATCCCCCCACACGCCATATAAAGTACAACAGGATAGATTTCGCTCCTTGTAACAAATCAATTACGACAACTAAGCTTCTTTCAACAAATTCGGAACGATTTTTAAGACGGATTAAATCTCCGCTTACGCGTTAAAAGAGCGAAATATATCACGCGTAAAATGTCCCAAACGGCAATAATTAAACCCCCATAACTTTACGAAAAATGATAACAGGTGAATTATCTTTTCAAATTTAAGCTCAGGACAACATACCTTTTGAATGATATAAAAAAATTCGGTCAAAAATGGCTAGTTAAAAAGTCGAAATTTGTCTGAAGAAAAAACAACCCACCCCGAGCACAAATATTCCGTTACTTTCGTATCGAAAGTCGGAACAAAAGCTGTTGTGTTGCAGCTTGTGGTTGGCATGGGCGTGTTCGAACATGGTCGATTCAAGAAGTTGACAGTGAGGAACAAGAGTGGGATAGGGGGCAAGGAGGCGATAGTGGTGAGGTGTGCGGCAGAGGCCACTGAGATAGAGACTGCCGCAGTGCACAGACACAAGTTCAACAACAAACTCATACACAGTAAGTAAAACACTCACATACACAGACATAAACACATGCAATCACAGAAAAACATGGTCCATACATTCGTATGAAAAGTTGGATTGAATGGATCTACTTAAAAATCTTAAGTAGATTACTTGCAGCAAATTTTCGACCAATCAGAATGCAGCGAAATTCGACTTTACATGCAGCGCTCTAATGCGAATTTACTGTTTATATTTACAAGGGTTGAGATTCTTTAGTAGATACAATAGGGGGGAGATTGTTAAGTAGATCCGATTGAATTTCTAACCACTTTAGTTCGGACTCAGGTGCAAAAAGTCATCTTTCACTTTCACGAAGTCATTAAAAATTATTAAAAGTTACAGGCTTTTGAAATAATTCTGACCATCAAGCTTCAGCTAAATCGAAATAGTTATTTAAAGCATCGATTTTGCCTTTTTTCGGCGTTTTTAGTTTAATGTTTTTTAAAGCCATGGGGGGGGGTGTTAACTTGGTGTTCTAAGTTGGGATTTTTCAGCCAGTCAGAATCGAGCATATTACATGCAGCGCTCAGCAAATTTAAGTTAAGCGCTGGTGTGGAGGATCTTAACTTGGTCTATTTGGGGGGGAGGATGTTAACTTGATCCTTAAAAAATTTCATGGAAGATCATTGTTGGATGAAAAAACGTTTTCAAAATGAGTCCTGAAATGAGGCAAAAAGGACGTCTCTAAAAAGCGCAATCCTGTTGCCTTGCTCTCTTGACAAATCAAATGCAATTTCAACGCCATTTCACTTTCTCAAGATCAGAATTAATTCAGAATTTTAGGACGTCGTCCAGCAAATTTGTTAAAAACTATACCATATATATCAGTAAGTCACTGCAGAGTGCTCGAGCTGCATAATAGACCTACAAGAATTCACGAGAAACTTTGGGAAAAGACGCTAAAAATGCTTACTTTATTGTCAACAAATGGTCGCTTAAAATCCTTTTGCTTTAGATGTTGATTTCACACTCGTGTACCCAGATGGAAGTCCAGTGAGATACCTGCCAGGCACCCGAGAGCCCTTCACTCTGAAGACTTACAAGGAGATGAGGAACGACTCCTGGATCAGACTACGACTATTCCTCTGTCCCACCAAACAGTTGCTGGTAGCACAACAGCAACAACAACTGAATGCTAAAAAGGCCACTGACAAGTCAACGAACATTTGCTACATGGACTCAAAACAAGCGAGTGACAATCATATACCAAGATCCAATGAAAGATCCCAGGAAGATTCGGAACCAATGGACTCAGCAAATAATGAACAAGAGTGCCCTAGCGTAATTGACCTCTGAAATAACTGGACATGATTCCAGAACTGAATAAATAGAAGACTGTTTTTAAAACAAAACTAAAATTGTACAGTCCTTTGCAGATCCTTCAATATTATTATTATGCTATAGTTTCCACAAAATCGATATTTAAGCAATCCAAAAGAGCAGTCGTTGGAAATAGAAGTACAGAACGATTTGAGTACAAACTTAAGGTTGGATATCAATGTTTTTTTTTTTTAATTTCATATCTTTTCGTAAGTCACGGCCCCCAAATCTACAGAAAGCTATCCGACCTATAAATCTAAATGACAAAAGTACTATTTTTTCCAACCAAGCGTGGAAAAGCTTCATACTTTGGTGTATGGTGTTGTTTCTTTCATATCAGAGGCAAAGCTGAGCTTCGCACCATTTATTATACAAAAGATATTCTGACTTGATAATGCTTGCTTATTGCTAGCTAATAAAGGCCAGGAAAGGCGGAGATATAGATCAAATTAAACTCCTTTCAGTCGTGACTAAATCCTCATTTCAAAATAAATCCAGAAAAAAATGGTCAAGCAAAAGGCGTTTGAAACTCGCATTTGTTTAGATAAAAAAAATTCTGTAACTCCCTGGACAGAAAAAATGACTAACCTGAAACATATCAAAAGCCGGCAATGCTTGTTCAGCAAAACAAGTAGATTGAATAAGTACATAGAGGCGAAGCGGAGCTTCGCATCATCACTTGCGATACAAAAACGTATGAATATGATTACCAGCAAATGAAAAGACGAATCAAAAATTGAAAAAAACTTCAAAAAATCTCTTTTTTGGTCAAAAAAGTTATAAAAATTGCAAAAAAAGACAAAAAAATCCTGAAACAAAACTATCTGCACCATAAGAAATTTAACTAAGAGCCTTCAAAATGCTGAACTTTCAGTTGGACAATTTCTGCTGGACCGACAAAAATTAGCAGACATGAAAGTCTAGAATATTTGAAAACTTTCAGTTTCGACAAAAAACAGGTACCGACTGAAATTGAACTTCTGGGGTGTTAACATTGCACTATAAGTACAGAATACTCCTTAAATTTCTAAAGCAAACAACTTCAAGAATCTTTTAATGAACAGCATCAAGAAAAACCAAAAAAAAATAGCAGAAAAAAATAGGCAAAACTTCTTGAACTCAATACTTGCTAAAACCGGAATATATTGAAATGTTTTTTAATTCGATTACAAAATGCCCAAAGTTGAGGCAATTTTGGTGCTCCGGTAATTAAGCCGACAAAAGCAGAAAAACAGGAGCCCGACACACTTTTAACGCGCGGATAATTTTAGGTGATTTTTGCAATAATTTTCGGTGATTTTTGCGGGATAACGCCCGCAAAAATCACCTAACAGACTATAACTTATTTTCAAATTAATTTACAACCAATGCTTTAGAATTCTAGAACATCTAGTTTTCAACCAAGCAGAAATGATTTTGTAGTTTTATCAATAACTATATAATGTACAGGGTTAGATTTTGACCCATGATTGATGAACATTTCTAAAAAGATCATCTGCCAGGATAAAAACTAGAAGGTTGTTTTTCACTAGTTGTAAAGCTAGTCGACCATAATTTTTCAGAGTTGATCTTGTTATGGAAACATTCGCGTGAACACAAACATATACAATTTTTGGAGTAAAAGTTGTTCTTCGGAAAGCTGATGAATTTGGATGGTTCATTATACTGCGTAATAAAAACTGTAAAACTCGGCGATGAAAAACGAAGACGACTAGTTGAGAAGTTTCAATGTCCTCGCCGCTAATGCCAGACAAGAGAAAAAGAAAGTTGAGCCAACAATTGTTCAGTGACTTTGTGCATAAGTCGGGCCAATTGGATTTTTGGTTAATTGCGGAAAAATCTTTTTCAAAGATTTAATTCAATTGTCAGCGTAGAATTGTTCTGAAACAATTAGCATGAAGTTCATCTCGTGTTAGTATTTTTGTTCATTTGTTTTATCTATTGTTTTGTTACACGCAGGTAAAAGGAGCAAAAAGGAGCTTCGAAAAAAAAAACAATTTCACGTACATAAATTCAATTTCCATGTGTTGTTTCCGAGGATGTCTCCATAACAAGAAAACCTCAGAATCTAGTTGTAATCGCCCAGCTAATAAACTCCTCAAAAACATTCAAATTTTTATGCAGTCAGATCTCTTCAACTAATTTCATCAGCAATAAGTCACAAACACACGCCTGTTAATGAGAAAACGAGAAGAACAATTTCATTCATTTGCTCGGTTGCAATAACTTGACTGCAACCAATTTTTCGAACGAAATATGTGCATTTTGATTTTTAATAGAGTGAATCACTGACTAAAGTTTTGAACCTGATAACTCTACTTTTCATTTTTCTTAGCGGGTCTCTCATCAGGGTTTGCGATCAAAAATTATCAATTTTACCACAAATAACTGTTCGTTCCAAAAGTGACAGCAGAAACAAGTTTCGAAAACCTAGAAAAACATCATACAAAAAATGGAAACAAAAAATCATCCCAATATAGAGGCTATATATACTTACAGTAAAACGCAATTCATGGCGAGTCTAAATGTGTGAAGAACTTACTGATTAAGACTTTTGATTTGGAAAGAATATTTAACATATACAGTCAAACCGAAAAATTTTTTCAAAAAACGCTCGTTTTTCGTGACCTTTACGCTTTCGCTGTTCGATAAAGGAGTTTGCCTTCCTTTTAACAACAAAAATGAACTGGCTTAAAAGAAATCAAAAGTCAAACCGCGAAAAATCAAATTTGAACGTTAACAAATTTTAAGATTTTTCCTGAAAGAAACAGACGAAAAATCATCACGAGCTATATAAGTGTTTACTGCGCTCATTGATTCTTAGCAACGTAAGTCACAAAAACGTTCAAAAAATGTTCAAATAGAGATCTCACAAAAAACAATATTACGATTAGCCTCGCATGAACAATATTTTTAAAAATGTCAAGAAACAATTGTCAGCAAAGGCATGGGAAATTAAGAAACACAATAGCATGGTAAAATTGAGGACGCGGTAACTAAGCCGACAATATAAGGGCAGATGCTCATTGAGCCGAAAAAGTTTTTATAAAAAATTGAGCAACAAACAATTCGAATGAAAATCTAATTGAATTAAAACCTTATCTCATGATGAAAATAACATTTATCCCTTCAAATCACGCAATATGTAATCTTTTTAGTCGAATAAACTTTTCAAGTGAAAAAATTTCGAAAATTTTCGACTAGTGGTTATATAAATTTCAAACATGCCCAAATTAGGTCTGATGGTGAGAAAGTCTATTCAGCTGGGAGTTGTTCACAAGTTATTCAAAAGAAAAAGTATGCTCTTCATTTGCATTACAGTAACCATTTGCCGCGTTGACCTTCAGTTTTGATTGGTCAATCGCTTCACCCACTTGAATCTCATGTGTTTATAAAAATCTAAAATAGCCTTTGATGTAACCAAGTACTCGGAACCAGTCCGATAGCAAATTGTTCAATTGACATACACATACAGGAACGCAAAAATTATGCGTAAATATCACGCTCTACGGTTTGCAATCGTTATCTGCAACTTTTGAAAAATGGAAAAAATTGTCTTCGTATCTCAACAGAAAAAAGGTGCGAAATTAATATGTCGAAACATACTCTAAATATTAAAATATTATACAACTTTATAAAAATTAAAACACAGAGGCGAAGCTCAGCTTCGCACCAATAGCGATACCAAGCAAGCGCAGCAATGCAAGCTAGCGAATAGAAAATAAGATTTATAAAAAAGAAAAAAATGAAGATAATTTAAGATAAACACAACCCCCAGAATCAAATAAGTTTTCAGTATTTACAGATCGGCACCTAAGGCAACAACAAGTGGGCAGACGCCCATTGAGCCAAGAACAAAAAAAAATCTGAAAAGAAATAGTTGTCATAAAAAAATTTCGAGCAATTAAGTTTCAAACTTTAAACCTTGCAGCAGAAACTACGCCCAATTTTTCCAAAAAAAATAAATCATTTTTTGCCTTTGTAGCGACACAAAATAGAGTAACTCAGCCAATAAAAAAATAGGCTGAAACCATTTAGGCAGAATAAATTTTGAGCAAAAAAAGAGGAAAATATACAACGAAGGGGTATTAATTTTACTAATTAGAGAAGTAAACCAAAAACACCTGCATCTAAGATCAAAATTGCTTACAGCACAATAAAATTCCCCGATGTGGCAACTAAGCCGACAAAGCAAAAGCAAACAAACGAAAATATGACTATTCAAGAATAAAATTTTTCAGTTTCATACATATTGAAAATGTTCCGCGACTCGAACACGGCCTCAGGATACAAAGGCATCGGCGTTACCTCCAGGCCAATTGGGAAAAGATCCCGAAGTTACAATGCAAAGGCATCGGCGTTGCCTCACGACCAAGTTGCAAAAGGTCCCGAAGTTTCTTTCGTTTCTATCTATGAACGCAACCGGGAACCTCAATTCAAAAAAAAATTGTATAACTTCTTATCAAATTACTTTTCATTTGCAGCGTCTTGCTGAAATGGTAAAACGGTAGTTAAAACACTAGGACAATAAAAGATTTGATTAAAATTCAATTTTCAAAAACTTTCACTATGAATACAATTGTCAAAACTGAATAACTTTTAATACTCCTTAAACTCAGCATTTAAAAATTATTGCACGTGAAAATATGGTGTAATCCAATTCAAATTTTACACACCACTTGCGATACAACAAGTATAAGACTAAAAAACCAAGACTCAAGAACTATCAAAGAGGACTTCGTAAGTTGCAGCTGTAAAAGAAACAAAAAAACATAGCCAACTGACAGCGAGAAAACTGCAAAACGCGAGAAAACTGAAAAACCTTTTTTTTCTTCAAAATTTTCAACTTTTGAATTTGGAAGAAAAAAAAATAGATCGCCTTAAAGCTCCTTGAATTTGTAGAAAAATTTATGATGGACAGTTTTCTGTTAAAGTAACCCAATTTGAGAAAAACTGAATCAATAGGCAAAACTTTTATTTCGCTGGGAAATCTGATAATTAATTTCCATTTTCGAAATTAGAAGCCGATCACGTTTTTAGTTACCTTTACAGATTTTTTGTTCGATAGTGGAGTTTGTCTTGCTTTTAACAACGGAAATGCACTGAACTTGAAAAAAAAATCACAAGTCAAGCCACGAAAAATCAAAATTGAGCGTGAACAAATTTTAAGACCTTTGCCTGAAAAAAAACCAGCAAAACCTATATAAGAGTACTCACTAAGTTCGTTACTCTTAAAAATGAAAATAACTTTTTTAACGTTAAATTTATTAAACTTTTCTTAAAGAAATCCAAGTAGTGTTGAATTTGAGCATTCAAAATTTAAATTTGGGGCCACAGTCAAAACGATCTCATAAATATTATCGGAAATAAGTAGGAAACAAAATATTAGGTAAATAAACCGACATAATTAAATCCTACAGCCAATTAGCTGAAAATCAGCCAAAATTGTTCGGCAACATTTTATTGGCAAATATACACACGAAAACCATATACGTACTGAAATCAAGGTGGTTTTATACAATTCTTTAGGGTTCTTTTCATGCTCATATTTAATTCTAGACAATCCGCCAGGTCATTGCTGTTTATATCTAAGGCGCTCTAGCAGCGCGCATATTGACTGACGTTTAATCAAAGATTTTCTTTGTTAAAGCTTTAATGTTAAGCGACATTATGGTTGTGTTCTCTCTCAAGAAAGCTTCACTTCTATTCTAATAACTGATCAACAATCAAATTTATCAGCTGTATATACAAGCAACGAACAAAAACATATATTGCGAAGAGCACAGATCATATAAGTCCATCAGAGAAAAAACTAAGAAACTGGACATTTAGCTTTTGCTTTAGAAAATTAGACTGCAATTACCTAAAAGCAAAATCCGAATACTAGTTTGACCTACATGTTGCGGAAAAGTTGTTGATATTGAAATATATCGTGCATAATTGTTTTGACCTAACGTCGGATCACTTGACGAAAAGTTTAAAGGTGACAGCAGTTTTATTTCAAACTAAACATCAAAGTATCAAAGGCAATTCAACATCAAGAGAGTATTAATGTTAATGTACAATCAAACAACGCACAGCTGATAAGATGTATAAATATGGCAACAGAAGGTCTTTTTTTTCTCTCATGGAACCAAACAAACAAATTTGAGTAGTATCCGGGCAACGGACAAAATCCGAGCCAGATCCGAACTCGGTTGATCTTCTATCACGCGCCCTCGTCTGCTTCCCCATCTTCTTCGTTCTCGTCCTAAATTCGCAGTATGTTAAATATTGTATTCATAACTCCCGCCAAAGTGTTCAATGACAAATTATGACTGTCAGCTGAGTTTACTGTGAGTACATCAATTGGGGCCATCATCGTTTATTCCAACTCAAAAACTAACAATTTGAGGCGAAACACCACTAAAATTGGCACTTGAAATTTTAAATGCTAAAAAGATTTGAGCAGTAATAATTAAAGGCCACAACTGCAACCCCTGGGAGTAACTTGACATCATCCCGCCATAGAGTCGAGACTTTGAGAAGTGTTTGTTAAGTTTTCAAAAACATTTGACGCTTTAAACAAAGACAATCGAGATTGGAAAAGAGTAATGAACGCAAGTAAAAAAAATGACTTTCTTGAAAAAATCTCAAACGAATTTCAAGAAAAAAAATAGAATTTCAGAAAAAAATAGATGCCCTTTAAGCTATTTGATTTTCTAGAACATTTTATGAGTGGCACTTTTTGGATAACATGAACACAAATAGAGAAAAATGGATCAATAGGAAAAGTTTTTATTCCGCTGGAAATCTAAAAACTAAATTCCACTTTCGAAACTAGAAATCATTCACGTTTTTTGCGCCATTTCCACGTTCGTATTTGGAGACTGCTATTTACGTCACTTTCAGCAGATGAATTTCAATTGAATTTAAAAATTGCATATACATCTAAATACAATCATAAATGCTACAATATGAATGAATGCACATCTGAAGTTATTAGAGACTTTAAAAAAAACTCAGCAAGACCTATATAAGAGACTTCACTGCGTGCATTACTCTTGAAAACGTCATGTCTTGAGATCTTCAAAAATGAGCAATGATATTTGGATGGAGGACATGTCCCCTTTTTTGTAGGAACAACAAAAACGCGTAAGAAAAAAACTATCGCTAAAATAACGTGCTCTTCACAAACACTGGCGAGAACACGACAAAAACAGCAGCTCTATGATGTCGAATCAGAAAAAGTAGAAATTAGCCTAGATTTAGTTAAAATTCGGCTACGCTTTGGACTCGATCCGCGAACTAGGTATTACACAGAGACAAAGTTGCATTTCGCATACACAAGCTAAAGTATGACCGAAAACGCTACTGGGAAAAACTGAATGAGTAAAACTATGAGTCTAAAAAGTTTGTTAAGTGACGCACGCCCATTATGAGTCTACATAATTGCGAATTGACGCAGGCCACTTATGGCGCTTTAGCTGTAGCAGTCAATTGGTAAAAAAATTACCAATTAAAATGCCTCAATTTATAGAGCGGACGCATTTAAACAAGTATATGAAAAAATTCATTAAAAAACACCCGACCCTGCCCAAGTTCACGCCCTCTTATTTTGTTGCCGGTCTCCTTCCCTATCTCTACGCTACAGATCCATGATACCTTGAACCTAAAGTGCTAGTGCTATTTGTAATATAGTACTCTCTGTTAATATCCTTTGCTCTGGCTGTACTTAATAGCTGGTTACTGATCAAAATGAACACTAATAATTGCGACTTAGGTTGGAAAAAAAGAGAGTTCATACTATCACAAAGGCTTTGCTTGTTTAATTAGTCTTAGGGACTAACTACTCACCCTTGGACGCTTAATAAATCACAAACACCGGCCACAAATAAAGCCGAGGACAGGTGCTAAAAATTTCCAATACTACAGATCGCGATTTTAGCCAAAGTTTCACCAAATAAATGAACTTTTTTATGCAATTTAGGTAGCTAAAAAGAAAATCTGTACAAATACACCAGGCTCTCAAGCTCGCGAGGTAATTATCAGAAGAATTGAATAGTGTTATCAAAATTTAGTTCAGTGTCATCAAGTTTTGTAAATACCGCTAAAGTTTCAGAAAATCAGAATTTTTTTCGCAAGCACAAAAAACTCGGAAAATTATGCGCTACTTACACAGCAATCGCCTATTCTGGATAATGTGACCCCCACCCAGGAGTAGGAAGAAACTATGGCGTAGGGTGAGTTTTTTTCTTGCCGATTGACTACAAAACCGAAAAAGTAGTCTCGAGAAAAAAAACTTTTTTCGAGAAAAAAAAGACGATATGTTACAAAAGGTGGTAAATTTGAGTAAACTCCATGCATTAAAATTGAGAACTATAATGCAAAATATAGCCTTTTCAGTTTCAATCAATTGTACTACTAAGGTATTTTTGTAAACCAATTAGTCTGCCATATCATATGCTATTCAAAAATTCAAATTTTACCATTCTTTTGTCAAAAAATTTGGCTTTTGAAATAAAATATTAATAATGTGCGAAGTATAACAAAAAGAGATCCAGCTATTCAAATTGAACCTACCATCTATTGTAATAAATCATCAAAAAAAGTTCTGAACTTTCCGATTTTCCTCCAAAATTCACAAAATTTGATGGCAATCAATTTAATTCTTCTGTTATTTTACGTTATTTTAGCTATAATTTTCTCATGTTTTACAATGTTTTTTCCAACTTAATCGCCTTTTACAAAAACATCAATAATGAACTAGCAGAAAAAAAAATAGAAAAATGTTGACAACTTAAGTCATGATGATCGGAACATAGTGCTTGTTGAACTTGGTACAGTATAGTTTACCTCGTCGTCGAAATCTTCTTCGTCGTCATCTTCGTCTACGGGATGGGCGAGGTAATAATTGAGTGGGTTGGGCCAGAGGTCCTCTTTGATGAATTCGCCCAGATCCAGACCACAGTCGGAGTCCTCAGACAGGAGCCAGTTGAAGAAGGCAGCATCATCCGAGTCCACGTCGTCTTTTTCTGCCTTTTCCACAAAGTTCTTTCCTACATTGAAAATTACCCATTGAGCAAAACAGCATTATAAAAGCTCGATTAACTTTTTGAAATACATCTTGTCTCAAGTTAACATGTTCCTCCCTGAATTAACGAAGTAAAGGTTTTTTACCCCCACTATTTCTTTTAGGCTCAATTTGCATAAGGATACAAGAATACTCGATTCTTATCAGCTGAAAAATGTAAAACCAATACGCTCCTCTATACCGCTTTGGAGGGGTGGTGCTGGTGGTTTCTTAGAAGGTCAATCTCTTGTCCGGTCAAATCAAATAACATATTCTAGTTGCAAGAATTATCAAAAGATGACACGCGTAACTATGTGCTCACCTTGTTTCCACTGAATTTTCGTGCAAGTTGACGCGATCTTTCCTCCCTCTTTAACAGTGACAATTTTCTCGATCTTTTCGTTTGTGAAATAAGGATTCTTTTTTGCATCGAACTCTAACTCCATTTTATAGCCTGTTTTGATATCATCGTTCTCTGTGACAAAAATATTCAATAGATACTGAAGACATTCACTCTCATCGTCAATTATGCAAGGTCCGAGCTGAGGATGATTTGTTAGAACCCGGTGCCAGAAGCCCTAAACAGCTTACTTTCATTCATTATGCCTGAACGTTTCGTATTGAGGCGACTTAAACCATCTGCAAGTCTTTGCGAATATCAAAACCAACATCTGACCGGCAGTTTTACGTACAAAAAACACGAATTATCCAAAAATCTGCTGAAAGAATTGCAATCAAAAGCGAGAAAAAATTCAATGTCTTGTTTTGGCAGCCTTATCTAAAATTACTTTTCAAACTGCGAAGCGTTATTTAGCAGTAAAAACAGTTAGCGAGCTCGAAGCAAACGCTCATTCGCAAACGATTTGAAGAAAAAGAGCGGAGGTGAATGCAGAATTTCGTCCCTTGTCGTATTTTCGTCAAGCCTGATAAAATTTAATTGAAAAAATTCTAAAATTACAGAACATTATACTTATTTTGAATGGAGCCACCCGATAATGATGAAATTTCAAACGCAAAATTCATTTTTTTTCCGGAAGATTCAGTGTAGCGAGATTGAGATTGGCGAAAAGAGATCTAGCGCTTACCGAATATCTCATTAGCAATCACGCCTGATGCAAACCAAGTATTTCCATCTAAACCTTCAAAATTTGATAACCCCACGCGCGCCCGATAATTCAACAAGCTGCAGTTAGATTGATTCAAATTTCTCTATCAAAATGTTTCAAATTTTTTTGAAACTTCCTTATCTAATTTAGTTCATTTTGCTGAACATGGAACTTAACAAAACTCGAAAAAAAGCGTTTATCTTATACTTAATTGTAAGTCGTTTGCAATAGCTATAGGCGCCACGTTTAAATTTCAAGATAAAGCGAGCTTGGAAAGGTCAAGGTCGAATGTCTAGACAGATTTCTGGACAGGAAAATTTGAGCGGAGGGCAGCGCAAGTCACGAAGGGGCAGTACAGAGCAAGACAAGGTAGCGGAAGAAGAAGTAAGGCGGGGCAAGAAGGAGCATGACCGGGCAGCGCAAAGCAGAACAGCGTAAAACAAGGGAGGACAGCGCAAGGAAAAGCACAAAGAAAAGCAGCGCAGGGAAACGGAAGAAAGGGCAGGGAGTAGCATGGCAGCGCGAAGCAAGGCAGGGCCGCACGAAGCACGGGAGGGCAGCAAAAGGCGTGGCAAGGTAAGGCAGGGTAGCGGAGCTCAAGGCCGCATAGGAGCGCAACACAGGTCAAGGCAGCGCAACACAGGGCAAGGCAAGGCAGCGCAAAGCAGCCTAGGGAAGCAGAAGAAGGAGCAGGACCGGGACAGCGCAAATTTTGGACAATGTAGTGCAGGAAAGGCAGGGTAGCGCAAGAATAAGCGAAGCAGCGTAAGCCAGGTAATGACTATGTCGGGGAAACGCGAAGAAAGGCAGAGCATTGCAGCGGAAACAAGACAGAGCAAGGCAAGGCAGCTCAAAGCAATGCTGGGCAATGCCAGGCAGCTTAGGGCAGCCAACGCAAAGCATGGCAGTGCAGTGAAAGGAGGGACAAGGCAGGGTAGTGCAAGAAAAAGCAGGACAAATTTCAACTTAAGATGTCATTAAAGTCAAGTCCATTATAGTTTTTTCTCATTTTAGACCCCAGATAAAGCACCCCAACCCTCTGATATTTCAAACACATCGTATAACTGCTTTTGATTCTAAGCGGGAAAGGGGATTACATATGCGATAGAGGAGTTATAATAAATGAGCTGAGCTAAGCAACCAAAAAAGCCTGTTTTTCAGTTTTTTTTGTTTTGGTGATGTCAATTAAACTATCAAGAACGTTACAGCAAATGAAGAAGCAAATTATTTTTGTGCAAGAGTTGAAAACGCCGAACGATGTCTATTGATTTAATGAATTATACTTAAATGCTCATAGTTAGTAATGCGCGATACTCCACTTGCCGTTTTGCCAAACAGGGGCCCACTCTATCACACTTCAAGGAATTGAAGGGGTGCTATAATGGGATAGAGCCTTTTTAGAAAAGCGTTAAGAGTTATCAAAACAATTCAAAATGTTTCAAATATTTAGCTTGCATCAGAAGTGTTTTTGGGACCCATCAGGACAAACTGAACAGCAGATAGATAGATCATCAAGATAGACAAAAAACGATCTTAAAAAAGTAATTGCTTTTTTTCAATACACACCATTTAAAATAAGATGGGTAAGTACCCATTCTGCTGCTCCGTTAAGCCAGGCTTTTTTAAAACGATACGATCAATATACGATTGCGAATCTTATCAACTCATGAAAAGAACTCTAATTGGGTCAACGTTTTTTGTTCTAAAAAACTGGAACGACTGCTGTCATGTAAAAATGAAGCTGTCAAGTTAAAGTGAAAATTTTAAAAACTCTACTGCTCAAATCTCTTGCCTCAAAAATTAGCAATTTCCAATTGAATTCATGGCAGAAAAACTTGCTTTAACCTTCAACATATCAATTGCATCTGTCAAAAAAAATTAAGTATTTCAAAATCATTGCTTGAATAGTTTATTTCCAAAAACCTCGAGACTTTGCGGACCAGTGACGGCTATCGTAAAATATGAATCGTTTTGAGTTTCAAGAATTAAATGGCTTGCTTCAAAGAAACTATGAAGAACTCACTTCACGAATTTTGATTTTTTGCGAAACATTGTTAGTTATCGAATAAATTTCAAATACATCAATGTTTTATTTATAGCTTGATAGTTGGCTTTATTTAAAACAATTTCTTTTTTCCTTCAATGTTTTCTGAATCCTTTCAAGCCAGCAAATAACTTGAAAGCTTACTTAAGTTATTGTCAAATGCAAGCATGTCGATTTAAGCACTCTGATCAAACCTCAATTTGGCGTTACGTCGCTTAAATAGCTAACTTCAAAAAAATTCATTTTCTTTTGCACATGAAATCAAGCCATCATAAAATTTTTCCAGTTTCTTTTGGTGTGATACTTTGAATAAAAACTTAGCTTTTTGCAATCCATTACAAGCTATACAAACATCTTCCTTTATTCAAACTTTCATTGCTTCTTTAGCTTGCTTTAAAAATTCTTAATTTATGCGAACTTGTTCAAGCCATCAACTTAAATTGAAATAAACTGGATGCACTGGTAAGTTTTTTGTTGTAGTAAAATCGAAAATTTTGTTTCTAAATGGGATTGCTCCTAGTTCTTACAAAGGATAAGTAATTGTCTCATAAGACAAAAAAATTTTCAACATAAGCAGAGCCAACTTGGCTGCATCAGTTGCGACTGATAAGTTCCGCTAGTAATCAAGCACAAAGAATTGACCATATGATAATTCTTTTAGAAAAAGTTTTTCAAAAGTAACCAGTAATTTTTCTACAGTAACTCGAAGCTTCAACATACAATGCTTCAACGCATTCAATTATTCAACCACATCTGACTGAAAAAAACCCTAGCAAAAATCAATTGCAAAATTCGCAAGCACAAGCGGAAACACGACATTAATTCGCTCGGGAAAAACAATGAAACAAACATACAAAAGGCAAAAGAAGCTTTGAAAAATACAACTTCAGCTATATTCTGGGATCGAACCGCTGACCTGGTGATTTAAATTCTCACGTCCTCGCATCTTGCCTTGGTCGGTTGCTTGATTTTGAAAAAAAAACACTTACGCTGAGAGAGCAGACGAGAAAACTTGATTTCAGAAATCAAAACAAATGGTCAGAAATTCATTGTACATGTAATCGCTTGTCAGACAACAATCATCAGCAAACAAAAAAGATAAAGTAGCCGCAGTAAGACAAAAAAACAAACGAGCATAATTAAAGTCAGAGTATATAATTAAATTGAACTAGCGTTTAAGGCACCTTCGGTGCTTCGAAATTTTCGACAGCTCATGAAAAACCGCATATATTGCAAACAACATCTGCAAACTTTTAGTGTACTCTGACTGCACCCAATTACAGGGTTGGTAATTTCGAACTTAGAAATTTTTTCAATTCCCTTTTTAAAAGCGTCATCTCGAAAACTTAATGGGCCTCTGGAGAAATTTGGAGGCCAGCTTTGCAACCACTGGAAGTCCCTGAGAGCACCCTTCTATCGGGTTAGGAATCCAAAATTTTGTGAATTTTTTTGAACCTAAGTTTCCCGGAAAAAAAATTTAAAAAAAAAACGTCTTATCGCGGAAACCTAAAGGATTTGAGCATTCATATTAGGACACAAGATTTGTGACGCCTGGTTGTACGCTGACAATAAGGTTGTATCTTCCTCAAGTTAGTGTTTCCAAATTTTTTGAATTTCTTTGTAGATAAGTTCTTCGAGAAACATTGAAAAAATCAAAAAACATCAAATCACGGAAACTAAAAGCATTTGAGCAGTCGCGTTTAGCAGTCGCATGTGGCAAGATTTGCAACTCTTTAGAGTACCCTGACAACACCGAACTATAATGTTGGAAATTTCAAAATTTGAAAAATTATTAGTTTAAATTTTCTGAAGTTTCCTGAAAATTATTGAAAAAATCACAGAAAACGTCATATCTCGAAAACTACAAAGAACTGAGCAATCATATTTGGAGGCAAGGTGCGCAATCTTTGAGAGTACCCTGACAAAAGCTAACTACAGGGTTGGGAATTTCAGATTTTTAAAAACTAATAATAACTTAAGTTTCTGGAAATTTTTGAAAAAATCGCAAAAAAACGTCATATCTCGATAACTACAAAGAACTGAGCAATCATATTTGGAGTCAAGTTTCGCAATCTTTGAGAATACTCTGACAGGGCCCAACTAAAGGGTTGGGAATTTCAGATTTTGCGAAAAAAAAAATCATCTAAGTTTTCTGAAAATTTTTTGAAAAAATCACAAAAAACGTCATATCTCGAAAACCACAAGAACTTGAACTGTCATATTTGGAGGCAAGATTTGTAACTCCTTAGAGTATTCTGACAGCACCCAACTAAAGGGTTGGCAACTTCAAGTTTTGTAATTATTTTATTTGAAATCTCTGAAAAATTTTGAAAAAATCTCAAAATCGTCTTATCTCTTTAACTAAAATGATCGGGCATTCAAAATTGGAGGCCAAGTTCGCCACCCCTAATTCGATATTGGGCTGCTTAATTTAAACTCGGTAAAGTAACCACTAAAATCAAATAGGAATATCGAAAAAAAAACTTAACCATTGCAATATACGATATAGCTTAAACATGCAAAAATAATACGTTGAAAAAGCTTAAACATGGCGAGATAGTGAAGCCCGCATTTAAATATATAATAGATATAAATCTGCAAAACAAGAGATGTGCTTCAACGCGATTTAAAAACTTATGCATAGAAACATAATTATATCGGATGACGCGGGGGGTTGGGTTAAAAGATATTGTGAATTTCAGCCACATGTTCACTTGACGTGAGGATAGCCTGCGTCAACAGTCACCGCTCCTCGACCACTGTACTTATTGATGAGCCAATTGTATAAGAGTTTGAAGTTTGATTTTAGGGAATTCGATCCTCTGATACATAAAATTGTACTTTTTAGGAGTGCAAAACTAATGTTGGTTCCGATGAAGGTGTGGGTTGCATCTGCGTAGCAGTCTTCTCTCTTGGCACTTGATTAAGAGACAATGCTTTCGATAACTTTGGTGGCAGAAGGTCCAGTTCCACCAGTGCATGCAAGCATTAACGGGTTGAAGGCGGCATTCTTGACTTCTATGATTCTTTGTTCATATTTGAGTTTTTCAGATTTTCATGATAACTATATGAGTCTTTTATATTATGGACAACTTTTTGCAAGGGGATTGAATATTTGAACTTCAAAATATGTCTTCTTAAATCTGGACTCCCATAGAGAGATTGCTTTGATGTCTAATCTTGCCTCATCTTCAGTAATCGTTGACTTTTTTTTATCGAAGGACTCGCCTTGTAACGGCTGAGGATTGGGCTCAATTTCAACATCATAACATAGGTCGTCTAATAATTTTGCAAATGTGTCTCGTATCTCGTTGTGCCTAGTGATGATGTAGTCTCCTTTTGGAGAGTGAAGTTTATGTGCGATTGAGAACTGCTCGCCGCATGCAAATACCATTGGCATATTCTTAGGATACCCATCCGTATCTGAGTGATATACCATCTCTGAATTCAGATTTGGTCAGGTTAAAGTTGTAACGTTTCAGTGGGAGTGCATTGAGCCAGCTCGATGAGCCTTTCTCCGAGGCTAAATCGAGAGTATATATTTCCTTGTCAGTTAATTTGGCTTTTAACTGCTCTTTCTTCAATTTCAAAATCTTCGCATTTTGGCCCAGCATGTTCGCGGTACCCAGAGGTGGAGCAGAGCCATGCCAACAATAGATAAAAATATCGAATTTTTTCTGCGATGCGAATATTTTCTTGGATTTTTTTCTTTTCGTCAGAAATCTAGCCAGATCACTAGTCCCTCGATATGGTGAGGGAATAAATGCTATTAAACTGCCAACGCTATGAAGGAAATTTGCCAACAAATGAGCACTTCTATTAGCTAGTTTCGTTAAAAAAAGTGGATGGGTAAAAAACGTGCATGAAAAATTTTTGAATAAATGACTTTATTTTGCATATTTTTTAGAACAAACTGACTGTAACTTACAGGTATCCGGAGAAAACATTCTGCTCGCTTCCTGTACAAAGGATCGCGTTGTTTGTTGTACTTCGACTCGATCTTCAAAATTTCTTCACTTGATTGATCGTTCAGTCCTTCAAGTGCATTCTGTGTCGCATCAATGTTTTCTAACCAAAGCAAAAAAAGACTATTCAAAAGTGACTAATCAAAAAGCTATTCAAAAAGACTAATCAATATGCTCCCTTATTTCCTTTAACAGATCGGTTTCCTTTAAGAAACTCGACCATGTATAATAATACGTACCAATTGCTAGCTGCATATCCGCCTGCTTTTGAAACTCGCTCTTTCCATTTGACGTCGCTTTAGCGTCACCCATTACGATTCTATGGCGTTATCAAAGTAATCTGTGATAAATTTTAAGTGAAGGAAAGTAAAAAAGGCCGGATGGCTGGGAATCCAGCCAATCAGAGAGAAAACCATTAGGAGAGAATTAAAGCCTAATTTTTGTGATAAAATTGTAAAATACATTTTTCTTGGTTCAAATTTATCGCTGGTGTGTTTTCATATCAAATGCGCGATGGGCATTTCTCTTCTGATTATCTTACCAAATCTCGCCGTTCCAGTCGTAGGCGAGTGAAGCTTCCCTGGCGTATCTACACGCAAGAAGGAGTGAGCAGGTTGAACTACCCTTCAACAACACCACAGGTTGTACCGTTCCCACCTATTGCATTGTCGTTTTTGCGACATTCGACAGAATGTACGAAAATGCAGTTTCACATTCGAATTTTAATGGAGCAGAAAAAGAGCAGCTAACCTGGAAGATTTATGGTTTTAACAGATTAGTGACGTTATTTGAACGATTAGACAAATCGGGAAGGGTTCGCATTGACTGGCATAAAAATTTTAAAAAATTCGAATTGTGACGTCACATTTTTCAGAAATGTTAAAAAGTTCATTTTGGGAACGGAAACGGAAGAAAAACAGAGCAACAATAGTTGCAGTAAAAAAAACTACGTGAAAAAAACTACAGATTGAAGTTATAACTGGAAATTGTCAGAAACCGCTCCGAGTGGTAACGATTGTGCCGCTACAATCGTTACCGAGCAATTCGCACGAACGAAGAAGGGTATTGGGACGACGTGTACAGCCTTCCTAAAAGAAATGAGGATGTTATTTTCCCGGATTCCAGAATCCGGAGGGGTCTCGGGCCCAGAACTCAAACTGTTTTATATAAACTTTTAGCTTCCTGGTCATGCCCTGAGTTGAATTTAATTAACATCCAGATTCAATTTCAGAGAATGAGAAGCTATGTGAGGGAAAGGGTTGATCCATCTTCGATGGAGATGATGACTTTTATCTACTGAGCAAAAACAATAGTTTGAGAATGCGTTAAAATTGTAATTTCAAACAAACGTTTTCGCACATTTTGTGCATCTTCAGGTTTTAAAAATTCTAAACTATCTGTACAAAATGATCAAAGATCATAAAAAGTGTCACACACATCATTACTTCAAAATTTTGAAAATTCAACCGATCAAAACTTTACAAATATCACTGAAATTATGTAACAACTATTATGTAACATTTTAAAACATTTTGTCACAAATTTCTGAGAGTTTTCTTCATTTTTATTTTCACATTTTCGTTTTTAATGCTAAAATGTAAGTTGTTTCAAAATTTTGTTGTTTTAGCCAGAATTTTTCGATTCTGGAACTATAGCCTTAGTGTCAGCTCCCTACTTCTAAACTCGTCGCGCGTGTTAATTGCCGGTCTCTCCTTCCTAATGTGCAGCGCCTCTAATGTAAGTAACTTGATGCTGCTGGACGCCTGGTCGATTATTTTCCAATTAAACTCAGACTTACCACTCTCACTACCACACTGCCTTATATGCTGTCCAACTGGGGTATCCTCTTTTCGGTGTTCCTCAATCCTTGTGGTGAGATGACGGACCGTCTGGCCAACATAGATGGATTTGCACCCACAACATTCAAGTCTGTACACCACTTTTGATTTCATTTCACTGGAAAAGGAGGATTTTAGAGAGGGCATACAAGTTTTCAATTTCCTCTTCGTGAATATTATCAGCGCATTGGTGATATCGCGCACTTTTTTTGCTAATGTCTTACTGTGATTCCCCCTATATTGGACCATCAAGATGGGTGGTGAATCACTGCTATAATCACAGGGCTTCTTTTTCTAAGCCATATTCTTTTTGTTTTTGCCCTCGCTGATGATTTTTTCAAGGGCATGGGATGCAACCCGCGTCGACCAACTTTCCGGATATTGGTTATCCAACCACTGCTCACGGTTGATTTTCATGGCTTTATCATATTCTTCCCATGTTGAGGTACTGCGGAAAACCCGGTGAACAGTTCCTTCAATCACACTTCTCTTGTACTGAAGGGGGGCGCAGCTTCTAAAATTTAGTATGGTACCTGTATCTGTTAGTTTTTGATACCATCCACAGCTAATTTTCCTGCTTTTGTGAATACTAATTTGTAAATCCAAAAATGCCAAAGTTCCGTTTGTGTATCTATTGTGAACTGTATATTTGGATGTAGTAAGTTTGCAGCCCGTAGCAATTTTTCGGGATCACCCTTCACTGTTCTCACTATATCATCAACGTAACGGAGAAATAATTTAGCTTGTTGCCCTGACTTGTTTTCTCTCTTATTGCGATGCATTTTCTGCAGTACCAGACGGTTTCACTTATATTTCGATACTCATCATCTGATATATCACCGCATTTTACGTGATACCAGTTCAAACAGCATTCACATTCTACACCTTTTGACCTGTACGTGACTTTCTTATTGCACTCGGGACATATTCCGTGAAGATCTTTCTCGGGCAAAAACATTTCGGGAATATCCCTCGATAGTGCAGTTTCGTACTGCTTCAGCCAAAGATTTGCTAAAATAACGGCAAGAGATGCCCCCATTGCCAAACCATCTTTCTGAACGTACCATGTTTCATTGCACTTGAAATGGACTTGACTAACTGCCATGTTCAACAGTCTCTTCATGGTTTTCCTTGCTCATACAGTTTTCTCAGAGCTCTGTCTATCGCTTCTTTCAGTGGAACATTTGTGTACAAACTCTTCACATCTAGAGATATCAAGTTTTCATTGGGCTCAAGATTAGTGCTCTCTAAGATTTCTCTCGCATCTAGTGAGTTGGTTTCGATGTTTGCGCCCTCAATTTTCTCAAAAAATTTTGCAAGAACCTTGTTCAAGTTATAATAAGAGCTACCAGGCAAGGAGAGGACCGGTCTTAATGGGGGTATTCACTTTATGCACTTTCGCCAACCCATAAAGCCTGGCGGGCTGCCCCCCAGTAGACCTCATCCTTGTGTAGAGACTCTCACTTATTTCATCTTTTTTCCTCATAGCCAACAACTCCTTATTGATGTCTCTTTCTATCTTCAAAACAATCGCATCACTTGTTCCTTTACTTTTGCTGAATTGATTTGAATCTAATGTATCCGACAACTTGTTCTCGTAGGTGTCCTTTCTCATTACCTAAAAACCCAAGCCTTTGTCATACGGTACCGCAACTAATCCATTACTCTTCAGATACTTTCGGGCCTTCTCAACGCCTTTGTCAGATGGTGTTTGCTTCACCCTTTTAGCATAGGCTTTTGCCACAGCTTCGATCTCACAAAGGGCCTCCCCGGGGACTTTACGATTTTTGAGATCCGATAGAAAGATGTCAATGTCGGCGAGAAAGTGCGTCTCATTAAATTTATCCCTGACGGGATGCTTTGGCCCTAATGCCAACAATTGTTGTACCCAATTTGGTAATTCAACATCATCAAGAGCTCTTACCGAACCCTCACCTTGCTTCCCTAGAGGTCGGTCTTGCCTTTCTGATAGTTTCATTAGCTTCTTCTGATGGGTGTCTTTGACTGTTGCTGTTTGTCTTTGTCCCCTAAGACTTAAATATTTAATTACCGAAGGCCAAAACTTCTCATCTACACCACTCTGTACTGCGCCTCTCGCCCTTTCTAGTTTGACTTCAACGTTTTTCTCATCTGTCCTTGCCTTGTTTATCTCCGTTCTTAGAACTTTTTTCTGAAAACTGTGTACCGCTTGGTTCGAAAACACCCCATTTTCCGGTACCCTGAACCTCAAAAAATCAGGTATAATGTCGTTTTCTCGACAAACTCTCAAAAATTTAACACGTTGGTGACAGTTGATAAAAAACAACAGTAATATAATAAATACTAGTAGCCCTGTTTTTAGGAGTGACCTCGTAGTCTGGCGATATTGAGACCTAGTCATGAGCTCACTATTCTTGCATATAATTAGGGTAATTTGAGTGTTTTGACCGAAGCCGGAAACGGTAACGTTTTTGTCGACCCGATGTTAGAAAGACCACCAAAAATAACTGGCTTTGGCAGAGACGGTGAAAAGCACAAAGAGCTGTGTTTAGACGCTAGCCAGTCGTTTTAGAACCCAGCTTTATTTTCCGTCGATATGTATTTCCGGTCAAATGTTACATTTTTTTTAAACTCTCGTATTTAAATTAAATTCTTTTGTGATTCATTGCCCTACCACCCCCCATCTTTTTACTTAAGAGAATCTCCGATGCTTTCGCTGTCTGTGTTTCAGGTGTATGCCCCGAATCCAGGCAAGTCGCATCCCTGACTTCTCACAGAAGCTTGTAATTGGCACATCAAGGACAAAGTATATCAAACCAGCTTTAGTAAAATCTACAACTCACTCCTACCGCGGCGCCACACTCCAAGATCTGTATGAAACAGTTTTACAATACACACCAAAGCGCCTTAATACAGTAACCATTATTGCCGGGTTTGATGATAATACGTGCGCCATTCCCCCGGTTTGGCACGGTCGACCTTCCGAAGCACGCCATAAGGAACGTTAAAGGCATTATTACCTAAATTATGGTGAAATTGGAAACTTTCTAGAGAAAAAAGTGTAAATTCAAGTCTTGTGAAAAGACAATAATGCAAGTATGAAAACATGAAAAATATCAATAGTTAAATTTCAAAAGTATGAAACATCAGTTGTAGTCAAGGTGTAGTTGTTCTAGGTAATATCAAGTCAGCTTTTAACGTTTATCGATTAAAGGTGACCCTTTATTACGTTGTAACTCATGTCTATTGGGACAAATCTCTGAGAGGTCTCGAATTATCAGCACTATTAGTACGGTTCTATAACTTGGCTTACAAATCACTGATATTGCTACGAACCATTTGACTAGAACGAAACTTCGGATTCTAATTGATTTTCCAGTGATTCTTCAAAATAAAGCCGCGACGGCCCAGAGGCGTCGGATTGGTCCTAAATAGATTGGAACCTCTCTAAGAAATACAAAAAACGGCCATTTTGACCGAATAGATGAAAAAAACACAATAACCGGAGAATAACCGAATTCCAAGACAAGAATTAGTCGGAAAAAAAAGAAACGAAACCCCTTATCGTGATAGCAAGACTCGGTAAGGTGCTTATCGAAAGAAGATCGTATGAAAGGAAGGTCCAGTGAACATTTGGAACGGATCCATCCCTCCCGTTCAACGAAATCAGAAAGATAACGTTGTAATCTCCGGGAGAGTGGGGAATTGAAGGCCCGGTGCTGGCAGATTTTTATAGGAGAATAACAATTTACTTTAGCTGCTGTTATGCCTTGAACATATTTAAGTTACTCCAACTTTAATTAAATTTTTCAAAGCCTGAGCAGTTAGATTCGAGGAAAAAGTCAATCCATCTCTAATGGATTTAGTATATAACTGTCAATAAAATAATTTTTAATTATGGATTTCTAGCGGTGTGTTAAGTGGTAATCACGTTGTCTGGGGATCCGAGACCCAGTTATGAAGTTATTTTTTTCAAATAAAGGAAAATTGATCAAAATTCGTTTAGCTGATGACGGAAAAATGATAACATAGTACTAAATCTTGACAGACCAGAAAAACCACTGACTAAGTCAAGACGATTAAAAGCGAGTAGGAATAACTGTGAGTAATAACTGGGCGAATGTTACATAGACATTTTAATGGCGCTCCTGAGTGAGCCTGCTAAAAGCAATAGAACATCACGATCAGCAAACGCTTCAGCGACAAACCCTCCGCTTCGGGCGTATGCACGAGATAAAGGCCTTATTGTCCTGCATACGCCCGAACTAGAGGGAAGGTTCCCTTCCCTTGTACTAGAGGGAAGGTTCGGACTCTCCGACTAGTACGATTTAGCTTTTTAACTTAGTGAAGACCGAAAACTCCGGAGGTCGGAGGGTTAGGTGGGAATTCTAGATCCCACTTATCCCAAAGCTCTGGGACCAAAAATAAGTAAAAAGGAAGCGTAAAATCAAACAAAAATTGTGTATAACCAAGAAAAAACCCAAAACGAATTGACTTTAAAACTGAAAAAGTACAAAAAATACAGTAAAAAAAAACCCAAAAAGACCAAAAACAAAAAAAAAAACAGAAAACGATACTTTAATTATTATTTGCGAACAAGATATGATCCAACTTTCCTATTTGTGGTTGTTTCAGAATGATTTATATCATTTCTAATTGAAATATCAAGAGTGTTGGTTGTTGGTTAGGTACCCTACCTTGAGTGTTGTTTGAGTATTTAAGCACGTTAATGATAATTTTGCCGGTGACTGGAGGGTGGAGTAGCAAGCTGACAGAAGTGTTCCAGAAGCAGCAGGGGTCAACAGAGACAACATTCACAAAACTGTTGAATATAGTTCGCACAGTTTTAGTATTTCTTGGGTACATTTTCAATACAACAAACTTAGGTTTTCGAGGAAACAATTAGTTTCGGTCCAATTTTACCCTCCATCGATTGCGAACTTCCGAGTCAAGGGTCTTAATTCCTGTTTTTGGTGTAGAACAGGGAATAGTAAAATCGATTAACGACTAATAATAGGTTACAACCCGTATTATATATTAGTTTTCTCCGATTTAGACCCGAAAACACCCTAACATTGTCGAAAACTACCAATTTTGGACCAAAATGAAAACCCCAAAATTTTGAATATTTCTCGGAATTTTTTTTTCCGAGAAACATAAAACTTCTGCACAGTGAGCTACTACGTAGTTCGACCCCCTAACGAAAAGAAACCGAGTAAAAAAAACTCAGTGGAAGTTGTCGAAAACAAATTTTTTTGATAAACTTTTTTTGTAATTTTCTAAACTTTGTCAAAATGTTTTGAGGAGAGAAATTTTGAGTTTTTTGAGGTAACGCGATAAAAAATTTTGCGCTCGAGCTTGCTAGGAAAACGAGCTCAATTTTTAGAACAGTTTTTAAGTAACCCTCCGAGAGATTCAGTGGATAGTGATGCGATAGAGACTTAAAGATCGGAAAAGGAAGGAATCGGGGTCCAAATTTGATAGTTTTTGACAGTTGTTTCTATCCCATTTTCGGTCCATTTTTGCAAAATTCCAGTACTCTACAGGAGTACTGCGCATGTTTGAGTATTTTTGAACGCTTTCAGCAAGAATTGCCAAAAAAAGTCTCTGCGAACCTATATAGGAAGTGAAAAAAGGCCAGTTTAGTAAACGCGTTATCGTTAAATTCTCAAAAACTTACAAACAGATCGGAACACCATAGGTCGACATTTTTATCTCTTTTTCTGGTCCCCAACCGTATTTAGGTTGCAAGTATCGGAAAAATGAAATCGTTTAGATTTTATCAGTTTGGAGGGTCCAAATTTTAGGAAACCCTCCGAGCAACAGAAAGTTTATTTAGACTCCCTCATCATCCTACAACGTAGGTTGACCCGTTCAACTAACCTTGATGAAAGTACCTTAGGCCGCGATCGCAGACTTTTCCGCGGCAAAAACACTTGGTTTTGCGATTCTTGGGGAACCATCCGAAGTAACTCTCCGGAGTCAATTAAGCCCCTTAATAACCCTCCTTAGTAAAAGGTTTTGCGGAACCCTCCGAAACGGTTCGAGTAACCCCCCAGAGTAAATTTAGCCTGTTGTGATTCATTTTGACACTAGCCAGAGGCTTCTTTGAGGAAAAAAAGTGAAAACTTGGAAGTTTCAGGGATCCCTCTGAGGTAACCCTCTGGAGTGTACTAAGACTCTTAGTAACCCTCCTTTAGGAAATTCAGAGGGAACCTCTGAAGCAATCCAGATTCATTAAGTACACTTTAAAAATTAAATAGAAGGTCATTGAAAGGAAGACTACAAAATTGAAATAGAAGGGTGTGTGTGTTAGATGTAGTTACACCAGACGAACCGGAGATTCGCGATCAACTTTGGATTCTCGATCGGGTTCATCTTAAGTAACCAAACAATTTTTTTTTCGATCAACTTATTGATAGTGTGGTTGCCTTGAGCCCCTTAGTAGGAAGGCTTGGGCAATCCGAGAACACATAAAAGAGTACCTCAGTGAGTGCAATAGTAAAGAAGCAATCATTTGAGAAGAGAAAAACTGTGCAATTGGAACTGTTCGAGTGTGGGGGAGATGTTGCTTAGATTATAAATCAGAGGTTCTAAATCAGATTCTAAATCAGAGGAAAGCTCAGGCAGTAGTATCACACATAGAGGAGTACCTCAGTGAGTGCAGGAGCAATGAGACACTCACTTGAGAAAATAGTGTCCTGTACTTCGTTCATTTGGAGTGTTCCAATTGAGGGAAGTCTTTTTCTATAAGAATAGGTTCTATTGTGTCCTTATTGAAGCTATCAATGCTTTTTTACAAAGATTTGTTTATTTTTAAATCAGGCAGTGATTTGATACATCTATAGCTTTAATTTGATACTGCTACGAGAGATCGTGGTCTTCTGTTGCTATCTTGTTGTTAATGTTGTTTCGTGTGTTGATTATTGTATCTAGCTGATTTTTGCAAAATATTGTAAGCTGAGTATTTGAGCGAAATTAAAAATAACTCAATACTGGGCAAACCCAATGTTTATTCTCAAATGATTCGTTCATAGAGTTTGTATGAGATCATAAATTAGTTTTATTTTTGAAAGAATTGAGTACATAGGCACGCATAATTTTTTTTGGAACTTGTGCACTACCGTCAGTTTTTTTGTAACCTCATTTATTACAAAATATGGACGGGAAGACTACTTAGGAGAAGCGACTAGGATTCCCAAGCTTAGCACGGAAAGAAGAATGTGGGTCTTCAATTCGCCGCGCAGCCAATCTTCTGCCAGTAGTGCCGCCGAAGTTCCTAATAGTGAGGCAAGGAGTGAGGATTGCGGTGATCTTTTAGTGAGCGGAATGAAACTAAGAAGCGAAACGAATCTAGATTGTGATCAAGGGCGGAGCGTTGTGGCCGGGACGGCAAACATGACACCACCCGAAATCTTCGAGGAAGAGGAATAAACGTTATTCCGACCCCACCGACACCATCATGACGATCTAGAAAAATCTGCCGACCGACGACTTTGAGCAGGAAAAAGTTGAAGCATCTTGGAAGACCCCAGAGCGTTCTGAGACTAATGCTGTAGAGGAATTGTTGTTCAAGAGGACGTCTAGATTGGAGACCGAGAGCGATAGTCGGACAAAGGAACAATCCTCTCTGGCCAAGCAGAGTAAGAACGCGTCGTTGTTGAGCATAAGTCCAAGGGAAAAACAATCAAGTCGAAAGCAAAAAGAGTTTCAAGACGTTGTAAGATGAACGCTTGACTTCGCTCGAATCTGATGGACTATCCTCTGGCTTTGACCATCTGGGATTCATGCATTCGGACACGGATTTCACTCCTAGCTCGAAGCAGGTGAAGAACAAGAAAGTTATGTCCACTTCACCATCAAGACCGGTGTCGAATGGAATAACGATGTGAACGTTGATGGACACGCAGAGAGGCGGAGCATCATGGAGCACTAGGATGCAACCTCAGTTAGCGTCGTCGTCTCTAGATCTGACCACAGGGTTGAGCTCGGCCAGTGATGTGAGAGGCACGTTTGCCGAAGTGATGACAGATCTTGGTGAACTACGGAAAGATATGACAAAAAGAATCAACCGCGTAGAAGCGAGGGCTCAACAGGGCTATGAGAGGCTAAGAGTAGAGCTAGCAGACGCAAAATAACAGGCCAAATGTGATCAAGTCCAGCCGGCTCGGATCACCGATCAGCGCCTTGTGGAGAGTTTAGCTCAGGCCACCAAGGAATCTGAAGAAAAAGACCGCAGAATGACACGAGAGTTAGAGCACCTGATGAACGATCCTGACACCACCTATGCTCAAACGATGAGTACCTTGGAGAGTAGATTGGACGCTAAGGCTGATCTCATGATGCCGAAGCTTGATGAGCTTTCAAGCAGCAACAACCGAGAAAATCAATCAAATCCGAGGGATAATTCGCGTCGTCCAATTGACGGGTTGAGAGCCTCCAGACATACTGAGGCATCTCGAGATCGAGAACAAGTTTTGATTCTAACCAAAGGGAGAGACGCAGTGCAGCTCCATCGAGGCCAGGTTGGACGGATCCAATCCCGCTAGAGGTGGAAGCATTATCGGGGACTTGTTTGCCCACAGTGCCTCACGTCAGATTGGTTCCAGACTTGACCACCATCTTGAAATGACACTACGATGTATGCAACAATGTTTGAGCCACTTAAGAGGACCCTTGAGACGTTCATCACTAAATTCTCGAAATCTACCGAGAGAGGAAAAAGATCACGAAGAACATTCAAGAAACCGAAGTCGTACAAGGATGAGTCAGATGGCCGCATTGATAACTGGATAGAGGTGATGAAGTTGCACTTGAAGAAAAAAACCTCTCAAAGAAGCAAGAATTTAGCGCACTGACGAGCAATCTGGAAGGCACGGCCCTGAACTGTGTTATGGCATAAAGAACAAATGAGCGAGAACGTGCTCGTAAGATCTTTGATATTTTGCTGATTCGTTTTGGCTCGGGTGTGTAGGGTTATCAGGTGATGGTGAATTTTGAAATGAAGCGCTGAAGGATGATGATCTATTGACAATTTTTCGATGACCTCGAGCTGCTGCGAAGGAGGAGTAACCCTGGTGAGAGAATCCCATAAAAGAACTTAGACATAGCCTCGAAATTCATGATGGGTTAAGAAGTGAGGATCTGAAAACCCCTTTTTGCTCAACCATTTTACCTTGTCAGCGGACTCTGTGCCTACGCCCGATGATTTATTCATGAAATCGTGCCAATATCTGCTCATAAAGCCCACAGCTCAGAATCGCCACGAAAATTACGGCAATTATAGTGGAATATATACCGGCACGAATTCCGGCTGGCATCAACCTCGTGATGACATGGACAAAAGGCAGTTCGCTGGACCATCGCGTGTCAGCTTATTCCACTTACAAACACAGCATGAAGGCAATCGGCTGCTTACTTGACGACTTAGATGCAACGGATGAAGACCATGATCTTTGAGAGAGGGCTTAAACTGAAATATGAATAAGATGTTTTTTTTGCTATCTAGAAGGCCACTTTAGATCAGACTCATTCATGGGATGCAGTAGCAGACGCGAAACACTCCCGCCATTAGGAGGCGCTTTCCGGAGTAAAAACTAGTCGAGCACGCCTAATGAACAAAGCTGCGTCGCGGATGAAACAGGTGTCACAAGGCAACCTCACATCCAAGAAGGTGACGACCTGCCAGATGGCGCGATTACCTCGAATCTAGAGGCCGTCCAGCTATAACGCTTAAGATGCATTATGACCTAGCGACTCGGACCACATTACAGAAGGTTCAACAAGAGTTAGCTACGAAAGAAGTTGAACTATGAGTGGGGACTGAACTGGAAAATACGGAGTTGTGCGAAAAACTGGATACCTCGGGAAAGCGTGAAAGCGAGAGACCGTGAAAGCGAAAGACAATGAGAAACCTAAAAGTCGAGGATGGAAATTGAATGCCATCTCGGTAAAGAGCTTTGGAATGGCTATAGAACGAAGCAAGATAGAGTCATTCATATCGGTTGCTGGTCATCGGGTTGCGAAAGATTTGAGTGAGTCGTCTGAAGTTACCCTGGTACAGCTGGACAACTACGCAGATTATTCGCGGAAAAAAAATTCTAAGTTGGACTCCAGAGCTGTGAAGGCATTACTCACAACAGGTGGACCGAGATTGATGGGGGTGGACGGACATTATATGGAGGTCTATGACCCATACCCAAATCTGACTAATGTCGATGGGGCAAACATCTACACGAAGGCTCATGTGACGAATGCAAGTGATCAAGTAGGCCGGATTTACATCTGAAAAGAGGAGCTCAAAGTACGACGAATTGAACACAGTGCCATGCTTGAGCAGAGTGCAGTCCTTATTGGCTGCGAAGCTGATCCAGCGGCATACCTGGACCGACATGGGTATTGATAGGTCAGATTTGGAGCCAGGGTGCAGTTTACGTGGCGGGAAGGACATCCATCATCTAGCTGCAACTGGGAGGAAGGCATCTCTGGAGGAGCTTTCTAGTTGTCGAGAAATTGGACGAGTCCGACCAGTTCATCTTAGGACGCAACTTTGCGCAGAACTTTGACGTCACAATCGACCTCAGCGACGGGTTGATTCGAATCATGTACCCAGCGAGGAAGTATGAAAAAAATTATATTATTAAGATCTTGATAAATCTAGCAAAGATGCCGATTTTTCTAGATCGAAAAGACCAAATCAAGCTGTAGTGGCAACGTTTAGAATGAGGAATTTGAATGAACTTAGTAGCAAAAGACAAGTAGGTCTGATTCCCAACTCAACCCAGAGTAAGAGCTCAGCTTTTTTAGAAAGGAATTTCTCACTAGCGGATCATGTGTGACTGTGCAGATGAACACAAAGGCAACACTACGTGGAAAGAAGCTTGGCTGTGCGGCGTTGCCTCTGAACACAAAAACCAAAGTATGGAAAACTTGGAGAGGTTTAACGGGACTGAGTGTCCTTTACATCGCAACAAAAAAAACACATTGAAGAGAGTAATGAAATGAAGTTTTTTAAGAAAGTGTTTTCTATGAAAATGGACACAGACGATGGCTTTCTAGTTGCTCGAATTTCTCTGAGAGGCTTGCTGGTGTGGACTCCTCCCCCTGGAGCAAGTGGGGACGCACGATTCATTCTGTGCGGCAAAGATTCACACAGGGGCACCTGAAAAAGGAACTTATGGAAACTGGAAACGGAATCCGAAGCAACCTCCCGAATGCCAACGGAGTGGAAAAGGCCCAGCCGACCCTTTCACCTCTCACAACAATCAAAGGCTTTGGCCTCCCCAGACCAGGGAAGGTGCGGATCAAAGGTGCCGAACAAAAACCGGGTTTTTCTCTGCCGGACCAGGTAAACCAGCCCACCTGGCCCGGCTAATAGTAATGGCTGGAGACGTGGAGGAAAACCCAGGACCGTACGAATGTGGGATATGTCAAAAGAGAGTCAGTGGATGCAGCATCAAATGCACATGGTGTATAGAATGGATACACCAGGTATGCAGCGAAATGACACGTGGCCAAATTCGACAGATCGCAGGAAAGGAACGCTACGCTTTCGAGTGTAGAAAGTGCAGGGAACCCAGTAAAACGACGGGAACAATAGTTCCTGGGACACCTGAGGAAACTTTCCCCCGAGCTCTGAGGTCCCAGTTAGAGCAGAGAGATCTCACAGAGTCCGCAGGGGGAAGCGAAGACACCCGACAGAAGATCACAAGGAAACGCGCAGAAGGCAAAAAAAGACAATACAAGAAAACCGAAGAGCCGAACGCACCAAACACAAACCCCAAAAAACAAGGAGAATAGTGACGTGGAACCTACAAGGCATCTCCATAGAGATCAAAATCGCAGCCGCCTTAGAAGAGCAGTAGAACATGCAAGACAGCAATAGTGGAAGGCGGTAATGATTTCCGAAATACGATCGGAACAGGAGGGGATAATATGGCTAGGAGACAAACCAAACCAGGCAGTAGTCATACACTCACAGAAATGTGGAGTTCTCCTGTTAGGCGATTTACTGGAAGATTGGATAGCCAGCGGACAACAGAAAAGTTTCTCCGAGCGGGTCACAGCGGTGCAGATCGGCAGGCTCCGCCTCATCGCGACCTATCAGCCCCTGTGGAGTAAGGGACCTGAGGAAATTGAAAAGTTCAGGAAAGATTTGGAAAATGAGCTTGCACGAACTCCAAAAGAGAGTGTACCCATACTGGGAGGCGATTGGAACGCGCAAGTTGGAAGAGGGAGTCAAAGACAGGGCATAAGTGGGAAGTACGGCCTAAAGACAGAGACAAATGAAGCTGGAGAAAGTCTACTGGATTGGTGCGAAGAACACCAGCTACAACATGTCAACTCCTACTTCCCAATACGCTCCCGAGGAACATGGTTCAACCAGATGCACAGACGTTGGTACGAGCTCGACGGTTTCTTAATGAGAGCATCCGACCGCCACCAAATGGTCCGTAGGGTAGCCACGGCGCAGGACATGGCATTATCGGACCACAAACCCGTCTGGATTGACATATGGCGAGAACAAAAAAAGCAGCGACCCAGTATAGAAAAGAAAAGAACACCGCAGATAGACTGGGAACGCATGAGAAACAAAGAAATGGCGGAAGCATACCGCAAGAAGACGGAGGAAAACTCAACAAAAAGAATGACTGGGACTCCATATCGCGGAAGCTCACAGAGACAGCGGAGGAAGTATGTGGCACAAAGAAACGAAAGATAGCCAACCCGTGGACAGTGGGATACGAAGAAGAACTGAGAAGCCTACACACGGAAATCTCAACAGAAGTAATGCGCAGAAACGAGCTGATCAGCCAAACACTTGGAGAATCACATGGCATGCTTGCCGATGCCCTAACGGCATCAAGAGGAAGACTGGTAGCCGCACGCAAGAAGATGAAGAAACGCCTACGACAACTAGAAAGACAATGGTGGGACGAAATCATCATCGAGTGCAAAAACGCAGCGGAGAAAGGGGACATGGGTACCATGTACAAAACTTTAAGGAAACTGGGAACAAGATCACAGAAACACCAGACAGGCACCACTATCTCTACTGACGAATTCAAGGCCCACTTCAGCAACGTATCGAAGGACCGAAATGAGAACGACCCGGGTACTTTGATGAACACAGTCAAACAGATGCCAGATGAAAGCAAAGACGTCAAGTTCATAACAGCCAACCAGAAGCTGAACACCCTTCCGTCCGAGAAAGAAATCATGGAAGCACTGGATGAGATGAGAGAATCGGCGCCAGGCAAGGACGGGGTCCGCATGGTATACATTCGCAACGCATACTGGAAATGGAGGGAGAAAGTCATCCACCTGGTGATGAGAATGTTCACGACCAGAGCAGACCTGTGGGAAGAGTCTCTTAAGAAAGGCCAAATAGTACTGTTGCACAAAACAGGGAACATCAATGACGCCAACAATTTGCGAGTTGTGTGCCTGCTCTCAATGGCTAGTAGAATTCTAGCAAGAAGGATCGCAAACCACCTGAGAACATGGAGCGAAGAACTCCAGATATTGGACGAAAACCAAAGCGGGTTTCGACCAGGCAGGTCCACGGCAGACGCAAGCTTGATCTTCATAAGGATAAGAGAGGACGTGGAAGATCTCAGGAGACGGAGGATAAGAGCCGGAATCTCAGTAGAAGTCAACACAGACCGAGAAGCCAGACTTATAGACCTAACAAAAGCTTATCCGCGGGTCAGCAAACCGGTCCTCTGGGCAATCTTTAGGCGCTACGCGATGGAAGGCCCGTTTCTGGACACACTGATGGATTTGCATGAAGCCACAACCTATAGTATAAAGGGCAAAGAGGGCGACAGCGAAGAATGGACCCCCGAAAGAGGGTTAAGAGAAGGTTGCCCATCTTCGCCTTCATTGTTTAACAAATACCACCAAGTGGTAATGCGGCAAGCTGAGAAAGCCAGACTAGACGGAACCGAGGAGAAAGGTACAAACGTCAGGATAGCGTGGACGTGGATGCCGGAAAACCACTTCCCAGGAAAAAACATGGTAGAAACGCACAACACTGAAACGCAAACCGCACAAATATCATTGTCCTTGTTCGCAGACGACACCACCCCCATCGGCGAGAAGGAAGAAATAGAGTCTGTAACAGCAACAATAAAAGAAGTTATGAAGAACTTTGAGGAGAAAAACAACGAAGAAAAAGAAGAGAAACTAAAATTCGGAAAGGACGGAGCAGGTGGCATCAGAATGCTAGGAGTGTGGATCGGGGCGAAACAAGACATTAAGAACAGAAAAAGACGAGCAGGAGGACTATGGGCAAAGGTCAAGCGCCGGCTGACAAAGAGCAGGCTGCCGAAAAGAATCCAGGCTAGAGTTGTCCAATGCTGCGTAGAAAGCGGCTTATTGTTTGACGCCAACGTAAGGACATGGAAAAACTCGGAGTTACAGTCTTTGCAAAGTTTCATTGACCGGTGCTATAGGCACGTCTGGAGCTCAAAGTCGAAGCCGCCATTAATTGAAATGCAAGAAAAAGGAGTGATTATGCAGGACATCAGAAACCAACTGAACATCAAGACGATCCGATGGAAAGTTGAAGGAAGAACTCTAAAACGAATAGGCCATGTAATGAGAATGGACAAAAAAAAAGATTGACTAAAGCAGCTGGGAAAAAACGTCCGGGAAAAAAAGACAAAACACTACTCTACTGGCGGAAGCTCGACAGAGAAGCGAGAATGGATGTGAAAGAGATAGACAAACTGACTCAGGACACAAACGGATGGAGGCGAGGGGTGAGAGCACGAATGGAGCACCTGCATAAATGGGAAAAGTCAAATGCGAAAAGACAAAACGGTGAAACGACAGAAAGAATCTCCTATACACCCCAAGCAACATCGAACACGTGTGAGATATGTGAAAGGGATTTCAAAAAACAGGGCGGCCTGAGAATCCATATCAAAAGGATGCACAAAGAGGCGAGGGTGACTTTGGCATGCAACAAATGCGGAGCTATCTTCAAATCTGAAAACTCGGAAAAAACCACAAGAAGACATGCGAGGGAGACACGAACAACGAAGATGGAACCAAGACATGTGGCAGATGCGACAGAACCCTACAGGCCCGAAACATGGCATGCCACAAAAGACAGAACTGCAAGGGAAAACGGGTACCAGAACAAGAAGCAAATGAACAACACCATCAACCCCGCGTATACAAACAGAAATGGACTATATGTCCGAGATGTAACGAGAGGAAATCCGCGTCAAACTTAGCAAGGCACCTAAGGATATGCACCACGTCCATGGTCAGGGGAGAGGACATACCCCTTGAACCAGGAGGGTGAAAGTCTACATACATACATTTCTCTGAGAGGCCGACAAACACAGAATTAGCAGCAAATAAAGCAGTCTTATCTGAGATAGAGCCTCTGAAAGGCAAAACATCGGATAAGGAACTGGACTCCCTCAGAGAAGTGTTGAATCAAAACACAAAGCTGACATAGGTTGTGGGATTTTCTTGGAACATGAGATTGAGATTGAGGAGGGCTCGGTATCTCACAGGTAAGGAGATAGGAGAATGAACCCAGACAAGTCAGAGGCATGTCGGAAAGAAATTGAGAGTTAGAGTTAATAGAATATGACTTTGTTGAACCATCAAAATCCACGTAGGCCTGCGGCGTGGTCATGGCTAAGAAGAAAGGGAGCCACTTAGGTTTTATTGCTATTCTGATTGCAGTAACGATAAAAGATGCATACCGATCTCTCGCATCGATGAAAATCCCTCGAAGTTGGGAGACATTAAATTCTTCACGACGTTAGATCTAGCCTCTGCATTCTTGCAAGCGCCCTACAGGAAACAGGAACGGCAAAAAATAGGCTTTTTGTGTGAGCTGGGACTGCCAACACGAACCCTACAAGATCACATAGAGAGGCTAGACGAAGTCTTTACCTTCATCAAACGGGCTGGCTTGAAATGTAGACCGTCCAAGTGTGACATCCTGAGGGACTCAATAAGACCGATATACATATGTTGAGCCTTCTCGGCTTCGCTAAATTTACCGACAACATATACCCAACAATGCAGAAATTGATGCGGAACAAGCGCAAGGATTTCAGCTGGACTGATGAGGCTCAAGTCCCTTTTGAGAACATCAAACGAGAGTTTTTCGAGGCTCCGGTCCTCGGCATGCCGACTGAGAAAAGGTTGTTCAAGTTGGAGACGGATGCATTAGTGGCCGCTGCCCGGGCATACTCCATAAGGAACAAGAATGGCAGGGGAGGACTGTTCTCCGACCCTTAGCTTATGGGTAAGTTCTAAGCGATACTGAGATGAAATACGTCGCACCAAAGGCGGAGATGTTCGCAGTAATTATTTTCGTGGAAAAATATAGAGCCTATTAGGGAGCGCTTCTCTTAAATTGCGCGTAGACAATTGAGCTCTCACATGGCTGAAAACTTATTCGAAGGATCAAAGCTACATGGGTCGCTGCGTTGTACGCGTGGATGGCTACGACATGAGTAAAGAGCACCTAAAACCGTGACAAACACCAAAATGCCGACAGCCTCAGTAAAATTACGGAGTTTTTTGAGCGACTGGAAGAGAAACAAGCTAACCTTGTAGAGATTAAGGTTGGTTTTTTCTTTTCGAATAAAGACACCTATAAAAAGCTGCCACTCACCAAATGGCTTTACAATCAGGGCATCCCATACCAGGACACCCCAAAATTCCTGCTGAGAGAGCTGAGGAGATAAAGGTATTGGCAAGGGATGAACCGGTTCCGTTGGACTTGTTAGCGCGCTCCAACCTGATACAACAAGAACTTACCAGGTTAGGCATCAATAGATTAGCGCTGCTAAACGAAATGGTGAGCATTGCACCGGACGTCACGCGGAAGCTCCGCAAACTACTTGACAGATAAGTTGAAAGGCAGGATATGAAATGATGCAAACCATGCGGAGACCATCACAGAAAAGATAGAGACAAGACCGGTAGCGATCCGGAGTCGAGATGTTGAACGGGATTGCCAATAAATAGTAAAGCATCTGGTCCATTCGATACCGAAGGATTTCCTGTTGAGATCATCATACACTGAACTTCAACAACTGACCAGCACTCAGACCACTGAGGTGGTCAGTGTCGAACTGCAATCCAGTATGGCAAGGAGGGTTCAGTTCGTTGATTCAGAAGAGGAGTACAATCCGTGCTCGGACTGTTCATCCGGAGATGAGACATTGTCCGGAGCGTCAACTAAGGAAACTGATCAAGACGCGGAAAGGTCAAGGGTGTCGGGCTTCATCATGCCAGGCCGGAATAATTTGTGCGGGGAGTCATTGCCACGACGACCGAGTGATAGAATTTTGTCTGGGGAGTCTAGGAACCTGAAGAGTAAGTCTGAAGGCGACTGTACAGACTCCATCAGTTCGAGTGACAGTTCCAAGTCTCAACCCTGGGCGAACGTGTCTTAAACAACCTCCAATTCGAACGCGTCAGAGATAGCGATTCTTTTCGTACTAGTGCAATGGAAACTGCGCGGGTTGGATACAGAGATGCATCAAGACCCAGACAGACATACCTCCGAGGAGGAAGGCACTGTAATCGATCATGCCGCAAACGAATTTGAGTTGATAGCAGTGTCGAAGCGTCAGGCTAGAATATTTCCGCATACTACGGCCGTTCGTACCATTCTCGAACACTTGGGGCAAGAGGTGGCACGAAGAAAGTTAAAATAATGCCCATGCTCCGGAAATATTCAGCAAACAACCAAATGCGATGAAGACATATTTGAAAGCCAGGTAGCCACTGTCGGATCTTTTAAGGGCTCAGCAAAATGATAGAATGACAAGCAACTTAAAGAGATCGATAGAAAACGGAGTGCCCGACAAAGGTGACCTAGAAGAAAACAACTACAAGATCCTGAAGCAACTTTATATGATGAGAAGAGATTTGTTGTACTTGAAGAAAGACGGGATCGTCGCCTGCTAGCACAAAGAAGAAGACAAAGACGTTTACAAGTTTAATTCAATAATCATACCACAGCTGTATCAAACTGAGCTATTGTTTGGCTCACATGGCCAGATGGGTAATCAAAGCGTGGAAAAAGTGTATAAGCAGATACAGAAGCGTTATGAATGGCCTGGCTTGAAGAAGGCCTGTGAAAAACGGATTTCTGCATAACTCTCATGTCAAGAAGCATAGGACCCCAGGAAGCTGAGATTTCTCCTGCAATCGATAGAATCGCCGGGACTCAATATAATGGTACAAATCGATCATCAGAAAATCTGTATGACGGCCACGGGCTTTAACCAAATGCTGGTAATGATCGGTTGTTTCACAAAGAACGTAGTGGCAGTATACTGAATGATGGCATTAGCGGAGGAAACATGTGATCATTTGATAAATGTCTGGATCGCCAGACACGGGTGCCCGATCAAGTTCCAGTCTAACAATGGCAAAGCATTCGTCGGGAATTGACCATGAGGTCGCAAGTAGCGCAGGCCCACTCGACGACTTATCAACCGCAGACGAATGGTCTTTCGAGAGCCAAAATTGCACACTGTTCTCCATGCTAAGGGTTTATTGCTCACGATGCATGGACGACTGGGATAAGCACATGCCGCAGGTGATGGGCGCGTACAAAACACTGAACACTCAACAACGGGAATCAGCGCACACATGATAAACAGGCCACGATAAATCTCTCCCGATAACATTATTTTATCCTGAACACGAAGGAAATAACAGCACCGCAGACGTACGTGACAGGCCACGATAAATCTCTCTCGATAACATTATTTTATCCTGAACACGAGGGAAAAAACAGCACCGCAGACGTACGTGACGTCATCAAAAGGCAACAAAAATTGAATGAGTTGTACCGCAGCAGGCCCAAATTAGGCAGGAGAGAGGATTGGATAAAAGGAGAGCAGACGCCAAAGCATGTCTGGGTCTTCCTGGGGTGGTTCCCCAAAGGGAACTAAAAAGTGGCTGAGGAATGGCATGGTCCATTTCAAATAACTGAAGTGCACCGAGGTGGTCGTTTCTATCGATTGAGCTCAGAATGCGCTGCTCAGTACGAGGACCGCACAATGCCTCATCGGAAGACTGGTTCGTCCCGGCTGACATGCATGAGGAAGACTATTGACAGTGGATACCGCTCGTGAAGTGAATGAGAGGGGTACACGCGACAAGAACGACGGGAATGAGGTGGTGAATGACTGTGATTTGCCATTGGACTTAAAATTAACTGAGCGAGTAGAGGTCGATGACGAAACCCTACCTTATGCCGTGGAGGAGTGGAACGACCCAGAGCAGACTGAAGTTGACAACCCGACTTTTCCTCGACCATGGAGACGCGACAGTGCAAGAGTGAAAGGAATAACAAGAAATACATCCCGTACGGTGAAGATTTTGTCGTAGACAAGACCGTATTGGACGACGTGACGGACTCATTAGTAGGTTTGGATGAAATTGTGGTATCGCAGGACATGGACCTGATCGATGATACAGAAACAGACTGGATCGACGATCAACTGGAACCGGAAGTGGAGTTCAAACCTGAGATGGAACATATGCATGAGCAAGAATGACAAATTTACGGGTGCTCGAATGGCTCCATGCATGATCTAGCTGCAGATGCAAAAGAGACACTCCTGGCAATTCAGGATGTCGATCATACCAGCATCAAATACATCAGTCACGACAACACTGAGTCATAATGGATCGCTGCAGATGGCCTCTTGTGTGTTCGTTCCCGAATCCAACCTCAATCTGCGCGATATTGGACGATCGACGGGGAGTTCGATGGATAATTTTGTCAGGGGAGTGGGGGTAAGACTCACATACGTCAAAAACTTTATGATCAAAAAATTAAAGTGGGACGAGAAGTCTGTAGAGACAACCTCAGAGAAGTAGTGTTGATGTTAGCTTTCAGTGAGTCCGATACCGGCTAAAGAAACAGGCAGAAACAGGCTCATGCGATAACGACGTGGGGAGATTCCTGGTCACGACTTGGCTCGTGAGCCATGGTTAGGCGAATACAGGGATTACAGCTTAGGGGAGATACATATGCCAGTCCGCCCACCCAACTCCACTGCGCAGTCTCTCTTTGGATCGAAGAGATCACGCGATGGGCCGGGCTCTTCGTGTTTTGCGGAGTGGTCAACTGCAGCTTCATCATCGAAGAAGGTGAAATTGAATGAAATTAAAGCAGCGACGGCAGAGACCAGCGAAAATCTCCAGAGGAGAGATAAAAACTGGCAGGAGTTGTGCGCAAAGCTCAAGGAATACAAGAAGAAGGCAAAAGGGCGCGATCACTGGTAAAGGAAATATGAAGAGCTACTGATCACTCTCAAACGAACGGAGATAAGGCACCTGAAAGTGGTTTACAACGCGAAGACAAGGAAATCGTCACCGGATGTCATTGCCATGTGCCATGATGAACGCCGACACGACTGATAAACTAAGCCTCAAGAGCTCTACAAACTGAGTGAAGTGGTATCTCCACCGCGATTGAGCTCGCCTGCAAAGGCGAGGAATACGATACCGGACCCCTCGGACACTTACCTGGTACTTCAGTTCCAGTAGACGTTCGAGCGTGTAGCCAAGGCGACGATGCAAGAAATACATCGAGCGCGGTACAGAAGCTCGTGTAGGATTGTTCCTTCCCAACTTGCAGGCCAGTCACCTATTAGGAGAGAAAGGGGTGCGGATCCGGTACCGAATGAAACCAGAGTAAGGTCACGAGTAGTCGACATCAGAAAGGACCTCAACATTCAGAGGACCTTTATCCAAGTCTCTGCAGAACATGCAGGGCTTGGCTGAACGGCATGAGCTGGAATGCGGCAACAGTCCACCAACCGGTACCAACGGGAAGCCAACATCTAACAATCGGGGATAGCTCAATAAGGGATCTGACAAAGATCCTTGTGGTGGGTCAGAGCACTGCAATCGCCTTCGGTAGAGCCTCGGTGGCTCAAGTGATCAAGATGATGGAGTTACATAATGATGACCGGGTGGAGACACTAATCAACCTTGGTCGGGATGGTGACACGATGGAACACGTTGGCCCGGAACTTGATTGTCGAATAAATTCAGGTTGATAGATATCGAGAGTGCATTGTGAATGGTGGATCACAGTGCCTTGACGAGAGATGGAATACACTTTAATACCCAGCAGTGTAGGCAATGGATTAATGATGCCTTCCAGACAAAGATAGAAGAAATGAAGACAGAGTTGCGGACAGTGGTCAACCCCTTGTGACACGTGATGGCCCTGCCGGCAGGATAAGGGCTCGTGTACCTCAGCAATTAGCGGATCGTCTAGGACCTCTGGTCACGGAAGCGAATGCTACCCAGCCCACTCCCAGCACAGATTTGAGGGAGAGAGAGAAGTTGGGGATCGTTCCGACTCCCAGAGGCTGATCCTTGGAGAACCGAATTTGGACAAGAAATGGTCAGCAACAGATAGCTCACCAAGCAACCACACGTTTTGCGAGTCAAACTGCAGGAGCAGCAGCTCAAGGGAGCTCGCACGCAGACCCTGCAGCGATCATCAATACCAATAGGGCCAGTGAATTGTGTGAATTATTGTCGAACAGATTAGATCCCAGCCCTTGGGGCAATATAAAGCGGAAATGGCCATGAAATTGAAAATGAACACGCTGGAAAGTCAAGCGAACGCAAAAAAAAAGCTCAAAGGATACAATCCCACGGTATTTATACAAAATATCAGGTGTGTGGCAGAAGATGAGAAATTTATTTTCGCCACCACTTTGAGGCTGGTAGATCTGCAAGGTTTGCCCAGGGACAACACGATGGGACCCCTGAATACGAGATCACTGACAAGCGTCTGTCACCAGGCGAGGGAGAGAGCGCCGTCGAGCCGGAAAGGGAAGTTTTAGGGGGAGAACAAGACCAACAACAAGCATCACAAAACAAGCAAATTGCCAAGCAATCGAACAGCAAGCGATCGAGTGTTCACGGGATTACCCCCGGATGAGTTTAGTGGAAGGCTATGAGAGGAGATAAGCACAACTGGAGTCACACTTGTTCGCGACGTATGATCATCTGGAATGAATATCGGAACGATCATGATAGTGGCCAGCTCTGATTATCTGTACACGCCCCGCATCCTATTTTGGCCGAACGTGATCTTCGTCACGGCCACCAATCTGGATTGAGGAAGTGCAGTGGGAAAGGCGATAAGCGTGGAAAGTGTGGTGAATATGGACCCACAGGTCGTCGTTATATCAGGATCAAATGACCACTTGCAGTGCAGAGGATTGTTGATTAGCCTGGTTGACGGGTCATGTCCGAACACAGAAGTCATTGAAGAGGCGATCATGACACTTCTCTCTGCTAAGGTCAAGTCGTACCTCGTCTTCAGTTGTAGTTGAACTGATGACAAAGCTTTCGCCTTACAACGGCAGAAAATTCGGCTCAATCACGACGTCATGGCAAACCTCGTTCATGAGGTTGGCGAATGTGTCTCTAAAATCATTGTGTTTCATGTATGTGTAACCGCCCTCTGCACAGTGTAGGGCATTACCTAGTTAAAATTTCCACCACTTGTGAGTGGGGTTTTTGTCGGTTCCCATCCGTATTTTAAGTAAATACCACCTCTGCCTTCTGATTTATTCAGGTCGAGCATGTATCTGCTTAGTGGTAAAGCCTAGAGCCAGTTAGAGACTCCCGTGTCAGAGACCAGGTCGAATGCGTATTTATATCAGTTTCATTTTGGGGGTTAATGTCGTTTGTTTTCTTTTGGTTCGTTCTGTCAGTTTTCAATTTTCCATTTTCGTAAAATTTTTTCTTGCTCTGTTATTGCTGCAACAGGATCTGGAGATTTCAGAACTAGTTATTTTTCCTTAGACCATTCTAGATAGTTTTCATCGTCGGATCGCAGCTTGATGTTATGGCCGCCCATTTTGAGGGGAAAGGAAGATATCTCACGGAACTGGGGTTTAATGTGTCTTTACCGACTGGGTTAGGTATTAGTTGTTCTTTGATAATCTTTTCACATGTTTCGAAGTTATCCATAGCGTTAGTAGTTTTCCTGGTTAGAATTGAAAACTTTTCTTGAACTCCTCTATTATAGTAGGCATAAGTTTTTTGGATGGAGGTGTTAGCAATTTTCGTTGGTTTTCTCAAAAGTTCCATTTGCTTTTTTTGTCGAAACTCGAGATACTTTTATAATCAGATACTATTCCTATAACAGAATTAAGCACTCGAGTTTCTGCTTTTATCGTGATTCCTGTGTTTTTGAAGATTTTCTCAGCTTCACTGAGTTTTCATCTTTGGCTAAGAGTTTTCATTTGGATGCTTAACATGCTAGCCAAAATGTTTACCTTGTTTTACAATTTTATCGAGGACGGTTCGTAGATTGCTTAGTTTACCGACTGTGTTTTCGTCATTGCGTTTTCGTCTTTTGGTAGTTTCGACCGTCTTTGTAGAATATGTTACAATATCATATAGTCTGCGTACCATTTTTGTGTTTCGTTGTCCATTGAAAAAAGTTTTATGAGGGTACTATGGCTAGACCGTGCATGGCTATTGCCAGTGGATCCCCCTGGGTTGTCCCTTCTTGAGAGTAGATGGTTTTTTCTATTAACGAACCGTTAAGATGGATTGGAGTGCGAGGTCTAATTCGCTGTTAAAAGAGATGGGTAGTCATTTTCGATGATTTTCAATGCCAGTTTTCGTTTTAGCGAGTTCAAAGCGTTTCCGGTATCTATCAGTAAAACAGCATCGGCGGAGGGTTTGCTGGAGTGATCTCTTAGTGTGTGGATTGCTTATTCGAAGCCACATTTTTGTCCTAGACAGAAATTGTAGTTTGAACGGAGCGACATGATTTTGTTTTTAAGCACTTGCCTTCTATGCCTCTGGGTCTTACTCCTGCTTTCTTATATAAAGGTAATAATCTACAAGCATTATATGGTTCCTCAAGTTCTTGATTCGGTTTTTCTGTAGCTAATTCTGTGACAATTTGTGCTATTGTTTTTGAAATCTCGTCTGATTGTTGTCCGAAGTGTGTTAAAAAATAAATATGTATCCTTTCATTTGCATCAATGTCAGATGGTCCATGAGATCTGTGCGTTCTCATGGCTGTTTTCTTGATCTGCTGGCTGTTTAATTGATCAAATATTGATGGATAGAAAGGAAGTTTTCATTTGGGACTGGTGTAATTGTGACATTTGACCAGAAGGTATCAAAATGCAGTTCGAATTCGCAAAATTATGATAGCAGCTGAACGAGAAAATTGGCGGTTTTAGCGCATTAACTGAATTAATCGTTCAATTTGACGAATTGGGAATAGTCAATTGGGTGTGACAAGTTGATTCTTAAACTTTCGATTTGGGCGTGAAAGACACGAATCAATTTTATTTTTCGTGTCAACTGAAAAATGCGAAAAAACACAACACAGTCATGAAGACAGATAAGTCAAAAAAGAGTAGTAACAAATTGAAATTGTGATCAAGACTATTGACCGAAGACCATTCCGAGTTGTAACGATTGTGCCGCTACAATCGCTACAAAGCAAATCCCGGGAACCAGGAAGGGTATTGGAACGTCGTGACCAGCCTTCAGGAAGGAGACAAGACTGCTCTTCGTCCGGATTCAGGAATCCGGAAGGGTCTCGGGAGAGATCTGTAACTCGCTATTTTATTAACTTTCCCGGAATGTCTTGAGTTGAATTTAATTAATACCAAAATCATTTTCAGAGTATGAGAAGCTAGGAGTTGAGGGAAAGGGTTGATCCATCTCCATTGGGGGTTGGTTTGTGCATAATGAAGAAACAAACGTATGAATCAAAGCTGGAATCCTTGTTGCAATCTGCGCAGTTTGTGATAAAAGATGCAACCACTGATAAGGTTATACTGAAAACTGAGAAGGAGCTTAACAGAGAACTACTAGCCATGAACAAAGAGACGAGATAAGTGATCATATATATTCTAAGATAAGGTCAACAGGGGGGCAAACCGCCCGTTTGTACGGTTTAGCTAAGGTACACAAGGCTGAGACACCCCTACGACCAGTACTATCACTTCCAGGCAGCTCGTATTAGAATGTTAACAAAATGCTTGCAAAGTTTTTTGACAACATCGATGGAGCCAATATAGAAACCAATACTAAAGATGACAGAGGAACAATTGAAAACGTTGCTCTAGATGGGACGAAACCATAATGTCTCTTGATGTGAAAAGTTTGTACACCAACGTTACCCTGAAGGAGGCAATTGTAATTGCTTTACAGAAGCTGTACAGCCAGGAGTCTCCTCCTGAAATTCAAAGAGCAACCATGAAAAGGCTTTTGAATATGGCGGTCAGCAAAGTATATTTGAAGTGTAATGATTCATGGTATGTACAAGTGGATGGTTTAGCAATGGGCGCGTCCCTCGCTGTAATTCTGGCAAAATTATGGCTGAAAGAGTACAAGTTTGCTCTAAGACAAGAAGTACCGGTGGGAACGGAGATACAGCAAATTAATGACAAAACGGTTTGTGCCCATGTTGCAGCAGGAAAGCCACAGGTAGATCAAAGTAGGTTGAATGCGAGAGTTGCCGAAACTTGTATCATCTAAATTGCGGAAAAATATACGCATCAATAAACGAGATAGTCTGGTACTGTGAAAGCTGCTACCGCGCTAAGAACAAGGAGAAGTATACTCCCCAGGTGAAAATGTTCCTCGGGTATGTGGATGACATTGTTAGAACAGTCAGAGGAAAGTCGAGTTGTCTTTTCGATGCCGCTAATTCTCTTCATCCAAATCGGCAGTTCACGCTAGAGGAAACTAATTCGGAGGGGAATTTGCAATTTGCCGTTCCTGGATTTGAACAGAAATGTATCGCAGGGTAGGCGTGTAACTTGCAGTTGGTATCAAAAACCAGCAGATACAGGGACTATACTGAACTATAGAAGCTGCGCCTAGTGTTATAGAAGATGAGCGTAGTGTTATCCGAGGCACTGTACACAGGGTTTTTAGGAGTACATCTAGCTGGGAGCAATTTGATAAGGCTATGGAAACTAAAAGGGCACAATGGCTGACAAATCAGTACCCTGAAAATTGGTCCGCAAAGGTGGCTTCAGATGCCTTGTGCAAGATCATCGAGGGTAAGGGCAAGCCCTTGGATGATGAGAGGCGTTTGTCAACAATCACCAAAAGATGTGAAGTCCTCAATGCTGATGATGCAATATAGAGGTAACCAAAGCCAATATTTTGCTAACAGGTTACAAAAATAAACTAATGCTTAAATGGTTTTCACCACAAGAAAACTAGAATCATATTTACCATCACTGAAGTCAGCATTTTCTAATAAACTCAAGTCAAGAGTGGTTGATAAATTGTCATGTAGTGGATGCACTTCCACCTATGTCGGACAAACTGTTCGACATTTGACCACTAGAATTGAGGAACACAAGGTAGCAGACTCACCGGTAGGCCTCCGCCTTCAGCAATGTCAACTTGAGGGAAATAGCGCGGATCTTAGTTATAGATAGGTCAAACAACCGAACAAAATTGTTAACACTAGAGGCAATACATATCAGGAAAGCGAAACCGGTAAAAGTATGTCAATCGTAATAGTAATTTAGAGGTCAACTGTGATTGGCTAATTTTTTAACATGATGGTTTTGAACCAATATGTATGTGAATTTTTGTAAATTGATGTTTTATCTTCATTTAGATTAGTTTATTGTAAAAATCCTGACTATGCACATAGTTGCGAAAAGTTTGAAATTTACTTTTTAGTAGAAACTTCTCCAATGGGAATGATGATTTTTATCTACTGAACGAAACCAAAAGTAATATATAAAAATAAGTAGTAGCCCTGTTTTTAGGAGTGACCTCGTAATCTGGGGATACTGAGACCCAGCCATGAGCTCACTATTTTCGCATATATTTGAGTTAATCTGAGCGTTCTGACCGAAGCCGGAAACAGTAACGTTTCTGTCGACCCGATGTTAAAAGGACCACACAAAAAACTGGCTTTGGCAAAGACAGTGAAAAACATGTAGAGCTGTGTTTAGACGCTGTTTTACAACCTAGCTTTATGTTCCGTCGATATGTACTTCCGGGCGAAAGTTACAAATATAGTAATCATCAATTTTTTAGAAAAGAACTTCTCACTAACGGATCATGTGTGACTGTGCTGATGAACACAAAGGCAACACTAGTAACGTTTCAACGTGGAAAGAAGCTTTGCTGTGCGGCGTTGCCTCTGAAGACAGAAAACCAGAGTATGGAAAACTTGGAGAGGTTTAACGGGACTGAGTGTCCTTTACTTTCCAACAAAAAAAATACATTGAAGAGAGTAATGAAATGAAATCTTTTAAAAAAGTGTTTTCTATGAAAATGGAAACAAACGATGGCTTTCTAGTTGTTCGAATTTCTCTGAGAGGCTTGCTGGTGTGGACTCCTCCCCCTGGAGCAAGTGGGGACGCACGATTCATTCTGTGCGGCAAAGATTCACACAGGGGCACCGGAAAAACGAACTTATGGAAACTGGAAACGGAATCCGAAGCAACCTCCCGAATGCCAACGGAGTGGAAAAGGCCCAGCCGAACCTTTCACCTCTCACATCAATTGAAGGCTTTGGCCTCCCCAGACCAGGGAAGGTGCGGATCAAAGGTGCCGAAGAAAGACCGGGTTATTCTCTGCCGGACCAGGTAAACCAGCCCACCTGGCCCGGCTGTTAGGAATGGCTGGAGACGTGGAGGAAAACCCAGGACCGTACGAGTGTGGGATGTGTCAAAAGAGAGCCAGTGGATGCAGCATCAAATGCACATGGATACACCAGGTATACAGCGAAATGACACGTGGCCAAATCCGACAGATCGCAGGAAAGGAACGCTACGCTTTCGAGTGTAGAAAGTGCAGGGAACCCAGTAAAACGACGGGAACAATAGTTCCTGGGACACCTGACGAAACTGTCCCCCCGAGCTCTGAGTTCTCAGTTAGAGCAGAGAGATCTCACAGAGTCCGCAAGGTGAAGCAAAGACACCCGACAGAAGATCACAAGGAAACGCACAGAAGGCAAAAAAAGACAATACAAGAAAACCGAAGAGCCGAACGCACCAAACACAAACCCCAAAAAACAAGGAGAATAGTGACGTGGAACCTACAAGGCATCTCCATAGAGATCAAAATCGCAGCCGCCTTAGAAGAGCAGTAGAACATGCAAGACAGCAAAAGTGGAAGGCGGTAATGATTTCCGAAATACGATCGGAACAGGAGGGGATAATATGGCTAGGAGACAAACCAAACCAGGCAGTAGTCATACACTCACAAAAATGTGGAGTTCTCCTGTTAGGCGATTTACTGGAAGACTGGATAGCCAGCGGACAACAGAAAAGTTTCTCCGAGCGGGTCACAGCGGTGCAGATCGGCAGGCTCCGCCTCATCGCAACCTATCAGCCCCTGTGGAGTAAGGGACCTGAGGAAATTGAAAAGTTCAGGAAAGATTTGGAAAATGAGCTCGCACGAACTCCAAAAGAGAGTGTACCCATACTGGGAGGCAATTGGAACGCGCAAGTGGGAAGAGGGAGTCAAAGACAGGGCATAAATGGGAAGTACGGCCTAAAGACAGAGACAAATGAAGCTGGAGAAAGTCTACTGGGTTGGTGCGAAGAACACCAGCTACAACATGTCAACTCCTACTTCCCAATACGCTCCCGAGGAACATGGTTCAAGCAGATGCACAGAAGTTGGTACGAGCTCGACGGTTTCTTAATGAGAGTATCCGACCGCCACCAAATGGTCCGTAGGGTAGCCACGGCGCAGGACATGGCATTATCGGACCACAAACCTGTCTGGATTGACATATGGCGCAAACAAAAAAAAGCGGCCACCCAGAATAGAAAAGAAAAGAACATCGCAGATAGACTGGGAACGCATGAGAAACAAAGAAATGGCGGAAGCATACCGCAAGAAGACGGAGGAAAAACTCAACAACGAGGAAGACTGGGACTCCATATCGCGGAAGCTCACAGAGGCAGCGGAGGAAGTATGTGGCACAAAGAAACGACAGATAGCCAACCCGTGGATAGTGGGATACGAAGAAGAACTGAGAAGCCTACAGACGGAAATCTCCACAGAAGTAATGCGCAGAAACGAGCTGATCAGCCAAACACTTGGAGAATCACATGGCATGCTTGCCGATGCCCTAACGGCATCAAGAAGAAGACTGGTAGCCGCACGCAAGAAGATGAAGAAACACCTACGACAACTAGAATGACTATGGTGGGACGAAATCATCATCGAGTGCGAAAACGCAGCGGAGAAAGGGGACATGGGTACCATGTACAAAACTTTAAGGAAACTGGGAACAAGATCACAGAAACACCAGACAGGCACCACTATCTCTACTGACGAATTCAAGGCCCACTTCAGCAACGTATCGAAGGACCGATATGAGAACGACCCGGGTACTTTGATGAACACAGTCAAACAGATACCAGATGAAAGCAAAGACGTCAAGTTCATAACAGCCAACCAGAAGCTGAACACCCTTCCGTCCGAGAAAGAAATCATGGAAGCACTGGATGAGGTGAGAGAATCGGCGCCAGGCAAGGACGGGGTCCGCATGGTATACATTCGCAACGCATACTGGAAATGGAGGGAGAAAGTCATCCACCTGGTGATGAGAATGTTCACGACCAGAGCAGACCTGTGGGAAGAGTCTCTTAAGAAAGCCCAAATAGTACTGTTGCACAAAACAGGGAACATCAATGACGCCAACAATTTCCGAGTTGTGTGCCTGCTCTCAATGGCCATTAGAATTCTAGCAAGAAGGATCGCAAACCACCTGAGAACATGGAGCGAAGAACTCCAGATATTGGACGAAAACCAAAGCGGGTTTCGACCAGGCAGGTCCACGGCAGACGCAAGCCAGATCTTCATAAGGATAAGAGAGGACGTGGAAGATCTCAGGAGACGGAGGATAAGAGCCGGAATCTCAGTAGAAGCCAACACAGACCGAGAAGCCAGACTTTTAGACCTAACAAAAGCTTATCCGCGGGTCAGCAAACCGGTCCTGTGGGCGGTCTTAAGGCGCTACGCGATGGAAGGCCCGTTTTTTGACACAATTATGGATTTGCATGAAGCCACAACCTATAGTATAAAGGGCAAAGAGGGCGACAGCGAAGAATAGACCCCCGAAAGAGGGTTAAGAGAAGGTTGCCCATCTTCGCCTTCATTGTTTAACATAAACCACCAAGTGGTAATGCGGCAAACTGAGAAAGCCAGACTAGACAGAGCCGAGGAGAAAGGTACAAACGTCGGGATAGCTTGGACGTGGATTCCGGGAAACCACTTCCCAGGAAAAAACATGGTAAAAACGCACAACAGTGAAACCCAAACCGCACGAATATCATTGTCCCTGTTCGCAGACGACACCACCCCCATCGGCGAGAAGGAAGAAATAGAGTCTGGAACAGCAACAATAAAAGAAGTTATGAAGAACTTCGAGGAGAAAAACAACGAAGAGAAAGAAGAGAAACTAGAATTCGGAAAGGACGGAGCAGGTAGCATCAGATTGATAGGAGTGTGGATCGGGGCAAAAGAAGACATTAAGAATAGAAAAAGACGAGCAGGAGGACTATGGGCAAAGGTCAAGCGCCGGCTGACAAAGAGCAGGCTGCCGAAAAGAATCCAGGCGAGAGTTGTCCAATGCTGCGTAGAAAGTGGCTTATTGTTTGACGCCAACGTAAGGACATGGAAAAACTCGGAGTTACAGTCTTTGCAAAGTTTCATTGACCGGTGCTATAGGCACGTCTGGAGCTCAAAGTCGAAGCCGCCATTAATTGAAATGCAGGAAAAAGGAGTGATTATGCAGGACATCAGAAACCAACTGAACATCAAGACGATCCGATGGAAAGTTGAAGGAAGGACTCTAAAACGAATAGGCGATGTAATGAGAATGGACGACAAAAGATTGACTAAAGCAGCTTGTCTAGGGTGGCTAAACGATCTGCAAACCGTACCGAGATGTCCGGGAAAAAAAGACGAAACACTACTCTACTGGCGGAAGCTCATCAGAAAAGCGGGACTGGATGTGAACGAGATAGACAAACTGACTCAGGACAGAAAAGGATGGAGGCGAGCGGTGAAAGCACGAATGGAGCACCTGCTTAAATGGGAAAAGTCAAATGCGAGAAGACAAAACGGTGAAACGACAGAAAGGAACTCCTATACCCCCCAAGCAACATCGAACACGTGTGAGATATGTGAGAGGGATTTCAAAAAACAGGGCGGCCTGACAATCCATATCAAAAGGATGCACAAAGAGGCGAGGGTGACTTTTGCATGCAACAAATGCGGAGCTATCTTCAAATCTGAAAACTCGGAAAAAAACCACAAGAAGACATGCGAGGGAGACAGGAACAATGAAGATAGAACCAAGACATGCGACAGATGCGACAGAACCCTACAGGCCCGAAACATGGCACGCCACAAAAGACAGAACTGCAAGGGAAAACGGGTACCAGAACAAGAAGCAAATGAACAACACCATCAACCCCGCGTATACAAACAGAAATACAGAAATGGACTATATGTCCGAGATGTAACGAGAGCAAGGCACCTAAGGATATGCACCACGTCCATGGTCAGGGGAGAGGACATACCCTTTGAACCAAGAGGGTGAAAGTCTACATACATACATTTCTCTGAGAGGCCGACAAACACAGAATAAGCAGCAAATAAATCAGTCTTATCTCAGATAGAGCCTCTGAAAGGTAAAACATCGGATAAGGAACTGGACTCCCTCAGAGAAGTGTTGAATCAAAACACAAAGCTGACATAGGTTGTGGGAATTTCTTGGAACATGAGATTGAGATTGAGGAGGGCTCGGTATCTCACAGGTAAGGAGATAGGAGAATGAACCCAGACAAGTCAGAGGCATGTCGGAAAGAAATTGAGAGTTAGAGTCCTTTTGAGAACATCAAACGAGAGTTTTTCGAGGCTCCGGTCCTCGGCATGCCGACTGAGAAAAGGTTGTTCAAGTTGGAGACGGATGCATTAGTGGCCGCTGCCCGGGCATACTCCATAAGGAACAAGAATGGAAGGGGAGGACTGTTCTCCGACCCTTAGCTTATGGGTAAGTTCTAAGCGATACTGAGATGAAATACGTCGCACCAAAGGCGGAGATGTTCGCAGTAATTATTTTCGTGGAAAAATATAGAGCCTATTAGGGAGCGCTTCTCTTAAATTGCGCGTGGACAATTGAGCTCTCACATGGCTGAAAACTTATTCGAAGGATCAAAGCTACATGGGTCGCTGCGTTGTACGCGTGGATGGCTACGACATGAGTAAAGAGCACCTAAAACCGTGACAAACACCAAAATGCCGACAGCCTCAGTAAAATTACGGAGTTTTTTGAGCGACTGGAAGAGAAACAAGCTAACCTTGTAGAGATTAAGGTTGGTTTTTTCTTTTCGAATAAAGACACCTATAAAAAGCTGCCACTCACCAAATGGCTTTACAATCAGGGCATCCCATACCAGGACACCCCAAAATTCCTGCTGAGAGAGCTGAGGAGATAAAGGTATTGGCAAGGGTTGAACCGGTTCCGTTGGACTTGTTAGCGCGCTCCAACCTGATACAACAAGAACTTACCAGGTTAGGCATCAATAGATTAGCGCTGCTAAACGAAATGGTGAGCATTGCACCGGACGTCACGCGGAAGCTCCGCAAACTACTTGACAGATAAGTTGAAAGGCAGGATATGAAATGATGCAAACCATGCGGAGACCATCACAGAAAAGACAGAGACAAGACCGGTAGCGATCCGGAGTCGAGATGTTGAACGGGATTGCCAATAAATAGTAAAGCATCTGGTCCAATCGATACCGAAGGGTTTCCTGTTGAGATCATCATACACTGAACTTCAACAACTGACCAGCACTCAGACCACTGAGGTGGTGAGTGTCGAACTGCAATCCAGTATGGCAAGGAGGGTTCAGTTCGTTGATTCAGAAGAGGAGTACAATCCGTGCTCGGACTGTTCATCCGGAGATGAGACATTTTCCGGGGAGTCAACTAAGGAAACTGATCAAGACGCGGAAATGTCCAGGGTGTCGGGCTTCATCATGCCAGGCCGGGATATTTTGTGCGAGGAGTCATTGCCACGACGACCGAGTGATAGAATTTTGTCCGGGGAGTCTAGGAACCTGAAGAGTAAGTCTGAAGGCGACTGTACAGACTCCATCAGCTCGAGTGACAGTTCCAAGTCTCAACCCTGGGCGAACGTGTCTTAAACAACCTCCAATTCGAACGCTTCAGAGATAGCGATTCTTTTCGTACTAGTGCAATGGAAACTGCGCGGGTTGGATACAGAGATGCTTCAAGACCCAGACAGACATACCTCCGAGGAGGAAGGCACTGTAATCAATCATGCCGCAAACGAGTTTGAGTTGACAGCAGTGTCGAAGCGTCAGGCTAGAATATTTCCGCATACTACGGCCGTTTGTACCAACCTCGAACACTTGGGGCAAGAGGTGGCACGAAGAAAGTTAAAATAAAGCCCATGCTCCGGATATATTCAGCAAACAACCAAATGCGATGAAGACATATTTGAAAGCCAGGTAGCCACTGTCGGATCTTTTAAGGGCTCAGCAAAATGATAGAATGACAAGCAACTTAAAGAGATCGATAGAAAACGGAGTGCCCGACAAAGGTGACCTAAAAGAAAACAACTACAAGATCCTGAAGCAACTTTATATGATGAGAAGAGATTTGTTGTACTTGAAGAAAGACGGGATCGTCGCCTGCTAGCACAAAGAAGAAGACAAAGACGTTTACAAGTTTAATTCAATAATCCTACCACAGCTGTATCAAACTGAGCTATTGTTTGGCTCACATGGCCAGATGGGTAATCAAAGCGTGGAAAAAGTGTATAAGCAGATACAGAAGCGTTATGAATGGCCTGGCTTGAAGAAGGCCTGTGAAAAACGGATTTCTGCATAACTCTCATGTCAAGAAGCATAGGACCCCAGGAAGCTGAGATTTCTCCTGCAATCGATAGAATCGCCGGGACTCAATATAATGGTACAAATCGATCATCAGAAAATCTGTATGACGGCCACGGGCTTTAACCAAATGCTGGTAATGATCGGTTGTTTCACAAAGAACGTAGTGGCAGTATACTGAATGATGGCATTAGCGGAGGAAACATGTGATCATTTGATAAATGTCTGGATCGCCAGACACGGGTGCCCGATCAAGTTCCAGTCTAACAATGGCAAAGCATTCGTCGGGAGTTGACCATGAGGTCGCAAGTAGCGCAGGCCCACTCGACGACTTATCAACCGCAGACGAATGGTCTTTCGAGAGCCAAAATTGCACACTGTTCTCCATGCTAAGGGTTTATTGCTCACGATGCATGGACGACTGGGATAAGCACATGCCGCAGGTGATGGGCGCGTACAAAACACTGAACACTCAACAACGGGAATCAGCGCACACATGATAAACAGGCCACGATAAATCTCTCCCGATAACATTATTTTATCCTGAACACGAGGGAAATAACAGCACCGCAGACGTACGTGACAGGCCACGATAAATCTCTCTCGATAACATTATTTTATCCTGAACACGAGGGAAAAAACAGCACCGCAGACGTACGTGACGTCATCAAAAGGCAACAAAAATTGAATGAGTTGTACCGCAGCAGGCCCAAATTAGGCAGGAGAGAGGATTGGATAAAAGGAGAGCAGACGCCAAAGCATGTCTGGGTCTTCCTGGGGTGGTTCCCCAAAGGGAACTAAAAAGTGGCTGAGGAATGGCATGGTCCATTTCAAATAACTGAAGTGCACCGAGGTGGTCGTTTCTATCGATTGAGCTCAGAATGCGCTGCTCAGTACGAGGACCGCACAATGCCTCATCGGAAGACTGGTTCGTCCCGGCTGACATGCATGAGGAAGACTATTGACAGTGGATACCGCTCGTGAAGTGAATGAGAGGGGTACACGCGACAAGAACGACGGGAATGAGGTGGTGAATGACTGTGATTTGCCATTGGACTTAAAATTAACTGAGCGAGTAGAGGTCGATGACGAAACCCTACCTTATGCCGTGGAGGAGTGGAACGACCCAGAGCAGACTGAAGTTGACAACCCGACTTTTCCTCGACCATGGAGACGCGACAGTGCAAGAGTGAAAGGAATAACAAGAAATACATCCCGTACGGTGAAGATTTTGTCGTAGACAAGACCGTATTGGACGACGTGACGGACTCATTAGTAGGTTTGGATGAAATTGTGGTATCGCAGGACATGGACCTGATCGATGATACAGAAACAGACTGGATCGACGATCAACTGGAACCGGAAGTGGAGTTCAAACCTGAGATGGAACATATGCATGAGCAAGAATGACAAATTTACGGGTGCTCGAATGGCTCCATGCATGATCTAGCTGCAGATGCAAAAGAGACACTCCTGGCGATTCAGGATGTCGATCATACCAGCATCAAATACATCAGTCACGACAACACTGAGTCATAATGGATCGCTGCAGATGGCCTCTTGTGTGTTCGTTCCCGAATCCAACCTCAATCTGCGCGATATTGGACGATCGACGGGGAGTTCGATGGATAATTTTGTCAGGGGAGTGGGGGTAAGACTCACATACGTCAAAAACTTTATGATCAAAAAATTAAAGTGGGACGAGAAGTCTGTAGAGACAACCTCAGAGAAGTAGTGTTGATGTTAGCTTTCAGTGAGTCCGATACCGGCTAAAGAAACAGGCAGAAACAGGCTCATGCGATAACGACGTGGGGAGATTCCTGGTCACGACTTGGCTCGTGAGCCATGGTTAGGCGAATACAGGGATTACAGCTTAGGGGAGATACATATGCCAGTCCGCCCACCCAACTCCACTGCGCAGTCTCTCTTTGGATCGAAGAGATCACGCGATGGGCCGGGCTCTTCGTGTTTTGCGGAGTGGTCAACTGCAGCTTCATCATCGAAGAAGGTGAAATTGAATGAAATTAAAGCAGCGACGGCAGAGACCAGCGAAAATCTCCAGAGGAGAGATAAAAACTGGCAGGAGTTGTGCGCAAAGCTCAAGGAATACAAGAAGAAGGCAAAAGGGCGCGATCACTGGTAAAGGAAATATGAAGAGCTACTGATCACTCTCAAACGAACGGAGATAAGGCACCTGAAAGTGGTTTACAACGCGAAGACAAGGAAATCGTCACCGGATGTCATTGCCATGTGCCATGATGAACGCCGACACGACTGATAAACTAAGCCTCAAGAGCTCTACAAACTGAGTGAAGTTGTATCTCCACCGCGATTGAGCTCGCCTGCAAAGGCGAGGAATACGATACCGGACCCCTCGGACACTTACCTGGTACTTCAGTTCCAGTAGACGTTCGAGCGTGTAGCCAAGGCGACGATGCAAGAAATACATCGAGCGCGGTACAGAAGCTCGTGTAGGATTGTTCCTTCCCAACTTGCAGGCCAGTCACCTATTAGGAGAGAAAGGGGTGCGGATCCGGTACCGAATGAAACCAGAGTAAGGTCACGAGTAGTCGACATCAGAAAGGACCTCAACATTCAGAGGACCTTTATCCAAGTCTCTGCAGAACATGCAGGGCTTGGCTGAACGGCATGAGCTGGAATGCGGCAACAGTCCACCAACCGGTACCAACGGGAAGCCAACATCTAACAATCGGGGATAGCTCAATAAGGGATCTGACAAAGATCCTTGTGGTGGGTCAGAGCACTGCAATCGCCTTTGGTAGAGCCTCGGTGGCTCAAGTGATCAAGATGATGGAGTTACATAATGATGACCGGGTGGAGACACTAATCAACCTGATAGGGACGTTTGATAAACCCAGTCACCCCCAAAGCAAAATGGTAACGGCTGCTGGTTTGACTTCTCTTGTTCACCATCCCTCTGAATCCGGACGCCGGATCACCGATAGCCGACTTCATGGTCGGGATGGTGACACGATGGAACACGTTGGCCTGGAACTTGATTGTCGAATAAATTCAGTTTGATAGATATCGAGAGTGCATTGCGAATGGTGGATCACAGTGCCTTGACGAGAGATGGAATACACTTTAATACCCAGCAGTGTAGGCAATGGATTAATGATGCCTTCCAGACAAAGATAGAAGAAATGAAGACAGAGTTGCGGACAGTGGTCAACCCCCCTGTGACACGTGATGGCCCTGCCGGCAGGATAAGGGCTCGTGTACCTCAGCTCAGCAATTAGCGGATCGTCTAGGACCTCTGGTCACGGAAGCGAATGCTACCCAGCCCACTCCCAGCACAGATTTGAGGGAGAGAGAGAAGTTGGGGACCGTTCCGACTCCCAGAGGCTGATCCTTGGAGAAACGAATTGGGACAAGAAATGGTCAGCAACAGATAGCTCACCAAGCAACCAGACGTTTTGCGAGTCAGACTGCAGGAGCAGCAGCTCAAGGGAGCTCGCACGCAGACCCTGCAGCAATCATCAACACCGATAGGGCCAGTGAATTGTGTGAATTGTTGTGGAACAGATCAGATCCCAGCCCTTGGGGCAATATAAAGTGGAAATGGCCATTAAATTGAAAATGAACACGCTGGAAAGTCAAGCGAACGCAAAAAAAGCTCAAAGGATACGATCCCACGGTATTTATACCGAATATCAGGTGTGTGGCAGAAGATGAGAAATTTATTTTCGCCACCACTTTGAGGCTGGTAGATCTGCAAGGTTTGCCCAGGGACAACACGATGGGATCCCTGAATACGAGATCACTGACAAACGTCTGTCAGCAGGCGAGGGAGAGAGCGCCGTCGAGCCGGAAAGGGAAGTTTTAGGGGGAGAACAAGACCAACAACAAGCATCACAAAACAAGCAAATTGCCAAGCAATCGAACAGCAAGCGATCGAGTGTTCACGGGATTACCCCCAGATGAGTTTAGTGGAAGGCTATGAGAGGAGATAAGCACAACTGGAGTCACAAAAAGAGGACAGCTTGTTCGCGACGTATGATCATCTGGAATGAATATCGGAACGATCATGATAGTGGCCAGCTCTGATTATCTGTACACGCCCCGCATCCTATTTTGGCCGAACGTGATCTTCGTCACGGCCACCAATCTGGATTGAGGAAGTGCAGTGGGAAAGGCGATAAGCGTGGAAAGTGTGGTGAATATGGACCCACAGGTCGTCGTTATATCAGGATCAAATGACCACTTGCAGTGCAGAGGATTGTTGATTAGCCTGGTTGACGGGTCATGTCCGAACACAGAAGTCATTGAAGAGGCGATCATGACACTTCTCTCTGCTAAGGTCAAGTCATACCTCGTCTTCAGTTGTAGTTGAACTGATGACAAAGCTTTCGCCTTACAACGGCAGAAAATTCGGCTCAATCACGACGTCATGGCAAACCTCGTTTATGAGGTTGGCGAATGTGTCTCTAAAATCATTGTGTTTTATGTATGTGTAACCGCCCTCTGCACAGTGTAGGGCATTACCTAGTTAAAATTTCCACCACTTGTGAGTGGGGTTTTGGTCGGTTCCCATCCGTATTTTAAGTAAATACCACCTCTGCCTTCTGATTTATTCAGGTCGAGCATGTATCTGCTTAGTGGTAAAGCCTAGAGCCAGTTAGAGACTCCCGTGTCAGAGACCAGGTCGAATGCGTATTTATATCAGTTTCATTTTGGGGGTTAATGTCGTTTGTTTTCTTTTGGTTCGTTCTGTCAGTTTTCAATTTTCCATTTTCGTAAAATTTTTTCTTGCTGTGTTATTGCTGCAACAGGATCTGGAGATTTCAGAACTAGTTATTTTTCCTTAGACCATTCTAGATAGTTTTCATGGTCGGATCGCAGCTTGATGTTATGGCCGCCCATTTTGAGGGGAAAGGAAGATATCTCACGGAACTGGGGTTTAATGTGTCTTTACCGACTGGGTTAGGTATTAGTTGTTCTTTGATAATCTTTTCATATGTTTCGAAGTTATCCATAGCGTTAGTAGTTTTCCTGGTTAGAATTGAAAACTTTTCTTGAACTCCTCTATTATAGCAGGCATAAGTCTTTTGGATGGAGGTTTTAGCAATTTTCGTTGGTTTTCTCAAAAGTTCCATTTGCTTTTTTTGTCGAAACTCGAGATACTTTTTACAATCAGATACTATTCCTATAACAGAATTAAGCACTCGAGTTTCTGCTTTTATCGTGATTCCTGTGTTTTTGAAGATTTTCTCAGCTTCACTGAGTTTTCATCTTTGGCTAAGAGTTTTCATTTGGATGCTTAACATGCTAGCCAAAATGTTTACCTTGTTTTACAATTTTATCGAGGACAGTTCGTAGATTGCTTAGTTTACCGACTGTGTTTTCGTCATTGCGTTTTCGTCTTTTGGTAGTTTCGACCGTCTTTGTAGAATATGTTACAATATCATATAGTCTGCGTACCATTTTTGTGTTTCGTTGTCCATTGAAAAAAGTTTTATGAGGGGTATTATGGCTAGACCGTGCATGGCTATTGCCAGCGGATCCCCCTGGGTTGTCCCTTCTTGAGAGTAGATGGTTTTTTCTATTAACGAACCGTTAAGATGGATTGGAGTGCGAGTTCTAATTCGCTGTTAAAAGAGATGGGTAGTCATTTTCGATGATTTTCAATGCCAGTTTTCGTTTTAGCAAGTTGAAAGCGTTTCCGGTATCTATCAGTAAAACAGCATCGGCGGAGGGTTTGCTGTAGTGATCTCTTAGTGTGTGGATTGCTTATTCGAAGCCACACAGAAATGGTAGTTTGAACCGAGCGACATGATTTTGTTTTTAAGCACTTGGTTAGTGTTCATTCTTTTATCCTACGCATAACTTCTATGCCTCTGGGTCTTACTCCTGCTTTCTTATATAAAAGTAATTATCTACAAGCATTATATGGTTCCTTAAATTCTTGATTCAGTTTTTCGGTAGCTAATTCTGTGACAAGTTGTGCTATTGTTTTTGAAATCTCATCTGATTGTTGTCCGAAGTGTGTTAAAAAATAAATATGTCTCCTTTCATTTGCATCAATGTCATATGGTCTATGAGATCTGTGCGTTCTCATGGCTGCTTTCTTGATCTGCTGACTGTTTATTTGATCAAATATTGATGGATTGAAAGGAATTTTTCATTTGCGACTGGTGTAATTGTGACATTTGACCAGAAAGTATCAAAATGCAGTTCGAATTCGAAAATTATGATAGCAGATGAACGAGAAAACTGGCGGTTTTAGCGCATTAACTGTGTCAATCGTTCAATTTGACGAATTGGGTATAGTCAATTGGGTGTGACAAGTTGATTCTTAAACTTTCGATTTAGGCGTGAAAGACACGAATCAATTTTATTTTTCGTGTCAACTGAAAACTGCGAAAAAACACAACACAGTCATGAAGACAGATAAGTCAAAAAAGAGTAGTAACAAATTGAAATTGTGACCAAGACTATTGACAGAAGACCATTCCGAGTTGTAACGATTGTGCCGCTACAATCGCTACAAAGCGAATCCCGAGAACCAGGAAGGGTATTGGAACGTCGTGACCAGCCTTCAGGAAGGAGACAAGACTGCTCTTCGTCCGGATTCAGGAATCCGGAAGGGTCTCGGGAGAGAACTGTAACTCGCTATTTTATTAACTTTCCCTGAATGTCTTGAGCTGAATTTATTTAATACCAAATTCATTTTCAGAGTATGAGAAGCTAGGAGTTGAGGGAAAGGGTTGATCCATCTCCATTGGGGGTTGGTTTTTGCATAATGAAGAAACAAACGTATGAATCAAAGCTGGAATCCTTGTTGCAATCTGCGCAGTTTGTAAAAAAAGATGCAACCACTGATGAGGTTATACTGAAAACTGAGAAGGAACTTAACAGAGAATTACTAGCCATGAACAAAGAGACGAGATAAGTGATCATATATATTCTAAGATAAGGTCAACAGGGGGGCAAACCGCCCGTTTGTACGGTTTAGCTAAGGTACACAAGGCTGAGACACCCCTACGACCAGTACTATCACTTCCAGGCAGCTCGTATGAGAATGTAAACAAAATGCTTGCAAAGTTTTGTGACAACACCGATGGAGCCAATATAGAAACTAATACTAAAAATGACAAAGGAACAATTGAAAACGTTGCTCTAGATCCGGACGAAACCATAATATCTCTTGGGTATGTGGATGACATTGTTAGAACAGTCAGAGGAAAGCCGAGTTGTCTTTTCGATGCCGCTAATTCTCTTCATCCAAATCGGCAGTTCACGCTAGAAGAAACTAATTCGGAGGGAAATTTGCAATTTGCCGTTCCTGGATTTGAACAGAAATGTATCGCAATCGAATCAAAAACCAGCAGATACAGGGACTATACTGAACTATAGAAGCTGCGCCCCAACTCAGTATAAGCGTAGTGTTATCCAAGGCACTGTACACAGGGTTCTTAGGAGTACATCTAGCTGGGAGCAAATTGATTAGGCTATGGAAACTAATAGGGCGCAATGGCTGACAAATCAGTACCCTGAAAATTGGTCCGCAAAGGTGGCTTCAGACGCCTTGTGCAAGATCATCGAGGGCAAGGGCAAGCCCTTGGATGATGAGAGGCGTTTGTCAACAATCACCATAAGATGTGAAGTCCTCAATGCTGATGATGCAATATAGAGGTAACCAAAGCCAATATTTTGCTAACAGGTTACAAAAATTAATTAATGCTTAAGTGGTTTTCTCCACAAGAAAACTAGAATTATATTTACCATCACTGAAGTCAGCATTTTCTAATGAACTCAAGTCAAGAGTGGTTGATAAAATTTCATGTAGTGGATGCACTTCCACCTATGTCGGACAAACTGTTCGACATTTGACCACTAGAATTGAGGAGCAGACTCACCGGTAGGCCTCCACCTTCAGCAATGCCAATTTGAGGGAAATAACGCGGATCTTAGATATAGATAGGTCAAACAACTGAACAAAATTATTAACACTAGAGGCAATACATATCAGGAAAGCGAAACCGGTAAAAGTATGTCAATCGTAATAGTAATTTAGAGGTCAACTGTGATTGGCTAATTTCTTAACATGATGGTTTTGAACCAATTTGTATGTGAATTTTTTTGTAAATTGATGTTTTATCGTCATTTAGATTAGTTTATTCTAAAAATCTGACAATGCACATAGTTGCGAAAAGTTTGAAATTTACTTTTTAGTAGAAAATTCTCCAATGGGAATGATGATTTTTATCTACTGAACGAAACCAATAGTAATATAATAAATAAGTAGTAGCCCTGTTTTTAGGAGTGACCTCGTAATCTGGGGATACTGAGACCCAGCCATGAGCTCACTATTTTCGCAGGTAATTGAGTTAATCTGAGCGTTCTGACCGAAGCCGGAAACAGTGTGACATTTGACCAGAATGGGAAAAATGCAATCTCTGCAGAATTCGAATTTTTAGCAGCGAGCCTTCCGGATTGATGATTATTAAGAATTAAGAACGTTATTGGAACGATTGGCCAAACGGTGAGGGCTAGAATATTCTGGTATTTTAAAATTTTAAAAATTCGAAGTGATGACGTAACATTTCTGAGAAACGTCAGAAACGGCCATTTATTATTATTATTATTATTATTATTGAAGCTTTACAACAAAAGTTGAAGGGCGTGAGCCCGTAAACATATTAAGAAAAGTCTATGGAATGCGGGAAACGGCAGTTGCTACACAGGCAGCCAAAAGTCCAGGAGCACGAGTCTAGTTCGTTATAGTGGCGGTGATAGTAGTCCCAGAAAAACTTGATAACACGCGGTTTGACGTTGCTCCCATCGAGGTTGATATGTCGGTGGAGAAGATTATAGAGGCGTGGGGCACGATACCAGAAATTCTGTCGTTGAATTTCTTTTGTGATGACAGGCTGTGAGTATGAGTTCAAATAGGCTGTGAGTATGAGCTCGTGTGCGGTGCTCTCTGTTTTCACTTCTTCTTGTGTAATCATACCAGGGGAATGTGGAGTTAGCACCGACAAGTTTGAGGAAAGCAAGAATATCATACACTTGAATATTTAGAGATAGTGGAAGAAGGTTGAGTTTTTTCAATCTGTCGCAGTAATTGTCATCACAATAATTAAGCATCCAGTAGGTGGCGCGTCTTTTGACGCGTTCAATCAGGCGCAGATCACCTTTCGATGGACTCCAAGCTGTGGATCCGTACAGTAGAATTGGTATCACCATTGATTTGTAAAGGTCCTTTCTATGCTTTGTGCTCACTCGGTGGCCAACATTTCTTTTGATTAAGTTTAATACTCTATTTGACTTGCTGCAGGCACCAGTTATGTGGTCTTTCCACTTCAGCTTGTCGCTTACCAAGAGGCCAAGATCTTTTTCCAAACTTGAATGAGCTAACGGTTTGCCATAAAGAGCCAGATCGGTTGGCTCTGTTCTAGAAAAGGTAACAATTGAACATTTGCCGACATTGAAGCTCATGTAGTTTGATCTACACCACTCTTCTAGAGAGGACAGATTCTCCTGCAACCTGGAATTTAGTATCTTCTGATGTATTGACAATATCTTTGTGTCATCAGCAAACATGAATGTCTCAGAAACTAGATTGAGAGGCAAGTCAGCTACATAGATGATGAATAGTAATGGTCCAAGAAGTGAACCTTGGGGAACCCCGCTGGTTACATCAAGAAGTTCGGACCTTGCATCTCCAATTTGGACAAACTGTTTACGTTGATCAAGATAACTGCGCAGAACTTTGAGTAACTTTCCTTGGATACCCAGAATCTTCAGTTTTCTCAGAAGCACAGTGTGATTTATTTTGTCAAATGCTTTCGCAAAGTCCAAATAAACGGCTTCAATTGTTACGTCAGTGTTGGAGATATTGCGATAGACATTGTCTAGATAGCAGAGCATTTGTAAAACTGGTGAGCGATTTTTGGTGAACCCAAACTGCGAAGAGTTTATGTGTGGAATGACGTGAGTATAGAGAGCATTGAATATCAGTTTTTCGTGGATCTTCGAGGCAATGCTGAGGAGCGTGATGGGTCTGTAGTTCTCTACATGTAGCTTCGAACCCTTTTTATGGATCGGGCTTACTGCACCTTCTTTCCATTTAGCCGGATAACATCCCACCTGTTGTATTTTAAAGAACAGCTGGTGTAAAGATTTGCTCAAAGTTGGCGTGTTCTTGAAAAGCACAGGTGGGAGTAGATCAGGTCCACGGGATTTTGTGACATCTAGCGAAATCATCACTTTTCCAACAGCGGCGCTGCTCACTTCGTAGCCATTCAGGAAAGTTCATACAACTGTGGATTGAGAACCAGGTGTTTCGGGAGTCGATGAAGTGAAAGTAGATTGGAAGAACTCATTAAACATGCAGCACTGATCGCTCAGGGACTCTGCAGATTTTGAACCCCAGAAAAGTTTCGGTGGTATCGATCCACTGCCTCGAAGACTTTTGAAGTATTTGAAGAGTCTTGTTGTACTTCGCCCTTCAGCGAGTTTTTCTTCGTATGCGCTTTGGTCGGATGCCCAAGCTATTTTTATCTGGCTTTCGATTGTCTTTAGTTTACAAAGCATGCTTTCCGTTGGTTTTCGGTCGTACTTGCGAGATATTGTCTTCAGTTGCTTCATCAGGTGCGAGGTACTGCTGGAGATCCATGGAGGTAGTGAGCTCCGGTGTTGAGTTTTGTATGGTACACACTGTTTTAAAAGGTGGTCCAACCATTTATACCACTCTTCAAGAAGTACATTGATATTGGACCTGCAGTTGCCAGTGAATGGATTGTTTGCGATCAGGCAGTTGAGTTTTCCATAGTCAGCAAGTGCAAAGCTGTGTTTATGGTTTGGCCCGTGTGTTGACTCCAATTCCTTCCCAATTAATGTGACCTTGATAGGAATATGGTCGGAGCAATTTTGGCTTTTGACGCTGTACAGATTGTTGAAAACATGAAACGGAGACACGCTAGCGATGCAAGAGTCGGATGAGCAGAGAACTATGTCGATACAGGAAGTAGCAGTTGTTTTGAAATCAACGAACTGTGTAAGGCTTCTGCGGTCAAACTCGACCAATATATCATTTTCATGATCATCATTGGAATTCAGTGTGTTCCATCAGACTGTCGATAAGTTTGCGTCGCCAACTATAATGAGAACTTCATTATCCATGCGAAGAGCTTGAATACCTTCCAGGAGTTTCTTCCAGTGATCCAAAGTCCATCGGTATGGACTTGAAGAAGGCGCGTTATAAACATTCACTAGTATGTAGTTCTGCTTGGCAGTGAAAAAACTACAAGCAACGTACTCGACATCTGAACATTCAGATATGATCAAATGTTCATGCTTGATATCTTTGGATATTGCAATCAAGACACCGCCATGTTTAGAGACGCCATTTTTGCTAGCACGCTGACGCCGATAGGCAATGTAACCGGTTAACATAAGTTCACTATCCAAAAACTCAGGTGTAAACCAAGTTTCAGTTAGTGCGAGCACATGCGGTTTTGTGGCTGCTACTGCTCTTGAGAACGCGTACCGGCGTTCCATAGAGATCAGACTTCTGACGTTGAAGACAAGTAATTAGATGAGGGCGTTGTGACAATCATTTAGTCATTGCACTGTTAGAGGTATCAGATTCGAATCTTGGTATAGCTTTGACTGGCGAATTTTGAGTCTTGATGATTCAATTCCTTCATTAATGAGTTCACGTCTTCTTTTGAGTGCGGCGTTCTCAGCTTTAATTTCCATTTCACCAAGTCCTTTCGATAGATAAACTTTTTCGTTGTAGGATTTGAGCATTGGGGCTTTCGAGAGTACTTTTCGTACATCCCAGACACGTGGCAGAGTGATGAGAAGAGTTCTGGGTCGGCTTCGTTCTTTTTTGTAAGCACCGAGACGCTTCAAGTTGCATATGGTAAGATGCTCAGACAAATGGTTGAATACACGTTCAACTGCTGCTGTTTCAGCTTTAATAATTTCCGCTGGGTTCTTGTTATCAAGTTCGGGTAGACCATCAAGTCTGATTTGATAGAGGTGCGTTTCGGTAGACGACTCGGGCGAAATTTGCGTTGGTACTTGTACAGGCGGCGCGCTTCGCTCCGCTGCTTTTATTTCAGTCACATTAGCTCTGACCGATTCAACTTCATCTCTGACTCTTTCAACTGATGACTCTATTTTGGGAATGCATGCTTTGAGTTCGCCTATCCCAGTTGAGAGTGTAGATACAATATCTGTCATTGTTTGCTCTTTGTTCAAAGATTCTTTCAGCTGTGAGAGGCACTGGCGAAGGAGGCATGTAAGACTTGACTTTTGTTGACCGTTTAGTATTTTGTTGACATCGTCTTCCGACGCCCAAACCAACTGGGCGATAGTTGGGTAATAGTCTTTCCCACTGAAAGCGCGGATGGCGCTCTTCAAGGTATCATCAGACATGCTTCGAATATAGTATACCCAGGAAAAACCCAGTAATGAGAGGGAATAGAAAAGGCAGAGGGGCTAGTTCACCTTGGGAGAGCGTACGGGGTTTCCTGGTCTGAACGTGATCTCAGTTAAAAGCCTGGGAATCCTGTTCCGTCAAGAGTGTGCAGTGGCTCGTTCTGTTGTTTGTGTTTCCCACTCGTTGAGTACAGCCAGCGAGGTCTCGTTCCGTTGTCAGGGAAGTCGTCGTTTCAATCTCCGATCATTTCCAACATGAAACTATTTAATAAGTTTATCACAACAATTTTGGCAAAGAAGTAAAAGAAAAACACAACAACACTAGTTGCGCGGACGAGAAGTACGAAAATTGTGAGAAAAAACAATAGCCGATTGCAGAAATAGCAGTGAACACTCCGAGTTGCAACTATTGTGTCGCTACAATAGTTGCAGGGCCGTTGCAGACAACGGTGAAGGGTGGAGGACAGCCTTCCGGATTAAGAGGAAGTCAAGATTAGCGAGCTTGATTCAGTGGATTCAAGAATCCGGAAGGGTTTCGGGACTGAAACTTTTAGCCTGTTATATAGACTTTTAGCTTCTTGTCATGTCCTGATTTGAATTTAATTAACATCTGGATTCATTTTGATAAGGATGAGAAGCTAGGAGTTGGGGGAAAGGGTTGATCCATCTTCGATGGAGATGATGATTTTTATCTACTGAACAAAAACAATAGTAATATAATCAATAGTAGTAGCCCTGTTTTTAGGAGTGACCTCGTGGTCTGGGGATACTGAGACCCAGCCATGAGCTCACTATTTCTGCATGTAATCTAGTTAATTTGAGTGTTTTGACCGAAGCCGGAAGCAGTAACGTTTTTGTCGACCCGATGTTAGAAAAGACCACCGAAAGTACTGGCTTGGTAGAGACGGTGAAAAGCATGCAAAGCTCTGTTTAGACGTTAGCCAGTCGTCTTAAGACTTAGTTTTGTTTTCCGTCGATATGTATCTTCCGGGCGAATGTTACACAGTAACGTTTCTGTCGACCCGATGTTAAAAGGACCACTCAAAGATTTGACTTTGGCAAAGAGTGTGAAAAGCATGTAGAGCTGTGTTTAGACGCTGTTTTACAACCTAGCTTTATGTTCCGTCGGTATGTACTTCCGGGCGAATGTTACAAATATAGTTATCATCAATTGGTTGAGATGGTGGGTGCTTCTCAATAAGTGCCTGTTCTACTGTTTTTTGTTTGATGATGTCGTCGAGAGAATGAACGCCTTTGGATTTGTCCGTCGGTTTGGTTGTATCTAGAATTGGGAAATTGCATACTTGTGTGTCGTTAGCTGAGTGAAATTGGGAGGTGAAGCGATGACAGCTGGTACGGGCCTATCCAGTAATTCACAGGTAAAAGTATCTAAGGCATGCGACAGGAATCTTGTCGCAAGATTTTTCAATTGATTTCATAAACATTGAACACTTTGATGAATAATTTTTTTATTCTGCCTCTCGATAAAATTGTTAAAATACGAATGTTTTCGCTTTCAAAACTCATGTTTTTTTTGCAGATCAATGGGAAAAAAATTTAGAGGCATAAGTAAGATAAATTAGGTGCGACACGATTTTCGATTCAAATTCATTAGTATTTATGCCACTAACTTGACTCACTCTCATTAGTTTTTATGTACTTTTTGTTAGTTTTTTTAAGGAATGATGACCTTTGAAGGCGAGGACATAACTGAGAAGTTTTTGGCATCATGTGAGCATATTCAACTGGGGAAATTGATACATTGTCCGAATTTCACTCTCTTTGAAGCCATGTCTGGGATTGAATTGATGGACTCAAAAATGGACTCGGGCTTGTTGTCGAACAAGGTAAACCATTATTACGCGCGCCTGCTTTGACGTCGGGTTACTCATCCGAAAGTTTTATGGGGGTTCGCTTGTCCGAAAATTAAGAAAGGATCACTCACCCAAATTTCAATCCTATGAAGGGTGTACTACCCAAAATTTCACATGAAACTAAAAATTTCCTCTACTGGCAGAAACAAGTGTGAAAAATGGGTAACATGACATTTAAGTTTAAGAGTGAATTGACCTTTTTGTGGTTATGGGTGAGTGGTCGGTCCCAGCCTGAATTAACAACAGATTCTTTTGGTAAAAAATAATCTTGATATTATTTTTTGTAATCAAACGGATCTCATTTGGAATAATTTGAAACGACTCATTATTTAGATAGCAAGGCAGAAATTTCTCCCGACTTTTTCCAAGTGACCCATAATATCATGACAAAAAACTCAGAAATAAATCAGGACTAGCGTTTAACGCACCTTCGGTGATTGGAAATTTTTCGACAGCTCATGAAAAACCGCATATATTGGAAACAACATCTGCAAACTTGAAGTGTACTCTGACTGCACCCAATTACAGGGTTGGTAAATTCGAACTTTTATTTTTTTTTATTCCCATTTTAAAAGCGTCATCTGGAAAACTTAATGGGCCTCTGGAGAAATTTGGAGGCCAGATTTGCAACCACTGAGAGTCCCTTAGAGCACCCTACTATAGGGTTAGGAATCTAAAATTTTGTGAATTTTTTTAAACCTGTTTCCCGAAAAAAAATTGAAAAAAAAAAACGTCTTATCTCGGAAACTAAAAGGATTTGAGCGTTCAAATTAAGAGGCAAGATTTTAGACGCCTGGGTGTACGCTGACAATAAGGTTGTATCTTCATCAAGTTAGTAGTTTCAAATTTTTTGAATTTCTTTAGATAAGTTCTTTGAGAAATTTTGAAAAAATCAAAAAACGTCACATCTCGGAAACTAAAAGCATTTGAGCAGTCGCGTTTAGCAGTCGCATGTGGCAAGATTTGCAACTCTTTAGAGTACCCTGACAACGCCGAACTATAGCGTTGGAAATTTCAAATTTTGAAAAATAATTAATTTAAACTTTCTGAACATTTCTGAAAATTTTTGAAAAATCACAAAAAACGTCATATCTCAAAAACTACAAAGAAATGAGCCATCATACTTGGAGGCAAGATTCGCAAGCAGTCATACTTGGAGGCAAGATTCGCAATCATTTTAGTTTATCTCGTTAACTAAAATGATTCGGGCATTCAAAATTGGAGGCAAAATTTGCAAGCACTAATTCGATATTGGGCTGCTTAATTTAAAATCGGTAAAATAACCACTAAAATCAAATCGGAAAATCGAAAAAAAAAATTCTTAACCATTGCAATATACGATATAGCTTAACATGCAAAAAAATACGTTGAAAAAGCTTAAACATGGCGAGATAGTGAAGCCCGCATTTAAATATATAATAGATAATAAATGAACTATATTATGTGACTTCCGTCTTCTCTCAATCAATGCTGCTAACTGGGTGAATATTGAGCGAGAAGTTGTAGATAAACCGTTTCAGCCATACTGCTGTAGCAATGTAGATCACGTAGTAGAAATGTGGTACAGTAGGTTTTATAGAAGCTTGAGTACTTGTCTGTGTAAGAAAACCAATCACCGAAGAAGCCTTCCGCCGTGGATTACACTACACCGCCAACATCAAACTTGATGAAAAATTAAATGCTTTTTGTGGAGAAGTGAAAATCGATCAAGCGAATCTACAAAATGAAATCGACCAAAATGGAAGAACTCGTAGAAGACGCAATTGAGGAAGGTCAATGTGTGCTTCGAGGGCATTTTTTTGAAGGAAGAAACTTTGCGATGCTGTAGAAGCATCTGAAAAGTACTATAAAACATGGGGGTTACCAAGGATTTTGCTTTGGAATGAACAAGTTTGTCTATAACGACTCGCGACTTAGCAAATTCATTCAATGAGTAATTTCAAAGCGTGTTCAACAAATCTGGCTATCTCCCGGTCCACGTCAGCAGCATGGTACTTGTCATCATAAGCATTGCATTCACAACAAAGTCTTGTGAAATTAAGGGCAACCAAAGCTGTGGGGCCCGATAAATTAAAGAAACGTCAGACTATTTAAGCTAGCAAATTTTTTTTAAAAGGTCGCCACACCTTTTCGACACGATTACAAAGGCACATAATCCTGAAATCTGGCAAAGAAAAGTATGCCCTATATACAAGTGTGGTGACAAACAATCAATGGCCAATTATCGGTAAATCAGTCTCCTTTACTCGGGTTCGAAAGTTCTTGAAAGACTCATATTTGACAAAATATCAACTCAAGATTATAGACAGCTCCGTCAAAGTGGATTTGGATTCTGACGCAAAATATCAGCAACAATACAAATGATATAGATTCTTGACGAAGTCTGCAGCCTAACTGAAAAAGACAAAACTGATCATCTTGTCAACATACACTGATTTCGAGAAAGCTTTCGACCAAGTAGAACATGGTTTTCTGATCAAGAAACTGTCAGCTTTTTGTTTTACTAGAAACGCCTCAAAATGCTTGAAAGCTATCTTCAAAATCACAAGCAATGGTACGAAGGAAAAAAATTCAGCGGCTGGCCAAATGCTACCAGAGACTTCCCCTAAGACCCATTTTGGGCCCTTTTCTTGTGTCTCTGAATTTTCAATGATCTACCAACTGGCATAAATGCCAAATTTGTTGGCTATGCAGATGGTTACAAGCTGCTATCAACAAACCCAGGTATGTTGAGTCTGGATCATATAAAATGTCATAAATTAGTCTTCAAATCGTCTCCTCGTCCAAACAAAGTCTACATAAACGACAACGAACTTTTGGAACCTGATACTGATAGAGGTCGTGGAGTTCTGGTTTTAAGTATATCTCTTGGATTGTTAACTCTGAGCAGCGAGTTTCAGAAGCCAGCGAGTTTCAGAAGACATTTATAAGCTGGCATCTATGTTATCATAGCTAAACGCCTACTCTGGCTACATTACCATTTATATGGTACAGATCTAGGTATGAAGACAGAACTGAAATCAAATGAAGGCGTACAAAGAAAGCTAGTGGATGAATCCTTAACTGTTCATCAATCTCCTTCAAGTAACGACTCGAAAAAATCCGATTACTGTCGTTCTCGTTGTATCACGAGACGCACGATCTCATATTCTTTCATAAAGTTGTAACTGCAATACAACTACGACTGCAATATCTGCAACCATTTGACTTCATTCCCCGATACCTCAGTTACGATTGACCACGAAAAACGTTCCATATTCCCGAACTAAAGCGAAACAAATTCAAAAACCACTTTTGCCTTTGAGTGCTTTTTTTTGTTCAACAAATTCGCTGCGTGTGTTGTAGTTGACCTGGTACTATTGGTTTACAAACTTTTAAAGAAAAACTCTCAGGGATATACTGGAAGTTCTTTAGTGGAGAATTCTCAGAGACCGATTAATTTACTTGGCGAATCAATTGTGCTTCCAAAAGCTGCATAAACAAAAGGAAAGTTAAATATCAGCTAAAACTGGGAACTCGGAAGCTCTTAGTTTTTGTACAAAATTGTTTTTTTATTTATTGTTCGACCACTTCACTAAATGGGAACGAACTATTGCTTAGGGTGCACTTTTTTACCGACCGAATTTAGGTACACCAGGAAAGCACTATTGGTCGTGCCTCAGATATCAATTAATATCAACATTGGTCTGAAATTTAGTTTCCGGACTAATTTGATTTTTCAGGCTCTTTTTTTCGGTTATTAGCTTTAGTTTTTTAAAGATTTTTTTTGTGAAGATAAATGAGGTCTGTATATATTGTGCTATTGAACAACAACTGGCTATACTTGTTTTTTAAGCAATCAGAATGCTAAATTTCCTTGTTTTTAAAGGTAACAAAAGTAGCATCAAGTGATTTTCATCACGCCGTTTTGACCCACAGCTATCAATTAGTGGTCAAACTATCCCCCTGAAGACCCAGTCAAATTTTTTTTGGGGTAACATTTAATAGCATGTCCAATTTCTCACAACACATCACTAACACATGTGGAAATCTTCAGAAACGTAAAAACATCATTAGAATTCTATCTGGTACTAATTGCGGTTGCTCGATAGAAACACTAAGTGTTATTTAAATAGCCATTGGCGCAGTGTACTTAATAACGGAGCACTAATATGGACACAGCCATTAGTAACAAGTTGGAATAATATCCAGGTGAAGCAAAACATTGCTATCAGTGCAATCACTGGAAACGTGAAAATGTCTGATACCAACCTTTTACATAACGAAACAGAAATTCTTGAAGTAAAGGCTCACATCGTGTTCTCAAAGCAGTTTCTTGTTGGCAGTCAACATTATGACCTGATCACAATACAACACTTACGAGAGAGTCCAGACAGATCCGCCCAACACTGGAAGATCGCTTTGGCGATGAAATTGACATGTTTTTGGATGGATGAAAGCAAAAAAAAATCAACATGGTTGAATACCAAAAAAGCATTGAGATATTCATCGGAATGATGTGTCAAGATATATCTGTTGCAACTTTAACAAAGGTACTGGATTCCTCCCAACAAAAATCAATAAGGATCGACCCAAACTATCACGAGGCACATTCTATCACAACTACGCTCCGGGTATAGTACACGTCGAAACTCCATTATGAGCATAATAGATCCTCAAAGGACAAATGAATGCCCTCCATGCAAAAATGTGCCTCCCCAGACTAATCAACTGTCAACAAAAACCGACAGACCGCGCAGTTTATTGGAAGACTCCATCAAAGCTGCTGTGTTCTTGAACCTCAGCTAACAGCATGGCTCACAGAGGCAGCTCGGGAGAGTCACCGTGCTTGTTGGCCACAAGACGAGCCGAAACCAGTAAGTCAATCTCTGTTTCAACTGAACCAAAGTACTGATAACAAACGATTGACAACCAACCGAGCACCGTCAAACTAACTAGGAAGACGGAAAACAACCAAGCAATCAAACCGTGCCAGAAGCCCGTATACGCAGCATGCGAGCTAAGAAAAACAACTACGTCGTTCAGTTGTAAGCTAAGAAATAAATGGATTCGGCACCCTTACCATAATCGAAATGGTTCGAGGCATAATTTAAAGTAGTTTGTCTAATAGGCTGAATCATATGTGAGAATCGCTGAATTGTACTTTAAAAGTTTTTAGTTTATGAATTGTGTGGCATGTTCAGTTTTTTATTTCATTGGCATATACCTTTGTATCGCAAGTAATGCTAATCCGCTACATTTCTCACGCTTTATGTATCGAGTGTGAAATTATAGAATATCCCGAGAGTGTTCAGCTTGTTAAATGTTTGTAGAACAAGAACGTTGATGTCCTAGTGTGGGACGAATTGAATCAGTCGGATGTTGCCAGCAGTACTATTGTCGAGATAATCGACACTGTATTGCGATCGGTGGTTACATTCCTGGAAGGCAGTTCATTGGCTCAGACAGTGTTCACGTGTACCTTCTTGCACACACCTGCAAATATACTAAACAGTTCTCTCAGAGTGGCTTGTTTGGGTCTGCTGCGGGTTCTGGACAAGTGCATAGAAATGTTGAACACAGCTGCTGTCTTCGAAGAAGAAGACGTTTATTTGATGACATATGGACTCAGTCTGGCCTCGCATGTCAATGAAAAAGTAATTTGGCTGACATCAAATGTTTTTCCTTGCCAGCAAAGGTTAAATGGTCCAAAACATAACCTATTATATCTGTGACATACTTAATAATATTCTCTTAGCTTTTGCATATGTTATATGCGTCTCTTATATTCCAACCTTTGAAACTATCTTTAAATCAGAAATGATTTCATCCTTTATAAGTTCAGGTAATATTTTTAGGTCTTGCTGAATCAACTGAAGGCCGAAAGTGACTCGAGCCAACTGTTGAAAACTTCTTCTGGCGAGCAATTGTCTATTAGGTTGACATTCATCCATTCTTTCATTGCCTCTTGCTCTTCAGTTTTGAAAGGTGGCACTCAACAAGCTTCGAATGACATGAAAAAAATGCCTCAGTTGTTAGAGAAGACACTTGACAAGTTAAGACAGTTCAAGCAAACAGATGATGCGAGAGAGCGTGACCTGGAACTAGTTACGAAAGGAATCTGTAAAGTGAGAGGATTTGATGAAAATTGTTAGTGAGTATTAGTTTTTGAGTTCAGAAAACTTCTTTTCCGATACAAGATCACAGTAGTGATATTTTTAGTTCACTTTTTACCTTAAATTATGCAAAATAGGTGTAGCAGTTAAATATGCAACCATAATTTAAGGTGTAAATGAAGTAAATTTGAGAAAAATTTTGAATAAGGGAGTTTCAGTCAGACCTGAGCATTCAAAAATTCGTTGATTTTCAGAAAAATAAAAATGCTCTATTTTTCAATCAGAAATTTTTTTAAGAAACTTCATTTTGTGAAATCACCATTTAATTTTTGAGTAACCTATTCATAAGGCAAACATTTCTGGCAAGGAGAGGTGTAATGCTTCAAATTACTTATTTTATAAGTGAATGAACGTAGTGAAAGCTTTGATATAGGTCTTGATGATTTTTTTTCAGGAAAACTCAAATTTGATTTATCGTGGGTCAACTTATGATTTTTTTGAGCTCAGTTCGCGTCCTTTGTTAAAAGGAAGACGAACTCAACTATCGAACAGAGCAGAATTGTAAATTTAATGAAAAACGTGATCGACTTCTAGTTTCGAAAGAGGATTTTAATCTTTCGTTGTTCTTTTACTTTTATCCTACCCCTGGTGGCTATGTTTGTTATTTGCAATATCTTTGCAACTAGGAAAAGGCGAATTTAGAAATATTTGCGTAATTTTTTGATGATGGTTGTTTTTTCTATTAGTTGTTGTTAATTAAGTAGTTAGTTAATTAGTTGTGGTTAATTGAGTAAATTTGTTCAAGCTGAAAATAGATATTTTTATGTTTTGCCAATGAATCCGATCTTTTCAGTAAACCAGCATCTTTTGCCGCCAACGTTTCCCAAAGCTGCAGCTTTTGCATCTTGGACCAAAATGCACGATTACTTCACTACTACCTTAACTAGCTTCAAAGAATCATGTCAACTGTTCAGCAATTCATCAGCCAATTCCTGTACATTATCCACTGTGCTGAATTTTGTGTCATCGATATCAAGTAGTGCGAAGTCGAATCTCCTAGAGAGATCAATTGTGCAATGTGTGCTGTTTCACGATGTCAACTGTGCCAACGCTGTGGGCGGAAGCAGTGGCGGCGGATCTCTGGGTCTGACTGATCTGGACCACCACAAACCAACATTACTTGGGGTGTCTTTAGAGGAATTCATGGCAAAGGTACTAAAGCTAGCGTTGCTGCTTCAATAAACTAGATAATTTAGTCTCCATTTGAAAAAAAAATATTATGCGCGTCAAAATATTGAGCTTGATGTTCTAGTCCATTAGTTGTTCGGTGTCTCATCTGGCATTCACCACGACTGGATCAGAGGAAATATCAAAACTTGTCAGCCAGTTTCTGTCCAACTCAACACACGCTATAGTGCAATTCATCAAGGTAAGAAGATATGCGAACATCAGAGAGTAGACAGGTTGCATGATGAATTACCCCTATACGAATGACACAATTGTCTATGACAGTGTTTTTTTTTTTCGAATTACTTGACGATCTCCCCCTTAAAGAACGGGGGTTTGGAAAGTACTGAAAGTCAGTCGAATTTTCTAGCAATCAGAATACAACAAAAATAAATGTCCAATAGAGCGCTCTAGTGCTAAGTTAACAATTTTTATTTAAAGGGGTGGATATTCTTTGTAGATTCCATATTGGGGCTGGGGGGTTTGCATTGTAAGTAGATCAGTTTTTTCTTCAGTGCTACGGGAAGAACCGGTCACGACTGCGAGAACAGTTGATTAGAGTGAATCAAGAGCTGTTCCACTTAGAACCACTCTGTATTGCTCTGGACAATGCATTAAACTCACACTACCCGAAGCTGAAGACAGACAAAACCACCCAGCAGAGCCAGCAGCAGCAGAGTCAGTCTATTCAGTGCCACAGAGTGTATTCTTGGTTGAGTGTCCAGGCATCGAACGTGATGCAACAGTTTATATACATGGGTTTCGAGTTGGAGTTATACAGCGAGCATGAGCTGATCTACATATTCTGGTACCTGGCAGATTTTCTCCTTATATGGTCATGTAGTCTGCAAAAAGAGAGGCTAGAAAAGTTCAGTGATGAGTTAATGTCGCAGCCGAAGCAATACCAAACTGTGCCAACTAGTGAGAGGCCCTTCTTCAAAGTGCAAAGACGTGATCACATTCAACAGAATGCATCAGGGTCGTCTAATCAGAAAAAGAACAAACAACAACAAAAGCAGATGCGACAGAAGGAAATCGAAATGGCCACGCAGTCGGCCCATCTGTACGAAATACAGGCACACAACCTCAAATACCTCCAAAGTTTATTGTCAATATTTTGTGGATTTTACAAATGTCTCGTTTTGCTGAAGGCGGCTGCCAAATTGCCAGTGAGTAAAAGTTTAAAGGGCATTCAAAAAATTTAAGATGGAATTAGAGGATGGCATGACTGAGATTGGATTGACAGTCGATTCAATATCTAGAATTGCTTCGGTTGAATTTTTGCAAATGAACGAAGTGAAAACACTGTTTTAAAATTTGTCTCTACGGTTTGTTTTTGTGTGGTTTGATTTGATTTCATTTTGAGTTCAATTCATTTTTTTGCTAAAAGAAAAACAAAATATGCTGTCCAATAACGAAATTGGAAAATGGCGCTAAAAAGGGTTGATGATGCTTAGTTCCGAAGGTGGTTTTGGGTTTTTGATTTCCCAGTAGTATAAAAAAATTACGCTTTGATCCAGTTTTCTCTAATTCAATGGTGTTGCAATCGGGTACTAGATTTTCCCCCGTAAATAACTTTGTTCACGGCTCTTTTCATCTGGACTCATTTCCCTGAAGCCTCTCTTAGACTCAAATTTACCGCTAATAAAATGCTCACATGCACCGGTAAATTACATGTTAGCATTTTATTGCTAAATTTTATTTTTATGTTGGTTTTATTTTACCAACTAGATTTGTTAAAACATTTTTTTCGGCGTGATAGATTTCGACATATATTATTTCAACTTAGGTGCCTCATAATGCGTTGGATCGTTCGACGAGCGAATTTTGTGTTGCTTATATGTGTTTTGAGGGCCAGGGGGACCTAATAACTTTTCATTAGTCTTAATTTTTTTTAAAAAATTTTCCGCCGTTGTTATTTATTTTCCTTTTTTTGGGCGTAATATTTCGGCCTATATTAGATCGACTCATATAGTATCCTCATATTTGTTCATTTGACGTGCAAATAAAGTTTTTTATGTGTTTTGAGAGCGAGGGGGACTTAATACATTTTTATAAGTCTAGTTGAATTTTTTTTCGTCTTAAAGGATTTCCGCTAAGATATTTTCTGCTTTATTGCAGCTTTGTAAATTTTAATTTGATGCTTATTGTTCATTATATTATCTTGGCACGTTTTTGTTTCAAAACTAGCCCTGCTCATTCTGATAGATCTAATTTTTTGGCATTTTCGAATTTTTTTTTTGGATGTTTTTTTTTCAACTTAACGGCTTTTTTTGTATCGCAAGTGGCGCGAAGCTTAGCTTAACCTCTGCGTTAATAATTGATTTTGATCCTATCTCTCAGGTAGTGGAGGAGAAATGTTTCGACAATGAGAAGCTGCGCTTTGAGCGTCGCATTGCGCCCATAGCCCTTGACGCAGACTTTTTCCCGAGCTACGAGATGTTTTGTGCGGCGGTATCAGGACACACTGCTGTGGCCTCTGGGCAGCCCAGAAGGGTGCTGCAACAGGCAGCCGAGAGCTTCTCAGACGCCAAGACTCTTCTATCTGACATCAGGGTGCGGTAATGTGTTGTAACTTAAGCCAACTTGATTTTTGCGTTCTTTGGTCAGCAACATGACAAATAGTCGGACACCATTTTCTGCCCGGCATTTCAGTTGTTAGAGTCTGGTTTGGCTTGTTTTAAAACAGGCTGCAAGAAAGGAACCACCATATAAATTTAGGATCTCTATAACTATTTTTAACCCGCTCTATTGCAAAAAGGGACATAGTTGAAGATATCCATTCGCTATCTTTATGTTGCTCTCGCGCAGGGACAGCGTTTCTTCGATTATGAATACTTCTATACTTTTTAAATCAACACTAATCAGAATTAGTGTTGTTTCAGGGGGCAAGTAATGTGCCACACGAGGTCGAACTCATGTTCAAGGTCAGCTCCAATAACTTAATTGTGCTAAACCTCATTCTGCAGAAGTGGCCCAGAGAGGAAAAGGAAGAAAACTCAGAAGACTTCAGGCGCCACTTGCAGTTCAAAATAGAGTTCCACCCTCAGTACTCAAATTGGCCAGTTTTCAAGCTAGACTCAAGATAAAACTCACTTTTATATTGTACATACCTTAATCACCATAGTTCATTTTTTTCGCCTTGTTTTTGAGTGGTAATGAACAATGTCAATTATCACTTATTTAGGTCGTGTGGTTTTTGATTTTTTTTTCAGGAAAAAGTTTCTAAAACTTAATCAAGCTCAAAATTGGTTTTTCGTAGTTGGGCTTTTGTTTTCTTTGGAATGAAATGGTTTTCTGTTGATCCCGTTTTCTTTAATTGAGTTAGCGTAATGATAAAAAGTCAAAAAGAAAAGAGTAGGAAATAAGAAATTTAGAGCTTCAAGGATGTGCTTTCTCCCGATTTCGAAAAATCGTCAAATACCACTATTTTTTGGTATCCTTGTTCATTAACAGTCTGTACGCTATGTTCACCTTGAGAAATGAGGATTTTTTTACGTTTTACGCTAGAAGAGCTTGTCAAAGTGTATTAGTATGAGGAGACATACTTGTTCCGAATTCAGACACTTCTTATTTCACAGCAAAAACGATAAATGACGATAGCAGGCAGATTTATAGTCATTCAACCGAAGTTAATCTGTCTGTTTTTATTGAGGAAACATTTCTGCTCAAGATGCAGCTTACTGTTCAATATCACGGCAAATTTGAGGGCCTGTTCAGGATAACTTCTGACAAATTGTCTTCAGATGTTCTAAAGCATCTTAAAAAGGAAAATTTTTTTCAGTTAACGGGTTGTTAACATAAGTCAGCGTAGTGTAAAAATTTGATTCTTTTTTTTAACCAGTTAATTTCAAAAATGTTTATTTGTTGGACGTTTTGCTTTTATCAAGAGCTGTAGAATTGGAAATTTCATAGCATCTGTTCTGCGTTATTGGTGGCTACAATTTGCCAATTCTCAAGCAACACAACCGTGGCACAGATGGAAAGACGAGACTCCTAATCTATTAGTCGAAAGTTTAATGTCGTTTTTAGCAAACAATTTATTAAGCGTAATGTCCGTTGTGAAGACTTTCATATACGTCTTGCTGATTTTTGTTTTTTTTTTCAGGAAAAAATCTTTAAATATTGATGCACCTAGGTATAATGCAGTTTTTGAGTTCAATTGAAATTCATCTGCTGAAAGTGACGTAAATAGCACTCTCCAAATATGAATGTGAATTGGCGCGAAAAAACGAACGAATTCTAGTTTCGAAAGTGGAATTTATTTTTAAGATTTCGTAGCGGAATAAAACCTTTACCTATTGATCCAATTTTCTCATGTTATCAAAAAAGCGCTAAAAATAAATTGTTCTAGAAATTCCAAGTGTTCAAAGGGCAGATCTTTGAAATCCGAAAATTGAGGTTTTTTCAACCACCTGTTTTTTTTCTGTGTACTAGCGTTCATTACTCTTTTCCAATCTTTAATTGGCTATGTTTTTTCGTTGCTTGGAATTGGTAATTTATTAGTTTGTGTGGCTAGTTTATTGGTGGTTGTTAAGGAAACCTTTAGGTATCCGTAATACATATGAGAGGAAGTGAGTCTGCAAAGTTCGAGATCGTAGGTTCGAATAACAAATAAGTTTTATTATTTCAGGCTTATTTCAACCTTTTCTTATATACCTTTGGAGCTGCTTTCTGCACGTGTTTAAGAAGTGCATTTGAACTCCTTGTTGAATTTTTGCGATTAGCGAGAATTTTAATACCGGGTATTATACTTTTCCCGGTAAAAACTCCGCAAAGAAATCATCAGAATAACTTGAGTATATCAAGCTACTAAGATTGATTTTTGGTCCAGCGATCAAATCCGGCCAGATGTACATTCGGTAAAATCATGTGGTGTTTGGGACAATTTAATTTTTTCTGTAAATTGCTGTTTTAAGCTTAGTTATCACTTCAGACTCGTTTATAGGTGGCAATGATTTTTCTGTTTGTTTGATATGAAAATGTATGGGATCGGGTTTTTTAAAGTTTTTTTCCTTTGATTTTTTAGACGCTATTGAAAGTTATTTCATTTTTTTCAAAAATTTATTCTCAAAAACTAATCTACCGCTTTCCAAACAATTGGTACCAATGAGAATGCTGCTAACTCTCCTCTGTGCCTGCATAATTCCCTAGTCTCATTTTACTTTACCCCACTTTCTACAGCCTTCGAAAACGTGTGTGGACGAAATTTTGTCAAACTTTTTCTCAAAAACTAACCTCCCAAATCTATGACTTTGGGTTCAATGGATAGAACAAATTGTGGGAAGCTCCCTTAAATAAGCGGCTACGCCCAAACTTTTTAAACAAAAAGTTATGGCTCTCAGAAAAGTCTAATTGTCGGTTTTTAGACCACTTCTAAAGACTTTTTGACCTTTCTCAAAAACTAACGTATCAGTTAGATCCGAGAGTCAAAATTTTTGAGTAAAAACCATTTCGGCATAATCTTTTGTTCCACCCATTGAAACCATATCTCAGATTTGAAAAAGAGGTTTTCGAGAAAAGTCAAAAAAAAGTTCAAAAAACGATCAAAAGATTTATTTTTTTCGAGGGCCATAACTTGTTGTGTAAAAAAATATGGGCATAACCGCTGATGCAGGGAACTTCCCACAACCCGTTCCACCCATTAAAACAAGGGTAATTTTTGAGAAAAAATTCAAAAAAACGGTCACAAAATTGATTTCTCCGAGAGTCATTCTTTTTGTATAAAAACGGTCTTAAATTCTACAATTGGACTTTTATGATGGCCATAAATTTTTGTATAAAAGTTCTGGGCGTAGCCGTTTGTTCAGGGGAGCTCCCCACAACTTGTTCTATCAGTTGAACTTAAAATCTTGGACTCTTATTTCACATTATTGATGATTATTTTCTCGAAAACCATTGTTTCAAATCTGAGATTTTAGTTTCAATGGGTAGAACAAAAAGTTACGCCCAAATGTTTTTCATACAAAAAATTGACTCTCGGACAGAAAAGTCAATGTTTGGATTTCTTGTCCATTTTTTCAAACTTTTTGACTTCTCGAAAACAACTCAAGCTGGTATCAAGGGTTTAGTCATGGCAACAGGTTGTGAGACTCCTCCGTGCATGAGATGCTAAGCCTTAAAATTTGAACAAAAAAAAGGTTTGTGGGAAAATTCCAAATCACGAAAATTTTCACTCATTTTTTAATAGAACAACAACTAAGATTTTGGGGAAGCCCAATTCTTAAATTTTTGAAATTACCTACTTCATCCCGCATCAGTACAAAAAATTCAAAAACTATCAAACAGTTATTTCCAGCTTTGGCTGGCCTCCAGTATTTCTTAGAACAAATTTAAAGACTTGTTCAGGCTCAAAGGGTGTGCGACTTTTAAGTTCGAGGCTGGGTTGTTTGATTCCGGAACACAGCGGAATTTGCAGTTTCCAGGCCCAATTTCAACCTTCTTTCCTCCTGTCTTCTTTGATCTTCTTAGGCTCTTATCAGACATTTTGACGTTTTCATATTTGTGTTTGAGAATTGCAGCTCTGTGTAAAATATTTGTTTTAGCAGTGGTAGTTGAGTTTCAAAAATATTGCTGAATTTTATAGTTAGTTTTTGAAGTTTTTATCTATTATCCTCATTATGGCATAAATTATCTAAAATTGTGATTGAAATGAATTAAAAAGTCAGCGAGAAAAATTTTTATGACATTATTGCAACAACGAACTATTTGCTGAGCGTTTTCAAATTATCTTTTTTAATTCGAAAAATATTAATGTAAAATTTGAAAAAATTATTTTGCATAGCACACACTTTAATTGTTTTGAACGAAAAAAATTACATCTGATAAAAAAAATTTCGAGAGGATTTGTTAAAAAATTGTATCTAATTGGTATTCTTTTCATTTTGCAAACTGAAATTGATTCCGAACAAAAGCTCGTCTGAATTTTTTTAGCAACAGCTCGTCTAAGAATAGTTACGACGAAACATTGTGATGCCACAAACTTCTTAGATAATTGCAGCGAAAATTTATGTTTTGATTTAAGTAGCTTGATGGAAGTAGAATTGATCTCTTCATGGGCACTCAACCCAGATGACCTATTTGGGATGAAACGGATATAAGCTTAAACATGAGCATATTTTCGTGGCTCAGTGGGCTCACTTTTCTCGGGTGAATGTGCTTGTCCGTGGAATTTTATTCTGGATAAATTTTGCCCGCAAAAAATTTTTAGTTTTGTTTCTCGATTTAGTTCAGGAAAAAAATTGTACAGATATTATCAGCGCCAACTCATGTTGCAGAATTTTTCAATTCGTTTGTTTCTCATGAAATTCAAAAAAAAAATTTTTTTTGTAAAAAAAAAATTGTTCTTAAATATGAATCTTTTAATTATTGAGTTTTTCAGATGTTTTTTGTTGTTGAGAAAGTTGAACAAAATTGAAGGTTTTATTTGCTTCAAAACGCTTGAATTTGAATTCGTTTAGAGGAGCTTAGAAGATACTTTTTTTTGTATTTTTGCTCATCTTTTTTGTAAGTTTTTGTAAATTAAATTAAGCTCAAACTTAGCGCGACTCCTTTTTTATTAAATAAATCCGACCATGTGTGTCTGTCAAAATTAATCAAATTTAGCTGAATTGGTGTCTGCTCGAAAATAGTGGGTTTTGTTTTTGCATCGAAAGTTTTTTTTGGTTGATAGTTCAATAATCAAATGTCTTGTTTTAGAACAGACATTTTGGTAAACCTAATTTTTTTTGAAGTTTTTTTCTGTTTTTGCGGTTCATTAAAAATTGCTCTAAAAATTTATCGTGCGCACAATTACTCCAGCTTTTTTTCTAAAGTGAGAGAATGGAACGAATCATTTCGGCTTATTTTACAAAAAAGTCGTATTGATCACGCCAGACTAAGAAGTGTATTTTACACCAGAAAGTTTTTTTAATCAACTGAATATCTGGAAATTGTTTCGTAAAACTGGTTCGTACAAAGTTCATTTGAAGCAAAAACAGTGAATGAGTCCACTAAAAATTACAGCCATTTTTCTCAAATTATCAGAGGAACACGTGCAATGCAACTGCTGTGACAGAAATGATGAGGTGGTTGTAATTTGAAAGTTATGGTGACCCTGAAATGCCTTGATGAATTATTTGACGCTTATTAGAACCTCTGGAACCTTGAATTGCAGCTAAGGCCTATAGTGGTTAATTTTATTCAGTAACCGTTTAAACGATGCAAATGAACCGGTTAACCGGTTAATTTTTGGAGAAAGCAAAGACTTTTGAAGAAAAAATTTATTCGACCTAATGTCGTTTGATAATCCCATGTAGAAATATTCGAATTTCAGCAACCTCAGTTTTCAGAGACATTCGTTTGTGACAAGTTATATTTTCGAAGTCAGAACTCGCAGTAACTGCCGGAATTTGCAGATAATGCCAAGCAAGAGCGTGAAACTGCGGGAATCGAAACAAGCAAATAGTCTCCTCCTTTGCCCAAAAAATCATCGGTTATAATTTTTTACTCGGTCATTTTTTCATTAACCGGTTAACCGTGCCAAGGCTTTATTGCAGCAATTTGTATCTATGTTTCTTTTCTGATAAAATTAACCTACTCTTGCTTCGAAATTTTGTGAAAAATGCATCCGAGTGTTATACCGAAAAGATTTTACTGGACTTTGAACCTGCCGTTTTTCATTCTTGCGGCAAGAATTTCGACAATACGGATTTATCAGGACGTTTTGTTCCATTTGTCTCGAAATATTATCGAAAAAAAAATATTTGAATTAAGTTCCGAAACTGATTTACAGAACAATAATGGTCTCAACTTTGCGTAAAAAATGCTTCTGTATTTGAACGTAAAAAATTGCTAAACAAAATTATGACGCTTGCGACTAGCAAGCGTTATCAAATCGGAATATAAACTTTTTTGAATCACAGCTAGTTTAATGAAACCACTAAATTGTTTTTGCAGCTTTCAATTCTCCAGCAAAAAGGCTTACTTTTTTGAAAACTTAATTTTAACTACTAGTTACGAAAATTAGTTGACGGCTTAGGGCCTTGGCTCGAATCCAGTCAGCGCCTGTTTTCTTAAATGATCAGAACAACAGGTATTGTCGTTTGCTGTACAAGTAGCACATATTGTTCCGACTATATCTTAAAAAAAACAGATATCATTTTTTTGTGCGCTTCGTGAAAAAAAGATTCGACAAAAGCGTAAAATTTAGCGTATTAGAAAACCCCAAGAAAACAGGCAAAGTGGGCATTAGTTTTGTCAATCATACTTTTTATTTAATTTGAAATGTATTTTCATTTTTTTGTAAATACTTTTTGAGTTGTTGAAGATTTTATTAGCAAAGCTACGGTTTTTATTACCAAGACTGGAGTAAGCCTGAAATTCCATTGCCTATCGTTCTATATAAAGTTTGCTCGCTTGCTTTGTTTGCTTTACTCGCTCTAAAATGAACTGAAACTCAGAAAACGTATACGAGTTTTTTTCGACACTGGGATATTTTTTTGAAAAAATTAAGGTTGTTCGAATCAGTATGAAAAGGCTTTAAAATGATATCTTACGATTACCATTCCAATATTTATTTATGATTGCTCTGAACAGAGAACTGAAAAAACTTTTAAGAGAAAAAGAATCTATTTTAAGATTTTTTTCCCGCAAGGCCCTCAAAAAATGGAAGGAAACATGGAGTAGGGTAAAATCGTTTTTACGCCATTTCAAATCCCATTTAGAAATCGGAGGCAGATGACTTCTGGCTACCATTTTTATGCCATTCATTAGTGTTTTGGATTAGAAAGGTTGGTGTGCGTTTTTAATCTGCAACCTGAGTTTATCCACTTCTAGGGTTTTATCGATTTGCAGAGATAAAGAGAGAGAGAGAGAGAAAGAGAGAGAGATAGAGATAGAGAGAAAGAAAGAAAGAAAGAAAGAGAGAGGAGGGCTAGGGGGTTATTCAAATTTTTGGTTCTCATAAAGCATTAAATTAAAATGTGATAAATTAAAGTGTTTTGACAAGTTTGGATAAAAAATCATCCTTTTTTACCGTTAATCAAACTAGAAACGCTCAACTCCTTCAGGCAAGAAAATTATTATGAACATCAATTAAATATTAGAAACATTCGTATAGTTTTTTTTTACTGCTGGCGACATCAGATAATTAATCACACATGTTTTTACCCTTCACAGAACAACTTTTATCACGTCTCACGTCGTACATGTTCATTGTTTCTTTTTTGTTTTATGACTTTTCTGCATAGAATCGAAAATGTTTTACAAAATAATCATAGCCGCAACTTCCAATTGTAACCCACTTTAAAAAAAAAACATTAAAGCAACAAATGATGCCAGATTTTAGCTTCAGGGGTACTAAAAATGTGCCGCTTTTTGATGTGACTTAATGAATTAGGTTAACAGCTCGTATCAGCTTCTGATAAAAACACGCATTTGTGTAAAAATATGAGAAGAAAAACACAGATGACATCATCTGTATTGTTCTCCTCCAATTGACCACATTTGGCTTCACCAATTGAGATGACATCATCGCGTAGCTTATACTACAACCCAAAAATCAATAGTCTCGAAAAATTGCATTTGCTTCACATTAAAGTTCATCTTTAACATCTTCTGTACTAAGAACTTTGAAGCCGTTAACATAAACCGAGTACTCTTTTTTATGCAATCACAGAAAAATAAAAAAAATTAAGTTTAAGGCCGTTTTTTCCCGCGCATTACCAGCTACCAAAAATTTAGATCAGATTGGGCTAAAAAATGTCATAGTTAAGCCTTTTCACTGAAGATTTAAAAGATATTTAACCATTTTTTTTGCTAGTTGAAGCGGTTGGAAAATTGTTCCATTTAAAACTTTCAGTATTTTTTCTGCTAATTTTTAGTTATATCAAGTATTTTATGTGAAGCGTTAATTTAAAAAAAGTAGCTCAAACATAAAAAGCAGTGAAATAAATTGGCACGATTTAGTTTTTTCAAATAATTTTTAAGAATCAAGCCTAGTTTTGAGGAATCCATTGGTTAACCAAATGAGACTAAGTAGCCTCATCCTCCCGCGAAAAAAAACGATGACATTTAATTTATAAACATTAAAAATTTCAAAAATTATAAATTTAGTGTGAACTAGAGTAACCAAAGCCCCATACTTTATCTGTTGATTGTGCGATCGATTTTCATTTAGTGTATTTCTTTTTTTCTCCATTGTTTTATTACTGCGGAAAATCTCAAGAATATAATCAAATATTTTTTCTGATTCCGACCACTCAGATTTTTTCCAGCCGATTGTGAATGCCAAAAAAAATTCATACGGGCTTAAACGAGGTGTCATATGAAAATTTTTTCAGTTTTGATTGGGATTCTAAAAAAATAAATAGATTTCTCGTTGCCAAAAAAAGCTGCTCTGGGTTTTTTGTTTGGGATAAATTTTTTTTGTGTCTGCGGTGAACTACTGCAATGAATTATTCATTAATATGCTCGAAATTGTTGGCGGTAATGATGCGGATCCTAAAATGCGCCCACTGCCAATCCAATTTTCATTAATTTTAGGATTATGGTTATCATTCTGTTAAAATTTCTCTAGAGTCATGCTTTTGCATCATTCTGCCTAATGCTGCGCATCCATTACTTGTGCGTTGTTTTTCTTTTAATTTTAGTTTTACGTCACACCTGTTTTGTTATTTCTGAATTTGTCTCTCCCCCAAACATCCCAGGTTTCCTTCCGATGTATTTCAAAATGGCCATGGACTGGAAAACCATCCAGGGTAAGCTCGGAAAAACTATCTTTAGATTATACTTATCCTATTCAAACCAACATGCGATATTGTCGAACTCGTAATATTTCCACTCGTATTGCTCTAGGTACTCTGGCAGCATTCTGATTGGCTCTCAGAGCGCGCAAGGCTTCCAGTAGCCGAGTTTAATCACCATTCTTTTATGGTATCCTCTTAACTAAAGTGTTGATGCAGCTGAGTTTGTTTTGTAGCGTTATCTAGTATGCGCCCGAATACTAATTTTTTTCAAAGTTGCTGATACAATATCTATTTCAAATCAATGCGAGACACGTTTGAACAGTAAGTCTCAAACTTTGCTGAATTTACAACGAAATGTTAGTTTCTATAACCACCTTAATGCATATCATACTAACAAAGACTGCTAATGTCAGGGCAAAGGCCTGAATGCTCCGACTTGGTGCCAGGTTGACTTCAGACTGTAATGTAATAATTATTCCAGAGTTAATTTTCGATAGATATCTTATCAAGATCTTCAGAGGAAATACCATAATCTTGTCAAGAGTTCCAAGATCAAGTCACCATGGATATCTTGGCAACATCCTGAATTTTTTTTTAAAATCGGTGACACAGTTTATTCATGAAGAATAAAAAAATTCTCAGTTGGAAAAGAATCGCAGTGCATTAACTAATTTCGGAGTTATTCAAGTATTCATAATTTGAGATTGTGCGAAAAATCAATGAAACTATAAAGCTGGGGCGCGGAGCAAGTTGGTTTTTTCACGGAGTACTCTCAGGAGCAGAAATCTTAAACAATATTAACAGAATTTCAAAAATTATAAATTTAGTGTGAACTAGAGTAACCAAAGCCTCGTACTTTATCTGTTGATAGTGCGATCGATTTTCATTTAGTGTATTTCTTTTTTTCTTCATTGTTTTATTACTGCGGAAAATCTCAAGAATATAATCAAATACTTTTTCTGATGCCGACCACTCAGATTTTTTTCCAGCCGATTGTGAAAGCCAAAAAAATTCATACGGGCTTAAACGAGGTGTCATATGAAAACTTTTTCAGTTTTGATTTGGATTCTAAAAAGATCAATAGGTATCTCGTTGCCAAAAAAGCTGCCCTGGGTTTTGTCTGGGATAATTTTTTTTGTGTCTGCGGTGAACTACTGCAATGAATTATTTATTAATATGCTCGAAATTGTTGGCGGTAATGACGCGGATCCTAAAATGCGCCCATTGCCAATCCAATTTTTTCTTAATTTTAGGATTATGATTATCATTCTGTTAATATTTCTCTAGATTCATGCTTTTGCATCATTCTGGCTAATGCTGCGCATCCATTACTTGTGCGTTGTTTTTTTTTAATTTTAGTTTACGTCACACCTGTTTTGTTATTTCTTTCATTAATTTGTCTCTACCCCAAACATCCCAGGTTCCCTTCCGATGTATTTCAAAATGGCCATGGACTGGAAAATCGTCCAGGGTAAGCTCGGAAAAACTATCTCTAGATTATATCCTATTCAAACCAACCTGCGATATCGTCAAACTCGTAATATTTCCACTCGTATGGCCCCTCTAGGTACTCTAGCAGCATTCTGATTGGCTCTCAGAGCGCTCAAGACTTCCAGTAGCCGAGTTCAATCGCCATTCTTTTATCGTTTCGTCTTAACTAATGTTGATGCAGCTGAGTTTGTTTTGTAGCGTTATCTAGTATGCGCCCGAATACAATTTTTTTTCAAAGCTACAATATCTATTTCAAATGAATGCGAGACACGTTTCAACAGTAAGTCTCAAATATTGCTTAATTTACAACGAAGTTTATTGTTTACCTGTCTGTATAATATTACTCTCCTAAATAAACTATTAACTTATTTTCTATGACCAGCTTAATGCATATCATAATAACAAAGACTGCTTATGTCAGGGCAAAGGCCTGAATGTTCCGACTTTGTGACAGGTTGACTTCAAACTATATTGTAATAATATTTCCAATTAATTTTCGATAGATCTTATCAAGATCTTCAGAGGAAATAGCATAATCTTGTAATACCATCAAGTCACCAAGATCAAGTCACCATGGATATCTTGGCAACATCCTGAATTTTTTTTTTTTAAATCGGTGACACAGTTTATTCATGAAGAATAAAAAAATTCTCAGTTGGAAAAGAATCGCAGTGCATTAACTAATTTCGGAGTTATTCAAGTATTCATAATTTGATATTGTGTGATAAATCAATGAAACTATAAAGATGGGGCGCGGAGCAAGTATGCTTTGTCACGGAATACGCTCAAGAATAAAAACCTTAGACAATATTAACAGAATGCCAATGAAAATTATGAAATTACTTTCACTGAAGACCATACTGCTCAGTCTTCCGAATCCAAATTTATTTATAAGGTTGCAAAAAAATTAGAGAAACAAAACTATTTTTATTTCCAATTCATTGGCAATGTCGGCGCCCCAGAATTACTAAATCAATCCAAAAACGGTTGCTGTTTAGATGAATTTGAATCAAAATTTTAGATAAATTCTTAGTAGCAAAAAAATTCTGAGTTGCAAAAAAAAATTTGTTTTATGGCCCGCTTCTTTTTAATGACCAGCAAACATTTAATCAACTTGAAAGAGAGTCCTAGGATACAAGGAAATAGTGGCTACCACATCAAATAAACTGATTGATCCAACTTCCGAATTCAGTTTTCGACTTTTTTTAACAAAGCGTTTTGTTTTCATTCCATCTAAAAAATTTTGCTGTCCGACGCTCGAATTTAAAAAAATCATCTGTGATAAATTTGGTGAAATTATGGGGGCAATCTACAATAATTACTGCGCAATATATTGATTTCTTATGACATGCGCAAGCTGCTGACTGAACCATTTCAAATTGAAATTTAGGTAAACTTTTTGGCCATGAAAGTAGAACATGAGATGATAAATCCATTTCAATGAATTTCACATTGCAATTGGAGGTTATGGAGAGGAAAAAATAAATAGATAGATTTTTTTAACTATTTTATTTTTCTTTTTAGTAAAAACTTCTAATTGGCTTATAAGTTTAGTTGGAACATTCCGGGCTTTGTCATGATATACAAGAAGTCTTTTTGTTCCGACTTTCGATACGAAAGTAACGAAATATTTGTGCTCGGGGTGGGTATTTTTTCTTCAGACAAATTTCGACTTTTTAACTAGCCTTTTTTGACAGAAAATTTTTATATCATTCAAAAGGTTTTGTTGTCCTGAGCTCAAATTTGAATAGATATTTCACCTGTGACTATTTTTCGTTAAGTTATGGGGGTTTAAAGACTGGCATTTTGGCCAATTTGGGAAAATTAACGCGGGATATAATTCGCGCTATTAACGCATAAGCGGAGATTTAATCCGTCTTAGAAATCGTTCCAAATTGGTTGAAAGAAGCTTATTTGCCATAATTGATTTGTTACAAGGAGCGAAATCTATCATTTTGTACTTTATATGGCGTGTGGGGGGAAGATTTTCATAAAAAATTTCAAATTTCAGAATTTTTTGTTTTATTTCATTTAATTTTTTAACGTTATTACTGCTTCATAAGCCTTAAAAGGCAGTCGGAACATTCAGGGCTTCGCCCTGATACGAGCAGTCTTGTTTGGTTTTGCTTTTAGTTTTAAACTACATTTTTGCATTGTTTTCCTCTACATTATAGACTAACCAGTTTGTTGTTCCGACTTTCGATACGAAAGTAACGGAATATTTGTGCTCGGGGTGGGTTTTTTTTCTTCAGACAAATTTCGACTTTTTAACTAGCCATTTTTGACAGAAAATTTTTATATCATTCAAAAGGTTTTGTTGTCCTGAGCTCAAATTTGAATAGATATTTCACCTGTGACTATTTTTCGTTAAGTTATGGGGGTTTAAAGACTGGCATTTTGGCCAATTTGGGAAAATTAACGCGGGATATAATTCGCGCTATTAACGCATAAGCGGAGATTTAATCCGTCTTAGAAATCGTTCCAAATTGGTTGAAAGAAGCTTATTTGCCATAATTGATTTGTTACAAGGAGCGAAATCTATCATTTTGTACTTTATATGGCGTGTGGGGGGAAGATTTTCATAAAAAATTTCAAATTTCAGAATTTTTTGTTTTATTTCATTTAATTTTTTAACGTTATTACTGCTTCATAAGCCTTAAAAGGCAGTCGGAACATTCAGGGCTTCGCCCTGATACGAGCAGTCTTGTTTGGTTTTGCTTTTAGTTTTAAACTACATTTTTGCATTGTTTTCCTCTACATTATAGACTAACCAGTTTGTTGTTCCGACTTTCGATACGAAAGTAACGGAATATTTGTGCTCGGGGTGGGTTTTTTTCTTCAGACAAATTTCGACTTTTTAACTAGCCCTTTTTGACGGAATTTTGAAATATCATTCAAAAGGTATTGTTGTCCTGAGCTTAAATTTGAAAAGATATTTCACCTGTGATCATTTTTCGTAAAGTTACGAGGGTTTAAAGATTGCCATTTTGACCATTTTGGGACAATTAACGCGCGATATAATTCGCGCTATTAACGCGTAAGCGGAGATTTAATCCGTCTTTTAAATTGTTCCAAATTGCTTGAACGAAGCTTATTTGCCATAATTGATGTGTTACAAGGAACGAAAACTATATTGCATGATTTTCATAAAAGTGATTTTCAAAAAAGTGGGATGATTTTCATAAAAAATTTCAAATTTTTTTTTCATTTTATTTTATTTCATATAATGTTTTTATGTTATTACTGCTGCTCCATAAACCTTCGAAAGCAGTCGGAACATTCAGGGCTTCGGCCTGATACGAGCAGTCTTGTTTATTTTGTGTTCGCCAGGAAAAGAAAAGAACTTTCCAAATTTCTGTTGATAACTTTTATTGGAACATCTCAGTTGCTGTGAAGATACATAACTCTTTACGGATTGCACAACTACAAATATTAGGTTTCAGCAGATGTCGCTTTTAGCGGATACAAGTTGACATATATGCCAGAAGAAAATAGGTCTCATTTCCACTCCCCAACCTTACAAGTTTTCTTATATTTTAGTAGTTGTACGTGTTATTATGACTAAATACGTGATGTTACGATGTTAAGTATGAAAATAAATCTGTTCACAATTGTTAGTTTGTTCACTGCGCCAAGTTTCATTGCAGTCTGACAAAAATGCCACAGAATAAAAAAATTACTTGTGTTAAGTGCGGCATAGAACCTCCAAACATCAGATTAGTTATTATAGCAAGTGCCACTGAGTGAGCACTTAGTTTTTGAGTTAATTTGGAAAAAAAGTAGCCAAACTACAACAGTACTCTTACTAGTGTAAAATAAAAACGAAAAAAATCCCTTTAGTAATCGTATAAAACAATTAGTATCTTTATTGGCGTAAATAGCTCCAGTCGAGGTTTTGTTCGCTCTTGGCTCATTGATTTATAAGTGCTTGCTCTTGGCTCACTTTAAGGTTTGATATATATTCGGTGATAGCTTTTTCAGCAGACCGTTTTTTTAAAACCGATCTTTTCGTCTGCTCAAAATTATCAACAAGGCAGAAAGCTAACTTCAAACGCGGTGTTCATAATGAGTGGTACTGTGCGTGTGGATCAGTGTTTGTCACTAATTTTGCTTTTATTTTTTGAAAATTGATTTTAGATGGTATCCGAGACAAGTGTCTTAACTGGGAACCTCAGCCGCCGACTAAGCGTCTTGGTACGTCAGTCAATTCAATTATGCGTCAGCTTCTTTAAGCTGGTCTGCTAGATTGTGCAAGATTGGTTTGAAAAAGGTCAGTCCCCCATTGAATTGACCATTTGGTGATATCAATACATTATAAGCAACAAAAAATATCATGATATCTTTTAGAAATGATTAAAGCCAAGTTTATATGGCAACTGCTCATCCGATTAGCTGAGTAGAGACCCTTCACTCAAGTTTCCGATGAAGCCACAGATGGAGATGAGCTCATTTGTGTGTCAAGTCTATCGCTCCCAACTCTAGATTTGACGCTGCTTCCTAAAATATATCATAAGAAGTTATTTGCAGTTCAGCTTTTTTCTCCTATTGCGGCTCCTAGCTCGCTCAAAATTAGACTGAAAAGCAAAAGTCTTAAACCAACTTTTGTCGACACTGCGAACAGAAGCTGTCCGAAACTTTGAAATATCGATCGATTCACAGCTTAAAAGAAATCATTTAAGTTTATTTCTCGACCCAATCTGATGAATATTTGTGGCACCTGATTTTGCATGATAAAAAAATTAGAGAGAATTTTCACAGGTCTGAAGATGTAATCGATTGATGCGTTCTTTTACTACGCAAGGAAAGCTCTTAAAATCCACCTTTGAAACTTAAATCAATCAGGTTAGTTTTTTGCGCCCCTTGCGTTTTTGCTTTGAAGCCCGTAATTTGCCCGAAAAGCCCGTAAAAAGAGATGGCTTAAACTCACACAGCTCAATTTTTATATTTTAACCCTCATTGGATATCTTGATGCCATGTTGTCTCAATATCCTGTTATCTTATTTACCTAGCATCTTTCTGACTGTCTAAACAATCTGCAAAGCAAAAAGATAACAACAACAGCGGAATGGAATTAAAGTAACTTCCCAAATGGCATAAAAATGGAAACTTTTCCCAAATGGCATAAATTTGAAGTGTTCATTGTAATTTAAACGTTTTCTATCAATTTCTATTTCTATCATTTTGACAGGAACGAAAGCATGTGAACAAGATTTGGAATTAATTGCTTCCAAACAAATGCTTATGCTTCTTGCTTTTGATAAAAAGTTCTACAAGTTTTTCACGATAAAAGGTCAAAAAACATTTGAATTGACAATTTGACTAATTTTCTCACATTGTTCACGAAAAAATTGTTCTCGATTTTTCCAAAGCAACTGTTGCATGAAATTTATGCCATTTGGGAATTTTTTCATTTTTATGCCATTTGGGAATTATGCCATTTGAGACGTAATCGAATTAAAGATATGTCTTTTGACAAGTTTTTGCGAAGTATGATTTATCGTAAAGCGTTTTTAGCATTTTCTTTTTTATCAAAAGATTGGAAAAAGGCTATTTTCTGAATTCGAGGACTTGAAAAATTTAACATTCAGAAAGGTAGGTTTCCAGGGAAACTACATGACAAAAAGGCTGCGGAAAATTCCATTCTTAATAAAGAAAAAAACTAGGCTAGGACTTTGGTGTTATATCAACTGAAGCTGAATTTGGTCAGTCAGGGGTAAAAATCCCGTCAGACGACAAGTGCTAACTCAGATCAAGTCACAACATATGATTATTGCGTTGACGGGGGATTAAAAACTCGATCTGTCTCCCTAAAAGCAAACGCCTAACGCGCATACTAAGTTAAGGTACTTTTATTGATTCCACTAAAAAAAGAAACTTAACAACGCGATCACTTACATGTATATTGGACACATGTTTGAAATTTCTTTCCTAATTTCATAACTTGAGATTTGATCACTTGGACAAAATAAGTAAGCAGACTCGTAAGTGCCTCTTATTATGTCATTTCCGAGAGGCACTAGAGCATAGTGGTAAGGCGTTCACTTTGAAATAGTCAGATCGTGTATTCGATCCCATGCCATGGCAATGATAGTGTGTGAGGACAAGCTCTCACTTGACCTCTAGCTTCAGATCTATCACAGCCTGACCAATTTCGGCTGCAATAGTGGTACCACGTGAAAATTCTAGACGCAAAAAAAAACGGCCTTGAGTCGCAAAAAAAGAGCTTCGCTCAACAAAATAACACAGTCTGGAATGTGGGGAGATAATGCAAATGGACTAAACTTCGACAGGACTGTTAAGGCCTACTGATAACTCCTCTGCAATTCACAGGAACCAAACTATTATAATTTTATTTTTAGAGATTTTGTTATTGGCAGAAAAATTATAACACATAGTATTTATTTTGGTAGTTATAATCAATTAATTTTGGTAGTTATAATCAATTATATTTGTCAAAAATCAACAAAATAATCCGTTATAATCGATTGTTTACGTCTAAACTTGGCTGCGTGTTGAAATTTCTAGGTAATAATATGAGTCAATTTTGTAATGCGTTTGAGTTAACTTGATTAGGGGAAAAAGCAACATGCATGATGATGACTAGAATGCAAAAAAATTCACACTTGATCACTTGTCTTTAAAAATAAGAAAAAGTGTTTCTGGCAAGAAGGACAATAACTTCTACGAAAAATCATTTCTTTTCACGGGACTAAGAAAAAATTATAAAATAGCAAAAAAAAATTGGGGCAATTCCTTACGCTAATGATGTTGCAAGATTTGCTGTTTGAACTTCTAAAAAATACTTCCTAGCAACCAATGAGAATAGTTTTAGCTGTGTTGCAGTTTTGAAGTTTCCTCTCCCACTTTCCAAGCCTCGAGAAGAAACATTAAATCTACCTGCACTAAGTAGTTGCCGTCTTTTAACTTTCAACGGCGAACACCTCCAGATGATGTAAGCTGTTGTAGATCCGATCAGAGCGCCAGTCAAGACATCCCAGGCATGGTGCCAGTAGTCTCTGACTCGGGTGAGGGCCACCCACCAGGCCAGAATGAAGTAGCCGAACTGGACTGTAATACAGAACACCTTGAAGCACTCACTAATCGGTATCCGCTGAGATCTGATGTACAAAATGGCAGAAACAGCTCCATAGAATATAAACGAGGAGTGTCCGGAAGGAAAGGACATTCGTGCTTCTTTCACGTGGTCTTCATCTGCGTCCAGGCATTTCGGCTGTATGTAGTTAGTGGAATAGGTTATATTATTGCACAATGCGTAGTACTTGTTTATATTAGGGTAGCATACTGCAATGAAATGAGGTCGCAACTCTCCGATGGTTTTCTTGGTCATCAGAAGAATAGTCTGTTCAACTAGGGCTCCACAACCCATAAATAACACACATTGCACCGTGATCAAAAAGTACTTCTGAATGACTGGTGATCTCAAGGCAGTGAAAAAAGAGACACCTTCGGACCGAGTGCAAAAATAGCAAATATTGAAGGAATCGATTAGAATAATAGCTGACGCGGCCATACATACGGACACAACTGCGCACACAAAAGTACTGACACTTTGATGTGGGATGTAAGGCTTCGTAATGAAGTCATCGTCGCAGTAGAAGCCTCGCTCTGTCAACGGAATTGCTAAGGCTATCGCTGCGAAAATTGAGCTGATAATCAAGATAGACATTAGAACATAGAAACTTTTGAGAAACTCCAATTTTCTTTTTCCTCTGATAATCGAGCTTTCACTATCCATTTTCTCGCTTGAAGAACGATGAGTATTAATTCTGACTATTTTTACTGCTACTAATAACAAGCTCTCGATTCTGTGATGCAAGATCAATTGTTTGAACTTCTACTAGAAAACTTATAGCGACAGCAGAACAAACAATGAATGGGCAAAATGTTCACATTGAGATAAACTTGTTTGAGGTCAAGGCCACCTCGTTTGCATATTTACTAAAATGAGCCAACTGTGAATCTCTGGTCAGGAACTTGATCCACATAAAAACAGGAAGCTTTATTGTTTCAAGAATAATACTATCATTCCCGCGACAAGCCATTGTTGTTGGTAAATTTAGAACTAGCTTATCTCACACCAAATCTGTAAGTTGGTATATGCAGAAAATTCAAACGAAGTCACTTCATCTGCTCAGTCAAGGAAAGATGAACGCAAAATCAGCTCCTTTCAAGTTGCTACCAAATTTTCTCCAGCCCTTTAACTTCTGAACAAATTAAAAGAATAAACGAATCTCTGAGATATTTTTTTTTGCCTTAAAAGTAGACATTGAAGCACAAAAATTAGCTTAAGAAAAATTGAAGTGCCTATACATCTTAAACTACATTCCAGGTCTCTAGTCATACTCCCACTGAGGCACCACTACGTTAAAAATAAAGCCCAAGACGAACTTGAAAAAAATATGATTTTTTTGACAATTTAACGAATAAATTGCTATTGAAGTACGAAAAAACAAAGATCTCAAAAAATCGCTGGTTGTGAATATTCATTTACACAGTCAAAATAAACCGTTACTTGCAATGAAGGATTAAAAGCACAATACAGCAATACTGAATCGGAAAACATGAATTGGAATTTTTTCTCAGAAAATGATTTTTGTTTAAATGGGCAAGTGTCCCAAGAAAAACAGCCAAACAAAGGATCTCTTAGAATCACATAACTGAAATGAGCGCATTTTTTGATCAAATCAAAGGATGATTAAACAAAAACAGAACCAAACCGCTAATTTAAAAATTTCCACTTGGAAATTTCAATTAAAAAAATTGTTAATTAGTTTTCAATGAGGAAAAATTATCCCCGTATTATGCAAGCCTGGCGACAATGCCTATATATAGGCCGATAAAACGATGAAAAAGATATACGAGATCGGCCATTGCTTAAACATGTACTGTTATACATAAATAAAACGTCGAAAAACGTTGCTCGCAAATGCAAAATTATAATAGAAAAATTTGAGTCAACATTCATCCCTTTCTTGCGGCTGGAAGGAAAAAGAGAATACAACATTCTCCACAGAGGCGAGGCGGAGCTTTTAATGTTTTTATATCACTAACATAAAATGAAAACAAAAAGCCGAAAAAGAAAAATTTCAAAAAAACAAAGTCATATAAACTTTCATGTATCTCGGTATAAGATCATTCCAGGAAAACATGCGAGATTCAGCAACAGCGGATCAAAAATTACAAAAAGAAACAAAGCTGACAATCTTTGAGCAAACACAAGTTCAGCTGAAAAAAGCATGATTTTATTTTAAAAAATGATTGAAGTCCCACCTTAAACAACAGTGCACATAGTTGCTTTTGCAACTACAATTAAAAATTTTACAAGACAAGAAAATTCATTGATGTGACAACTAAGCCAACAATCTTTGAGCTGAAACCACTTGAACCGAACCAAAAATGATTTTTTTAAAAATCTTTCAAGTCTCTTTAAAACTAGAATGAACAGCACCTGCACTTGCAATGAGGCAACTATGTTTGTGAGGCAACTAATCAACTAAATCAATGATGAGGCAACTAAGCCGACCAGCTTTGAGCAGAAACCAACTGAACCGGAAAAAAACGATGTTATGAAAGTTTTTAAAAAAACCTTTCAAGTCCTCCTTGAAAATAGAAAAAAAAAACATTTGCACTTGAAACTACAGGAAAACTATCTACAGCACAAACAAAATCCGTTGTGGCAATTTAGCCGACAAAACCAGAGCAAACAAACAAAAAACCAACAATTCATTTTTCTCGGAATTTTTTTTCGATTTCGTTGATACTAAAAAAAAACAAGATCCGGCCACGACTCGAGCCCCACATCTTAGGGTGCAAACAAAAGCAACTGTTTTACCTCCAGGCCATGGAAGAAGCAACCTGGAACATGTTTAGATGAGTATTGAAGAGAAGATAAGAAGAGAAAGTGAAAGAAGTGATTCAACTGATTTTGTTAAACTAGTTGTTAACCCGAAAAAAGTTTATATTCCAGTTTGATAACGCTTACTTATCGCAAGCGTAAACAAAATTGGAATGTGGAAAAAATTTCTTCAACTAATCATCAGCTTCAAAACAAGCAATTTTCGAAGGAACTTTTGCTTGTAAAAATTGCTCAAATGACGAGAAAATAGCCAGACTAAGGGAATTGAGGCAAAAAATACGCAGACACGGAAAATCGGACTCTGCGATGCTTGATGTCACTAGTGGAGTACCGAAACGGATTTTGGGCTGATTGCGAATTTCAAGCTATCATGGTTAGAAAATGCGAAAAGACGAGCAACAAAGTCCCTATATTTCTTGAAAAGAACTCTATCATCCAAAACGAGCATCAAAGCAAAACTTAATAGCAATACTGGGTCTGTGGTACCTATCATTACATACGTCGATACATCGAAAAAGTTCATTCGAGGTCTATGTCTTGGATCTACGATTATGACGGAACGTATATTTCGAAATAAACGAAATCTAGCCTGCTCCTTATGTATCTATATATAGAGATCGTTTTGGATGATAGTGTTCTTTTCGAGAAATATAGGGACTTTGTTGCTCGTCTTTTCGCATTTTCTAACCATGATAGCTTGAAATTCGCAATCAGCCTAAAATCCATTTCAGCCCAAAAATTGAATACTATATATATATATATACTTAGCGACACTTCGCTGCTCTGGAAGGTTATCTAAGGAAAAGACGACATTGAACCAAAAAACTACGTGACGTGGAATTAAAATCAGACAAGATAAGGCAGTAGTCAGTTTACAGGCTGTGCAAAAGTGACGAAAACTTCTGGAAGCGATAAGTACTGCTGTACAATATTTGATCTCAAAAAATTGATTTTAAGGACGAGGCAAACCTCAAACAGAATCTAACTCGACTTCCTTGGAATTTTGAGGATAAGCAATAAAATGAACTTGTGCCCTCGCCTAAAATTTGTGGTCCTACGCTTGAGTTTTACCTCTGCGCCAAATTATCAGAAGCAGTCTTTGAGTTTGAAAAAATTAAGAACCAAGTTGAAACAGGCTGCTTACGTGTTTATTTGCAAGAAAAAAAGCTTTTACCGGTCTAGTACCCAGTTTTAAAAGTCAAAGTCTGTTACAGAGTTGCAAAACTCTTGCGAGTGGCTAAGGTAAATGAATTAAATTTTAAAATGGGAAAAAAGGGCAAATATTGCGATTAAAAATTGAGCAAGGAGAAATTGTTGATAATTTGACAAGCCATAACAAGTTACGCTGAAAACTTATTCAGCTAATTCTACAAGCACAATTGCAAATGTTGGTTATAAGATTTCTTCGTTTAATTTTGAACCAACTATCCGTAGGGCAAACTATCTGGCTGTTTGATTCATCCAAGAGCTTTATTTGCTGGCTGCCTGATACAACCTACGAATAAAGTAGAATAAGCCAAGACGTCAAGTAACGTTATTAAAGCAAGTGAATTTTGTTTGGCGGGCAGAGTGCAAACTCGGTAGTTTTGGAGGTTTCTTTTCTTTTGTCTTTACAAAGAGGAGCTTCGTCTCTCTTAAATTACTAGTTCTTGAAGTTTTAATGGTGACATTGATATTTTACAATAAATGGCTGATTCAAGATAAATAGCTGGATCGCTTTTGGTTATACTTCGAACAGTATTTATAATTTTTTTCAAAAGCCAGATTTTTGGCAAAAGAAGAGTAGCATCTTATTGTAAGATAACACCGCTTTAATTAACAACTGACATCACAAAAAAAAAATGCAAAATTTTGCGAACAATGACCACTACCTAACCCTTTTGACATTAAGTTTTGTTGCAGGGCAAAAATTCATAATACTACATTTATAGACTCTCGTCGTTTGTCTTTGAGACCTTGCTGAATTTTCATTTTCGGATTTTAACTTCCATTTTTTTTTATTTTAGTCCATAATTTAACCGTATTTTAAAATTCAAGTCTGGTACTGCTTTACGCTTATGCCAAAAAACCGTTTTTTTGCCTGCGGACCTTGCTTCGAGTATTGTAGAGAGAGATGACTTAATAGCCCCACCCAATTCATGATTCAACTTTTACACCAGATTAAATTTTAGCAACAATAAAACTGCGATCCGCGAGCTGGTTAAGGATTTTCTGGACAAAACGAACAAAATTGAACTCTTATCTCTCAAATTGGGCTGAATAAGTAAAAAAAAAAAGAGTCTGAAAGGTATTTTGCAAAATTTGAAACCCAATTTTACCATTATTCAGATAATTATTGAGCAAATAATATCGAAGTGAGACTCTGAGGTAGTCAAACCAATTTTAAGCAGGGTACAGCCTCATCAATTTGATTTTCAAAATACCTTAAGATTTTCATTAAACAACATATTTTAGTATGATAGCAAAAAACTCAATATATATCTATACTATAATTTATTCAAATGCGTGTGACAGCTATCTCCCCATAAATAAGTTTTTTTTTCAATTTTGCATGTTTAAGGAAGGAATTTTTGCACGTTTAAGCTATATCGTATATAGCAATGCATAAGAACTTGATCGATCTTCTAGTATACGAGCACTAGGCCTATTGAATGACCCGATTGTATGGCTGTAGCAATGATGCCGGCATGGGAGGTACGGAGGGCAGCGAAGTGTACTGTATTTATTGTAAATGTCCGATTTCATCCATCTACACATGATGTAACAAGCGTTTTTCGCTTTAGCACGTTTGAAGTTAGTTAACCTATAGTACCGTGCTTCAAGATTGTCCCAGAGGATGCAAAATTGGCCTGCAAATGTAAAAACTTTTAGGTACCGATATATGCCGTTTTTCATGTTTGTTTTAATTGTTTCTTTTTTAATCGCAGATTGAAAACCCATGACAAAAAACTGAAAACCCAGCACTATAAACGGGTTCTGTCAGAACACTCTCATGAATTACAAATCTTGCCTCCAAACAAGTCTGCTCAAATCCTTTTAGTTTTCGAGATGACGTTTTTTGAAATTTTGTTTACAATCTTGGATTTGAAACACTTAACAAAATTTGAAAATCCGAATCCCATAACTGATTGATTCTCTCAAAGGCTGACAAGTGTCTCCAAAAACTACTGCTCAATGTTTTTGTAGCTCGTGAAATGGTGTTTTTTATGATTTTCCAAAGTTAAACCTTACAACTCAAATATTGAAACTTTCGAGCCTATGGCAGGTCGAAAAAGTTTTGGACCCACCATAGCAAAACTTTGGCGGGTCTTTTCTACTCAAGTTTCGAAAATTTCGACCCCATGGTGGTGTGATGCGAAGTTAGTCACATAATTGCAGATGTGGTCTCTAAACTTATTAGCTCAGATCTTTTGAACGGTCTCAGATCCAATCAACCACCCATACACCCAACAAGCTATCCATCCATTTAGCTATCCTCCCAACTAGCAACCCATCGATCAACCCATTAACCCATCGATGAAGCCTTTTATTCATCAAGCGATACATCCATCCACCTAGACATCAGGCCAGTCATTCAATATTCGGCCCATCGCTTTGGCCATCCATCCATTCAGCCACTCATTATCGTAGCGAACAAGCTATCCAACCAGGCATCATTCATTCCATCAAGCCAATCATTTATGAATCGACAAATCTATCTAGACATGCATTCAGGGAGCCATAAAGTCATCCGTCCAGCGATTCATCAAGGGATCCATCTTTCTAGCCATCCAACACTCCAACCATCCTTTAAACTATCCATCCATAGATTCAGCCATCGATCGATCCATCCGTTCATCTAGCAATCCATCCAACCAGTCCTTCATCAAGCGATACATCTATCCACCTAGACATCAGGCCAGTCATTCAACTTTCGGCTCATCGCTTTAGCCATCCATCCACTCATTCTCGTAGCGAACAAGCTATCAATCTATCCAACCAGGCATCATTCATTCCATCAAGCCAATCATTCATGAATCGGCAAATCCATCTAGCCATGCATTCAGGGAGTCATTAAGTCATCCGTCCAGCGATTCATCAAGATATTCATTCATCAAGCGATCCATCTTTCTAGCCATGCAACACTCCAACCATTTTTCTAAACTATCCATCCATACATTCATCTAGCAATCCATCCAACCAGCCCTTCATCCAACGAGACATCCATCCATCCAACTAGCCATCTATCCATTCTTTTAGCTAGCCTTCTATCTAGCTATCCAACCAACCAGTCATCCACGGAACCAGCCATTCATCCAACCAATCATATATCAATTCAGCCACAACAAGCAATCCATCACTCCAACCAGTCATCTATCAATTCAGCCACAACTCAAACAATCCATCACTCCAACCAGTCATCCATTCAACCAGCCAACTATTCGTTCATTTATGTTGCCATCCATGCATCAATTTCACTTCTCTCTAGTCCCTCTATTTTCATTGATCCACCCAACTAGCCATCCATCGAGCCAACATAAATCTCGCAATCGATTGATCAATCCAACTAGCTATCAATTCTTCTTGCAATCCCGTCCATTCGAAAAAATTTTAGCCATCAAAAATTGTCGAAAATGGATGGTCCTAATTTTAAGTTGTTTGTTCAAAAAAAAACAATTAAAAGACGAAACACTGATATTTTTGCCGTGATAAAAAGCTTGCACTCGCCGTTCAATACTAATAAAAACAAAAAACTAACAAGAATAGCCGGTTACTGCGCAAGTAGCACAGAAAGTTCCAACACCATTCCTACAAAAACGATTAAAAAAGGTTTTTCTTTTTTCCCCTTCATACAAATGTCAATTTGTGTGTAAAACGTTAGTGATTTAGGTATGATTCTTTTTTAAACAAAAAATTTATTATTTTTTTAAAAACTTCTTATGACCGAGAACGCGCTCGCTAGAAGAAGCTACCAAAATCAGTTTTCTTTTCAGTAAAATCAATTTTTTCTAGCCTAAATGACCAATTTTGATTAAAAAACGTAACTCGCTTGCTTTATTACCTAGAAATTCAACTCAAACTGAAAAGTCTACAACACAGAAGACACTTCGGGAAGTGAAAATGGGTAAGCAAATCCAGTATACCGAACAAATGCCTATTTTTTTCAATTTTCCTCAAATTTTAAAATCCGAATGAAAAATATATATCACTTCAATTTTCTTGGATTTTCAAGAATCTAAAAATAAAACTCAAATTGACAAAGCTGGTAGTTTTTCCACTCTGAAGTTAGAACTCTTTGGAAATTGAACATAAAGCGCGCTTTTATTCAATTAGAGCACTTCAGCATGTAGGCTTGGAAAAAATTCAAACTATTGAAGTCAAACAGCCAAAATTTAAAACCGTCAATTTAATAGAATTCTTTCACAAACGTTAATTTAATTTCGATAAGTGAACAGTGCTGATTTAAATTAACCGGACAAAACGAGCTAAACTTCAAAATTAAAACGCGTTTTTCTCAAATTGGGTTGTTAAGGTGAAAACTTATGAAGACAAAACTTGCTTAAAATTTAAGATGGATTAATATGCTGTAATTTGTTTTGCAGAATTCGGTCCCAAAATTTTACCCCAAAACTGGGTCATTTTGGCTTTTCTTAGTTAATCAAAAATTAAGCCAAAAAATACCCAGTCGATCACAGACATAATTATATCAAAGTGAGCTCCTTACGTAGCCCAACAAATTTTAAGCAGGGCAAATTCTCCAAAACAAATTTGCAAATTGTTTTTAAATAAATAGTTGGTATTTTTTATAGTAAAAACGACCTTTTTTGTCTATCAAACAAAAATAAATTAACTTATACAATGTTTTGGAGAATATATCCTTCTTAAAATTTGTTGGGCTACGTAAGGAGCTCACTTTGATATAATTATATCTGTGATCGACTGGGTATTTTTTGGCTTAATTTTTGAGAAAAGCTAAAATGACTAAGAAAAGCTAAAATGACCCATTTTTGGGGTAAAATTTTGGGCCCGAATTCTGCAAAACAAATTACAGCATATTAATCCTGCTTAAATTTTAAGCAAGTTTTGTCTTCATAAGTTTTCACCTAAACTCAACCCAATTTGAGAAAAACTCGTTTTAAATTTCAAGTTTAACGCGTTTTGTCCGGTTAATTTAAATCAGCACTGTACTTCCTGGCTTTTAATTTCAACATGTATAGTTTCTGACTTTTATTTTAGCGAGTAGTTTCGGTCAATTTTTACGTTAAATTTCAAAAGCTGCAATTGGCACAAAAGATGCCTTGATCAATGCATAAACCAGCATTCACGCTCAATCAACATACATCAACAATCCTTCCCTGAGTTCCATTCCAAAATGAAAAGATACTTAAATTAATAGCAATTAAACATATTTCGTTATGTTATATTTTAATGTTGAAGTTGAAACGTTGTTGCTGATACATAATGCAGGATGTCAAATATGAAAGTCGGGAAGACGACCAGTTTAATTTAAATCGATTTGTTGAAATATACACAGAGGCGAAGCTGAGCTTCGCACCACTTGCGGTAGAAATACAATTGTTATGAAAATTTTTGCCATTAAAAATTGCAACACAAGCCCAAAGTATTAGGATTGAAACTGCCTGCACCATTATAGACTCTACAAGAGCTTGGGAAGGCTATACAAACACCAAGTTTTCAAAAAAAGTCCTTTCTGCGGAACTTAGAAGACAATAATAAAAATTAGCCAAAACTATCTAATTGCAAGAAAAACATTTCTTAGCTGGAATCGAACACCCGGGTTTTGTCGTTTCAAGCATGGGGGTTCCAGCAACTTGGCATACAGCTGAATCATCGAGCTACGGGAACTAAGCCGACAAAATAAACAGACGAACGATAATCCGAAAAAGCAAAAAACTCTAATAGTTTGTAAAAAAGGACCCGGCCGGATTTGAACCGCAAATCTTTGCCACCTCGAGCTAATTTTTACCTCGAGGCCAGATGGTTGATTGGATTTGAATTTATAATAACCAAGACGTAACAAAGCCGAAAAAACCTGAGCTGAAACACTTCATGCCGAAAAGAAATTCAGAAAAACTTATAAAAAATGTCAAGTCTTTTTTCTCATCACAGCACACACACGCACATTTTTTTCCAGACGTAACGACGCAATAAGAGGCCACTAAACCAACATTAATAAGGTCGAAACTTAATAAGCCGATAAAAAGACGAAAAAAGTAGTGAAATTTTAACAAATCGAGCGGGTTGAATTACAAGCAATGTGAGAAGCAAATTTCGATTCGGCCGGATTTTTAAAATGCTAAAAACAACTGCAGTTAAAATTATTTACAGCGAAAGTAAACGATTCATTGGTTGGCAACTAAGCCGACAAAACATGAGCAGACAAATAAAAGGCCGAAATTTTTTTTAGAACCGGAACAATTACCGTTTGAAAAAAAAACTGGTCCTGGTCAGAATCGAACCCAAGATCTTTGCCGTTCCAGGCGAAGGGTGCAGGAGACACTCTAGATTTTGAATCAATTATGATCCAAGGTACCACCAGTTTAATGAGTCCAATGAGCCCTGTGGACCAAATTAATTGTGGGAAAAATTCTAGTTCCCAATTGCAATACCCTTGCTATCGCCAAGGGTAATAAACAAGAATATTGAAATCAAATCCTAAAAAGTATTAACTTAGCTGAGCGTAAACAAATATTAGGACTTTTTTTGGAAAAATACTTGAACACAATTTTCTGTGAAATTACCTTGATGCCTGCACTGAATGAAAAAACACAGCTAACACAGTTGAAAAACTCTAATGAACTCAGGGTTACCAAAAATTTCTGGACCGTGATTTGCCGTCAATGCAACAATTGAATTTGAAATTAACTTAAAAAGAAAACAAAAATCAAGCCGTCAAACCACATATGTGAGCATGAAAACCTTTCGACACTTGTTCCTGATAAAAAAACTAGCTTCAAAGCAAACTGACCTCATTCATTGGCACTTGAAATAAAAGCGAATCGATACTCAACAAAGATAACATCTAGACTTATCGTGAAAACAAAAAATCCGAAAGCAGAGTTCTCTGCCAATCAATTCTTTCTTAAGTAGTCTGAATGAAAAATTAGAACTCTTAAGTAGTCTGAATGAATAATTTGATAGAGCTGTGGAAATTTAGGAAAAAATTTATTCTTTTTGAAACAAAAAAAACAACAAGTAAATTGACCATTGTATTGCCACGATAAATAATAAACGGCATAAGGTTCATTGAAAGTTATTTTTGATGAGGAGTCTTTGTCCTCGGATAAAATAGGCATTCAAAACAAACCCTATGGAAGTTTTATTACGAACCAAGCGCGTAACTTTACATCCATCAATTATTTTCACAGATTTTACGTCATCGATTTTTTGCGTCATTCCCCGTCTTCCAGAAGCAGGATCAAAAGGACGGTCGCCAAAAGACGGGGGCTCTAATTCCCTTGGTACAGGCGACTGCCTTCGAATGTCTGCTAGTCTTTCCTTTTCTCTTTCTCTCATTTGTCGAGAGTAGTAATCTTCTGTCTTCGGCGAGAAAGTATCTTCTCGTCGCCATTTTAGTCCATGACTCAGTTCGCTCATCGCGTGTTCTCCAGGATGGACTACTCATTCGTTTGTTAATAGCCATGGGAGACGGTGATCGACTTCTTGCTTGCGGCCTACCTCTGTGGTTGAAAAAGTAATCATCTCTTGGGGCATCCAAATTTACGGCCGCAGAGGAGTCATATCTTCTTCCCATTTTTTTTTCAAAATGAGATGATGCTTCATTAGAATATCGAGATCTGTGATCGATATGCTTTTCCGGCTCGGTTTGCACATATTTAGAAGCTTTTTTAGAACGGTCGCTCAAATTCAGTTGTGGAATTCTGCCTTCTTCAACTTCGATGAGGTAAGAAAGTACTCTTTTCAACGTAGCCTTTTCCTCGTTGTTGAGCTCTCTGGCTTTTGACTCAGTGAGTCTGTATTTCAAAAACGCTTGAAACAAAGCACGCGATATTTTCATTGCCGCCAGTCCGTCTTTCTCATTGATGATCCGGTACTTCGTTATATCTGCTAATAATGAACTTATACCTTTAAACTCAGGTTCCAAAGATATTTCGACAGCACCCGATTTGGACTGAAAAGTGCCGTCATTCATAGCTCAATATCTTAAAATTAGACAATTAAGGCGGACGAGGCCAAATAAACTAGACTAAGCTCAACCAATAAGTCTAAACCTAATAATTTTTTAAATAGTTAGACGATTTTTGCAAAATGGTATATTTTGTGGGTTCCCTAACTGTCTGAAATCATCACTGGAGCAACGAAAAAAGCCAAGATTTGCCCGAATATCTACAGGTCCATCATTGAATCCCTATTCGAAGTATCCCCTCAAGATAGTTCAAATCTTTAGAAGAAGTGGTGTGCCCCAACAACAAAGTGTCGAGTCATCTGGTACGACAATATCAACAACACTGACGAAACATCGAAGTAACTTCTTCCACAAAACACGAAAGTACTACCCCCAAACTCCAGGTAAACTAGAAAGAATTTTCAAACTTGAACATCAAAATTTTTGTACATCGAAAACCAAATTCAAGCCATCGCATACACAAGTAGAGGTACTCCAGACATCTCAAGATGAACTTATAACTTTAACCTCAGATTCCAGTGATATTTCGACCGCACCCGATTTGGACTGCAAAATCCTCTATTTTTTTAAACTTTTTTAAATTGTTTTTTTATAATCAGAAGAAGAAAGTATTATTTTGAGGTTCCAGTCAGGAGTCCCTTCATCACATTATTCAGTCAAAATCCTGGGAATTTTCTAGATATGGAAGAGGAAAGTAAAATGTGGACAGACGTACAGAGAGTCACATGGTTGGGAATCACGTCAACCAGATTGAAAAAACTAACACCTTCACAGAATAAACCGGAGTTGAAAATGACTGAAAAAGACTGACCTGATATGAGGCTACGAGTCTATCATATACTTATATAAAGCTGCGCTTTTGTTCCTTTGCGAACAATGACCACTACCTAACCCTTTTGACATTAAGTTTTGTTGCAGGGCAAAAATTCATAATACTACATTTATAGACTCTCGTCGTTTGTCTTTGAGAACTTACTGAATTTTCATTTTCGGATTTTAACTTCCATTTTTTTTATTTTAGTCCATAATTTAACCGTATTTTAAAATTCAAGTCTGGTACTGCTTTACGCTTATGCCAAAAAACCGTTTTTTTGCCTGCGGACCTTGCTTCGAGTATTGTAGAGAGAGATGACTTAATAGCCCCACCCAATTCATGATTCAACTCTTACACCAGATCAAATTTTAGCAACAATAAAGCTGCGATCCGCGAGCTGGTTAAGAATTTTCTGGACAAAACGAACAAAAATAGAAAAATTGAACGCTTATCTCTCAAATTGGGCTGAATAAGTAAAAAAAAAAGAGTCTGAAAGGTATTTTGCATAATTTGAAACCCAATTTTACCATTATTCAGATAATTATTGAGCAAATAATATCGAAGTGAGACTGAGGTAGTCAAACCAATTTTAAGCAGGGTACAGCCTCATCAATTCGATTTTCAAAATACCTTAAGATTTTCATTAAACAACATATTTTCGTATGATAGCAAAAAAACTCAATATATATCTATACTATAATTTATTCAAATGCGTGTGACAACTATCTCCCCATAAATAAGTTTTTCTTTCAATTTTGCATGTTTAAGGAAGGAATTTTTGCACGTTTAAGCTATATCGTATATAGCAATGCATAAGAACTTGATCGATCTTCTAGTTTACGAACACTAGGCCTATTGAATGACCCGATTGTATGGCTGTAGCAATGATGCCGGCATGGGAGGTACGGAGGGCAGCGAAGTGTACTGTATTTATTGTAAATGTCCGATTTCATCCATCTACACATGCTGTAACAAGCGTTTTTCGCTTTAGCAAGTGTGAAGTTAGTTAACCTATAGTACCGTGCTTCATGATTGTCCCAGAGGATGCAAAATTGGCCTGCAAATGTAAAAACTTTTAGGTACCGATATATGCCGTTTTTCATGTTTGTTTTAATTGTTTCTTTTTTAATCGCAGATTGAAAACCCATGACAAAAATTTGAAAACCCAACAATATAGTCCGGTTCTGTCAGAATACTCTCAAGAATTACAAATCTTGCCTCCAAACAAGTCTGCTCAAATCCTTTTAGTTTTCGAGATGACGTTTTTTGAAATTTTGTTTAAAATCGTAGATTTGAAACACTTGACAAAATTTGAAAATCCGAACCCCATAACTGATGGATTCTCTCAAAGGTTGACAAGTGTCTCCAAAAACGACTGCTCAATGTCTTTGTAGCTCGTGATAAGGTATTTTTTATGATTTTCCAAACTGAGACCTTACAACTCAAATATTGAAACTTTCGAGCCTATGTCAGGTCGAAAAAATTTTGGACCCACCATAGCAAAACTTTGGCGGGTCTTTTCTATTCAAGTTTCGAAAATTTCGACCCCATGGTGGTGTGATGCGAAGTTAGTCACATAATTGCAGATGTGGTCTCTAAACTTATTAGCTCAGATCTTTTGAACGGTCTCAGATCCAATCAACCACCCATACACCCAACAAGCCATCCATCCATTTAGCTATCCTCCCAACTAGCAACCCATCGATCAACCCATTAACCCATCGATGAAGCCTTTTATTCATCAAGCGATACATCCATCCACCTAGACATCAGGCCAGTCATTCAATATTCGGCCCATCGCTTTAGCCATCCATCCATCCAGCCACTCATTATCGTAGCGAACAAGCTATCCAACCAGGCATCATTCATTCCATCAAGCCAATCATTTATGAATCGGCAAATCTATCTAGACATGCATTCAGGGAGCCATAAAGTCATCCGTCCAGCGATTCATCAAGGGATCCATCTTTCTAGCCATCCAACACTCCAACCATCCTTTAAACTATCCATCCATAGATTCAGCCATCGATCGATCCATCCGTTCATCTAGCAATCCATCCAACGAGTCCTTCATCAAGCGATACATCTATCCACCTAGACATCAGGCCAGTCATTCAATTTTCGGCTCATCGCTTTAGCCATCCATCCATCCAGCCACTCATTCTCGTAGCGAACAAGCTATCAATCTATCCAACCAGGCATCATTCATTCCATCAAGCCAATCATTCATGAATCGGCAAATCCATCTAGCCATGCATTCAGGGAGTCATAAAGTCATCCGTCCAGCGATTCATCAAGATATTCATTCATCAAGCGATCCATCTTTCTAGCCATGCAACACTCCAACCATTTTCTAAACTATCCATCCATACATTCATCTAGCAATCCATCCAACCAGCCCTTCATCCAACGAGACATCCATCCATCCAACTAGCCATCTATCCATTCTTTTAGCCAGCCTTCTATCTAGCTATCCAACCAACCAGTCATCCACGGAACCAGCCATTCATCCAACCAATCATATATCAATTCAGCCACAACAAGCAATCCATCACTCCAACCAGTCATCTATCAATTCAGCCACAACTCAAACAATCCATCACTCCAACCAGTCATCCATTCAACCAGCAAACTATTCGTTCATTTATGTTGCCATCCATGCATCAATTTCACTTCTCTCTAGTCCCTCTATTTTCATTGATCCACCCAACTAGCCATCCATCGAGCCAACATAAATCTCGCAATCGATTGATCAATCCAACTAGCTATCAATTCTTCTTGCAATCCCGTCCATTCGAAAAAATTTTAGCCATCAAAAATTGTCGAAAATGGATGGTCCTAATTTTACGTTGTTTGTTCAAAAATACAATTAAAAGACAAAACATTGATATTTCTGCCGTGATAAAAAGCTTTTGCCGTTCAATACTAATAAAAACAAAAAACTAACAAGGATAGCCGGTTACTGCGCAAGTAGCACAGAAAGTTCCAACACCATTCTTACAAAAACGACAAAAAAAGGTTTTTCTTTTTTACCCTTCATACAAATGTCAATTTGTGTGTAAAACGTTAGTGATTTAGGCATGATTCTTTTTTAAACAAAAAACTTAGAAGCTAGAAAATCTACCAAAATCAGTTTTCTTTTCAGTAAAATCAAGTTTTTCTAGCCTAAATGACCAATTTTGATTAAAAAAACGTTACTCGCTTGCTTTATTACCTAGAAATTCAACTCAAACTGAAAAGTCTACAACACAAAAGACACTTGGGGAAGTGAAAATGGGTAAGCAAATCCAGTATACCGAACAAATGGCTATTTTTTTCAATTTCCCTCAAATTTTAAATTCCGAATGAAAAATATATATCACTTCAATTTTCTTGGATTTTCAAGAATCTAAAAATAAAACTCAAATTGACAAAGCTGGTAGTTTTTCCGCTCTGAAGTTAGAACTCTTTGGAAATTGAACACAAAGCGCAATTTTATTCAATTAGAGCACTTCAGCATTTAGGCTTGGAAAAAATTCAAACTGCCAAAATTTGAAGTCAAACAGCCAAAATTTAAAACCGTCATTTTAATAGAATTCTTTCACAAATGTTAATTTAATTTCGATAAGTGTACAGTGCTGATTTATATTAACCGGACAAAACGAGCTAAACTTCAAATTTAAAACGTGTTTTTCTCAAATTGGGTTGTGTTAAGGTGAAAACTTATGAAGACAAAACTTGCTTAAAATTTAAGCAGGATTAATATGCTGTAATTTATTTTGCAGAATTCGGGCCCAAAATTTTACCCCAAAAATGGGTCATTTTGGCTTTTCTTAGTTAATCAAAAATTAAGCCAAAAAATACCCAGTCGATCACAGACATAACTATATCAAAGTGAGCTCCTTACGTAGCCCAACAAATTTTAAAAAGGGCATCTTCTCCAAAAAAAATTGCAAATTGTTTAAAAATTGTTTTTAAATAAATAGTTGGTATTTTTTATAGTAAAAACGACCTTTTTTGTCTATCAAACAAAAATAAATAAACTTATACAATGTTTTGGAGAATATATCCTTCTTAAAATTTGTTGGGCTACGTAAGGAGCTCACTTTAATATAATTATATCTGTGATCGACTGGGTATTTTTTGGCGTAATTTTTGATTAACTAAAAAAAGCAAAAATGACCCATTTTTGGGGTAAAATTTTGGGCCCGAATTTTGCAAAACAAATTACACCATATTATCCCAGCTATAATTTTAAGCAAGTTTTGTCTTCATAAGTTTTCACCTAAACTCAACCCAATTTGAGAAAAACTCGTTTTAAATTTCAAGTTTAACGCGTTTTGTCCGGTTAATTTAAATCACCACTGTACTTCCTGGCTTTTAATTTCAACATGTACAGTTTCTGACTTTTAATTTTAGCGAGTAGTTTCCTTCAATTTTTACGTTAAATTTCAAAAGCTACAATTGGCACGAAAGATGCCTTGATCAATGCATAAACCAGCATTCACGCTCAATCAACATACATCAACAATCCTTCCCTGAGTTCCATTCCAAAATGAAAAGATACTTAAATTAATAGCAATTAAACATATTTCGTTATGATATATTTTAATGTTGAAGTTGAAACGTTTTTGCTGATACATAATGCAGGATGTCAAATATGAAAGTCGGGAAGACAACCAGTTTAATTTAAATCGATTTGTTGAAATATGCACAGAGGCGAAGCTGAGCTTCGCACCACTTGCGGTAGAAATACAATTGTTATGAAAATTTTGCCAATAAAAATTGCAACACAAGCCCAAAGTATAAGGAACGAAACTGCCTGCACCATTATAGACTTAACAAGAGCTTGGGAAGGCTATACAAACACCAAGTTTTCAAAAAAAGTCTTTTCTGCGGAACTTCGAAGACAATAATAAAAATTAGCCAAAACTATCTATTTGCAAGAAAATTAATTCTTAAGTGGAATCGAACACCAGGGTTTTGTCGTTTCAAGCATGGGGGTTTCAGCAACTTGGCATAAAGCTGAATCATCGAGCTACGGGAACTAAGCCGACAGAATAAACAGACGGACGATAATCCGAAAGCAAAAAAACTCTTTATAGTTTGTAAAAAAGGACCCGGCCGGATTTGAACCGCAAATCTTTGCCACCTCGAGCTAATTTTTACCTCGAGGCCAGATGGTTGATTGGATTTGAATTTATAATAACCAAGACGTAACAAAGCCGAAAAAACCTGAGCTGAAACACTCCATGCCGAAAAGAAATTCTGAAAAACTTATAAAAAATGTCAAGTCTTTTTTCTCGTCACAGCACACACACGCACATTTTTTCCAGACGTATCGACGCAATAGGAGGCCACATAATCGACAATAATTAGGTCAAAACTTAATAAGCCGATAAAAAGACGAAAAAAATAGTGAAAATTTAACAAATCGAGCGGGTTGAATTACAAGCAATGTGAGAAGCAAATTTCGATTCGGCCGGATTTTTAAAATGCTAAAAACAACTCCAGTTCAAATTATTTACAGCGAAAGTAAACGATTCTTTGGATAAACTATTGAAGTCAAACAGCCAAAATTTAAAACCGTCAATTTAATAGAATTCTTTCACAAATGTTAATTTAATTTCGATAAGTGTACAGTGCTGATTTAAATTAACCGGACAAAACGAACGAGCTAAACTTCAAATTTAAAACATGTTTTTCTCAAATTAGGTTGTGTTAAGGTGAAAACTTATGAAGACAAAACTTGCTTAAAATATAAGCAGGATTAATACGCTGTAATTTGTTTTGCATAATTCGGGCCCAAAATTTTACCCCAAAAATGGGTCATTTTGACTTTTCTTAGTTAATCAAAAATTAAGCCAAAAAATACCAAGTCGATCACAGACATAATTATATCAAAGTGAGCTCCTTACGTAGCCCAACAAATTTTAAACAGGGCATATTCTCCAAAAAAACTTGCAAACTGTTTAAAAATTGTTTTTAAATAAAGAGTTGGTATTTTTTATAGTAGAAACGACCTTTTTTGTCTAAAACAAAAAAAAATAAATTAATTTATACAATGTTTTGGAGAAAATATCCTCCTTAAAATTTGTTGGGCTACGTAAGGAACTCACTTTAATATAATTATATCTGTGATCGACTGGGTATTTTTTGGCTCAATTTTTGATTAACTAAAAAAAGCCAAAATGACCCATTTTTGGGGTAAAATTTTGGGCCCGAATTTTGCAAAACAAATTACACCATATTATCCCAGCTATAATTGTAAGCAAATTTTGTCTTCATAAGTTTTCACCTAAACTCAACCCAATTTGAGAAAAACTCGTTTTAAATTTCAAGTTTAACGCGTTTTGTCCGGTTAATTTAAATCACCACTGTACTTCCTGGCTTTTAATTTCAACATGTATAGTTTCTGACTTTTAATTTTAGCGAGTAGTTTCCGTCAATTTTTACGTTAAATTTCAAAAGCTGCAATTGGCACAAAAGATGCCTTGATCAATGCATAAACCAGCATTCACGCTCAATCAACATACATCAAGAATCCTTCCCTGAGTTCCATTCCAAAATGAAAAGATACTTAAGCTAATAGCAATTAAACATATTTCGTTATGTTACATTTTAATGTTGAAGTTGAAACGTTTTTGCTGATACATAATGCAGGATGTCAAATATGAAAGTCGGGAAGACGACCAGTTTAATTTAAATCGATTTGTTGAAATATACACAGAGGCGAAGCTGAGCTTCGCACCACTTGCGGTAGAAATACAATTGTTATGAAAATTATTGCCAATAAAAATTGCAGCACAAGCCCAAAGTATTAGGATTGAAACTGCCTGCACCATTATAGACTCTACAAGAGCTTGGGAAGGCTATAAAAACAAAAAGTTTTCAAAAAAAGTCCTTTCTGCGGAACTTAGAAGACAATAATAAAAATTAGCCAAAACTATCTATTTGCAAGAAAAACAATTCTTAGCTGGAATCGAACATCCGGGTTTTGTCGTTTCAAGCATGGGGGTTTCAGCAACTTGGCATACAGCTGAATCATCGAGCTACGGGAACTAAGCCGACAAAATAAACAGACGAACGATAATCCGAAAAAGCAAAAAAACTCTTATAGTTTGTAAAAAAGGACCCGGCCGGATTTGAACCGCAAATCTTTGCCACCTCGAGCTAATTTTTACCTCGAGGCCAGATGGTTGATTGGATTTGAATTTATAATAACCAAGACGTAACAAAGCCGAAAAAACCTGAGCTGAAACACTCCATGCCGAAAAGAAATTCAGAAAAACTTATAAAAAATGTCAAGTCTTTTTTCTCGTCACAGCACACACACGCACATTTTTTTCCAGACGTAACGACGCAATAAGAGGCCACTAAACCGACATTAATTAGGTCGAAACTTAATAAGCCGATAAAAAGACGAAAAAATAGTGAAATTTTAACAAATCGAGCGGGTTGAATTACAAGCAATGTGAGAAGCAAATTTCGATTCGGCCGGATTTTTAAAATGCTAAAAACAACTCCAGATCAAATTATTTACAGCGAAAGTAAACGATTCTTTGGTTGGCAACTAAGCCGACAAAACATGAGCAGACAAATAATAGGCCGAAATTTTTTTAGAACCGGAACAATTACCGTTTGAAAAAAAAAACTGGTCCTGGTCAGAATCGAACCCAAGATCTTTGCCGTTCCAGGCGAAGGGTGCAGGAGACACTCTAGATTTTGAATCAATTATGATATAAGGTACCACCAGTTTAATGAGTCCAATGAGCCCTGTGGACCAAGTTAATTGTGGGAAAAATTCTAGTTCCCAATTGCAATACCCTTGCTATCGCAAGGGTAATAAACAAGAATATTGAAATCAAATCCTAAAAAGTATTAACTTAGCTGAGCGTAAACAAATATTAGGACTTTTTTTGGAAAAATACTTGAACACAATTTTCTGTGAAATTACCTTGATGCCTGCACTGAATGAAAAAACACAGCTAACACAGTTGAAAAACTCTAATGAACTCAGGGTTACCAAAAATTTCTGGACCGTGATTTGCCGTCAATGCAACAATTGAATTTGAAATTAACTTAAAAAGAAAACAAAAATCAAGCCGTCAAACCACATATGTGAGCATGAAAACCTTTCGACACTTGTTCCTGATAAAAAACTAGCTTCAAAGCAAATTGACCTCATTCATTGGCACTTGAAATAAAAGTGAATCGGTACTCAACAAAGATAACTTCTAGATTTATCGTGAAAACAAAAAATCCGAAAGCAGAGTTCTCTGCCATTCAATTCTTTCTTAAGTAGTCTGAATGAAAAAGTAGAACTCTTAAGTAGTCTGAATGGATAATTTGATAGAGCTGTGGAAATTTAGGAAAAAATTTATTCATTTTGAAACAAAAAAAAACAACAAGTAAATTGATCATTGTATTGCCACGATAAATAATAAACGGCATAAGGTTCATTGAAAGTTATTTTTGATGAGGAGTCTTTGTCCTCTGATAAAATAGGTATTCAAAACAAACCCTATGGAAGTTTTATTTTCGATAAGCGCTTTTCGCAAGGTCCGTATAAAGTCCCAGCTTTGTGACTGCAACATTTCTTGCTTGAGAAAGTGTGGGTGCAGTTTTAACTTTCATGCTAAAAGAATCATTAGTTGAATGCCGACTTTCCGGATGGACAATTTCAGACATGTAGTCAACCGGAGCTCCACGTCCACGTGAATGCCTTGAGAAATCTCCTTTCTTCACACGAACCAAGCGCGTAACTTTACATCCATCAATTATTTTCACAGATTTTACGTCATCGATTTTTTGCGTCATTCCCCGTCTTCCAGAAGCAGGATCAAAAGGACGGTCGCCAAAATACGGGGGCTCTAATTCCCTTGGTACAGGCGACTGCCTTCGAATGTCTGCTAGTCTTTCCTTTTCTCTTTCTCTCATTTGTCGAGAGTAGTAATCTTCTGTCTTCGGCGAGAAAGTATCTTCTCGTCGCATTTTAGTCCATGACTCAGTTCGCTCATCGTGTGTTCTCCAGGATGGACTACTCATTCGTTTGTTAATAGCCATGGGAGACGGTGATCGACTTCTTGCTTGCGGCCTACCTCTGTGGTTGAAAAAGTAATCATCTCTTGGGGCATCCAAATTTACGGCCGCAGAGGAGTCATATCTTCTTCCCATTTCTTTTTCAAAATGAGATGATGCTTCATTAGAATATCGAGATCTGTGATCGATATGCTTTTGCGGCTCGGTTTGCACATATTTAGAAGCTTTTTTAGAACGGTCGCTCAAATTCAGTTGTGGAATTCTGCCTTCTTCAACTTCGATGAGGTAAGAAAGTACTCTTTTCAACGTAGCCTCTTCCTCGTTGTTGAGCTCTCTGGCTTTTGACTCAGTGAGTCTGTATTTCAAAAACGCTTGAAACAAAGCACGCGATATTTTCATTGCCGCCAGTCCGTCTTTCTCATTGATGATCCGGTACTTCGTTATATCTGCTAATAATGAACTTATACCTTTAAACTCAGGTTCCAAAGATATTTCGACAGCACCCGATTTGGACTGAAAAGTGCCGTCATTCATAGCTCAATATCTTAAAATTAGACAATTAAGGCAGACGAGGCCAAATAAACTAGACTAAGCTCAACCATTAAGTCTAAACCTAATAACTTTTTGAATAGTTACAGACGATTTTTGCAAAATGGTATATTTTGTGGGTTCCCTAACTGTCTGAAATCATCACCGGAGCAACGAAAAAAGCCAACATTTGCCCGAATATCTACAGGTCCATCATTGAATCCCTATTCGAAGAATCCCCTCAAGATAGTGCAAATCTTTAGAAGAAGTGGTGTGCCCCAACAACAAAGTGTCGAGTCATCTGGTACGACAACATCAACAACACTCTGACGAAACATCGAAGTAACTTCTTCCACAAAACACGAAAGTACTACCCCCAAACTCCAGGTAAATTAGAAGAAGAAGAAGAAGAAAAGTTTTAATTGTGATATCAGAAATACATCTGAAAAACCTGAGAAAAAGAACAAACGAAAAGAAAATGAGTTCATAGATAAATCATAAGTTCGAATTTCCAAACTTAAACATCGAAATTTTTGTACATCGAAAACCAAATTCAAGCCATCGCATACACAAGTAGAGGTACTCCAGACATCTCCAAAGATGAACTTATAACTTTAACCTCAGATTCCAGTGATATTTCGACCGCACCCGATTTGGACTGCAAAGTCCTCTCAAATCCTCTATTTTTTAAACTTTTTAAAATTGTTTTTCTTTTATAATTAGAAGAAAAAAGTACTATAGTAACCGAGGTTCCAGTCAGGAGTCCCTTCATCACATTATCCAGTCAAAATCCTGGGAATTTTCTAGATATGGAAGAGGAAAGTAAAATGTGTGAATCATGTCAACCAGATTGAAAAAACTAACACCTTCACAGAATAAACCGGAGTTGGAAATGACTGAAAAAGACTGACCTGATATGAGGCTATGTAACATTCGCCCGGAAGATACATATCGACGGATAACAAAACTAAGTCTTAAGACGACTGGCTAGCGTCTAAACAGAGCTTTGCATGTTTTTCACCGTCTCTACCAAGCCAGTACTTTTCGGTGGTCTTTCTTACATCGGGTCGACAAAAACGTTACTGCTCTCCGGCTTCGACCAGAACGCTCAAATTAACTGAATTACATGCAAAAATAGTGAGCTCATGGCTGGGTCTCAGTATCCCCAGACCACGAGGTCACTCCTAAAAACAGGGCTACTACTTATTATATTACTATTGTTTTTGTTCAGTAGATAAAAATCATCATCTCCATCGAAGATGGATCAACCCTTTCCCCCCAACTCCTAGCTTCTCATCCTTATCAAAATGAATCCAGTTGTTAATTAAATTCAATTCAGGACATGACAAGAAGCTAAAAGTTTATATAAAAGGCTAAAAGTTCCAGTCCCGAAACCCTTCCGGATTCTTGAATCCAGTGAATCAAGCTCCTTAAGTTCAATTTCACGCCAATCCGGAAGGCTGGTTCTCACCCTTCACCGTTGTTGGCAACGGCCTTGCAACTATTGTAGCAGCACAATAGTTGCAACTTGGAACGTTCTCTGCTATTGTAGTTCGTTGTCGTTTTTCTTTAATCTCGATTTTCGTTCTCTTCGCAATCACAGATAAAGTTGTTCTCTTTTTTCACTCGTTTGTTGTTAAAAATGGCCTTTTCAGCATTTCTCCGAAATGTGACGTCATCATTCGAATTTTTGAAAATTTAAAATACTAGAATATTCTAGCCCTCACCGTTTGGCTAAACGTTCCAATAACGTCGCTAATCCTTCGAAATCATCAACTCGGAAGGCTTACTGCTAAAAATTCGAAGCCTGCATAAATTGCATTTTGCACATTCTGGTCGAATGTCACATACTCCCCGGACAGTCCGGTCAATGTCCTCATTGAATCGCGCAATGTTCTAAATGGTTACAGTGTCATCGAACAGAATTTACAAAATGCACGAAATTACTTTTATCTACGTCACATCGACTCACTGCAGAATATAAATGGCATCATACTACATCACTATAGCCTTCAAATTCTTTCATTAATCTGCACATTGAGGATATGACTTAAGATAAAACATATTTTCTGACTTCCAGTGTCAATGTCCCGATTAAAGCTCTTTCTCCTAGATTTAAAAGGTGTTGGCTTGCAGGACAGTCCTGCCAACCAACAAGCTAAAATTATCCTACTATGCTCCTTCCCTTCGGAAATCTTGCTTGTTTATTGTCCTGAATATTAAAACCAAGAAACCTTGTGGTTAGAAAGAACAATGCAACAACCTCCCTCCTCAAGAAGTTACTCAAGTTTTTCATGTCACCACAAAGTGATCAGTCTTCCTAAGTGATTAAAAACAATCATGCAGGCTGGAATATTTAAATATACTCTTCCCTCAAGCCTTTCTAAATAAGTAATAAGTGAGTGTCTCTAAAGCCACTTCAACTAAAACCAAAATGCAAATTTATAAATGCAACAATTTCAAAACTCAACTAAATGTTTCAGTTTTCAATTACAACTTGGTTGCTTGGTTTCTCACTTGAGTTTTTCACACACATAAAACAATTCTGAGTTTTAACTCTTCTTCATCATCCCTTTGTTCTCTTCTTTTTTCGTCGTTTAGAAGTTCTAAAACTTCTAAATTGTTCTAATTTTCTTTCTTGCTGCCTCTTGTCTTCTCGACCATTCGTCAATGCTCCATTTCCTCCTCCTGTGACACTGACTCCGCACTTTCGGTTTCCGTGTCTTGTAGCACGTCATTGACTATCCTGACGCTGTTGGAAGCCGTCCTCCAACACTCCTGCTCTTCCACCCTCTGTTTACAGCAAGGTAGGGGATCCACGTTTGATTCTCTGTTTCTACAGAAGCTGTTGTGGAGACACAACGTCACGTTTCTCTCCAAATCTTCTTTCAGCATCTCTGCCTTCTCATTTCCACTACGCTCGCTCGTCCTGGAAATTCTTTTCACAGCGGTGGTCACTGTATTCCGATGGGTCACGAAAGCTCGCTTGAAAGCTCCTGCCCCAATGTCCAGCTGATATTCACTGTATACTCTGCCATGTTTCGACATATGCTTTTTCGCATACTCGTACAACCATGCAGTCATGTTAGCTCTGAACCATGGCATCAATCGTTTTCTTGCCCATATCTTCTTCACTTCCATCGGAATGTTCAGAACTTTGCACATTGTCTCAAAAAGATCTAAATCTTTTAGACAATCTAATTTCTGCAATTGTTCTCTCGTCGGTGCCTCCTGTCTATTATTTTCTCTAACATGAGCTTCCAGCAATCGCATCGCCATCATAACTCCCACTATCACTATTGTTACGGGCTGTGATGAATCTGGTAAACCCATGGAGAGCAGCTCTCCAGAGTCCCAGATCAACACCAGATTACTACGCTTGGGATACCACCAGGTCTGCAGCAAGCAGTGGCAAGGAAACTCGTCATGTGTCAACATGATGCTCCTCCAATTCCGTTTTCCCGAAGCTTCCAGCAATGGTTCCACTTCCATCATCACTCGGTGGATCTCATCATTCTCATCTACTGCATTGTAATCTGTGACAGTTGATCCTCCCTGTTTCTGTTTTTCGAAGTCACTGAAGTTCCCGCTCACATATCCCATGAACTTCTTTCCCAATATTGACTCCAACTCTTCTTTGGTTCTCTCTGGAACTGCTGAGAACATCTTACATAGTAACTCGTAAGACTTTTCAGACATTCTCGCCAATCTCACACACTTCGGCACTGAGAAGGCTTGTTCCACAATCGTTCTTGTACTCTTTACGTCCACAGCTACGAAATGTACAGGATATCTGCTCTTGCACATTGGAGCCAACGTTGAGCCCACCAAATATCGTGCTCCTGATGGTCTACAATAAGTTTCGCTGTGTCTGATGTTCATCTCTGTTTCGATTGCTTCCCTCCATTTTCCTATATACTTCTGCTCAGTCTGCATAACTCCTGGGAATACTTCTACGCTGATGGCTGTGACCATCTCATGTTTCTGTTCTAGATTCAATAGTGACTCTAAAGAACCAAACATGCTGTAGAATCCTAGTGCAGTCACTAGATTCACATCGGTTCCTCCATGGCAATCTGCTATCAGTTCCGTTTCCGTTCTTGCTTTCATCACTACATTTCCAAACAATACTGTCAACTGCTTGTGTTGTTTCTCCAGGGTTTTCACACAGTCTAGACTTCCACAAACGTGACCCTCTAGTCCACAGACTTCCGCCAGACAGCTACCAGGTATAGCCCAGTCTTCTGGTCCCCAGCCAGGCAACTCCACTTTATCTTCTCCGTTGCTCTTAGAGGCTGTTATCATCACATTATATATGATGTTGAGGTCACACAGGTTACAGTCTGCATTCAGTTCCCTCTGTACGTCTTGTGTCGCCCGTAATATTGAGTCAGCGTTGGGACTAGGACACCATGATGGTCTCATCAATTCCCACACTGCCATCAAGCTCGTTCTCAGTAATTCATCTGAGAATCCCAACCCAAACTCCACTCTCTTGTCGGATTTTGGTACTGAAGGTGCAGTCACCTCTTCTTTCAAGACCAGTCCCAATTTGGCCTGTGAATTGTTGACGCTTTTAATCGTTACAATTCTGGACGTCCAGAACCTTAGTAACACCGCCTGCTCATAATCAAAGAAGCAATCACGTATGTCTTCACTCAGGAAAGGATTGTACGCTATCCCTATGATCCCAGATACGTAGCTATATGACTTCTTCTTGATCGGTCCACAGTATTCACTGGATTTCGGCAATGCTCCCATGGATTCTTTAGTGAGCCTCAACTCCTTGTTTGAGAATCTCCTGATCTCGTCTATCTTTTTCATGGGTTCCAATTCTTCAGGTTCTTTCATGTTCACCCTCATCGGTTTACTTTGCTGCATATCCAGCATTGCTAGTAAGAACATGGCTTTCGTTCGCTCATCGCCTTCCCTCAACATTTTAACACAAGTGTTTAATGCAGGTACTGAAATCTGCTCTATCAGGAATCGAATGAAACAGAGAGCGTCTCTCCGCTTTGCACACGCTACTGCTGCTCCCTCCTGGACTATCAGGTCCCTCAGATTCGTCATAAGGAAAACTTTTTCCTCCTTTGATCTCTTCCTTTCTTCTGAATCATATTCTTCGCGAGTCAGTCCCATCATGCACCAGGCGAGCCTGAGTTGTAATTCTGTCCTTACGTAAGGTACTGCCACGAGAGCATGTATTCTTGGCGTAGTCCTCATTTCTTCTTCGAAATACCTCAATACTACTGCTTTCCATGGAAGGCTCACTAACTGCTCGATCGTCTCCGCCTCTACGTCAGACGACGCCAAAGTTCCATACGCCTTCTGCTTGAGGGTGGTGCCTTGCAACATCATTTCCAGATAACCCTCCATGGCTTTTTCGTCTTCCAGGGCCATTACATACCCTCTAGCCGAGTTCCGGTATTCCAACATCTCCATGTATCCACCGGTGGGTTCATCTATCGACACTGTCTCCGACACTGTTAGTCGGTTGTATTCCACTAGTGTCAGTTGTCCTGCAACACTTCCTTTTTCATGATTCATGGGAGATGGTTTGAAGTCCCTCATTTTACTCTCTCCACATTGACTGAGTATTTCCATTTCTAAAGTTGCTCCAGTCAGAGTGCGGTCACTCCTTTTGGATTTATAACCGGTTGACTTTATCCCCGCCATGAGAATGGGTGGCACCATCGCTATATCAGTTAATATTCTATCTGTGCCAGACAATTGATAATCACCTTGCCCCAAATCCATGACTTCTTCGACTCGTTTTCTTTTCGCTGAGTTACCAGCTTTCATCGATATTTCCGAATCCACTTTCGTCTTTCCAATCCTCCTCGGCATCACTCTGCTGCCTAACTTCATTTTCATCGCATTGATTTTATCAATCACCATTTTCGATCGCATCGTTCCTCTCCTGGTCCTTGACAGGTACACCACCTCTCCTTCATCGTCCTGCGGTGTCATCTTGATGGGAGAATTCGCTTCACTCTCATCAGTGGCTGAGTCGATCAATAACTCACTTAGTCTCCCTTCACACTCATCAAGCTTGTTAAGTACTTCTCTCATCAAGGGTTGATTGAGACCGGTTTTGAGAATGGACTGGGTCCCATAGCTCTGAATCACAGTCCAGACTTCTTCCATGAACGCCACTCTGTCCAGCTTACATCCCGTCCTACTCTCGTGGTCTCGGTGATGTACTTCCCATTCTTCTTCGGGTAGCGTTCCCAAGAAAGGTACTCTGGCTGAGGCCTCTATTCTTCTCCTCCGAGGTGATTCCATGAGGATTCTCTGATTGTTATTTCTTGTATTGCCAGGAGAGCTGCTCTCCGGCAAATTCCGTTTCATTTCCATAAAGGCTGACGGAGGCTCCAGTGTCGAGGTGCCTTCATCCAGCTCCGTCGTTTCCAACGTATCCGCATTGTTTTCAAGATCACTGAAGATGTTGAAATCCAGGCTGGATGTTCCTCCTATCGATGCCCTGTCGTCCTCCCCACCAGCTTGATCTTGTTGCATGGGTTCTTCAGTCTGACGACTTCCACCCTGTCCGTCATCTCCTTCTGACTTGTCCCTATTCGAGTTCGATGGTCCTTGTTCGTCTTTGTCGGCTTCTTCCTGGAATCTCGGTATGAGCAATGTACCGGCCGACTTATCTTCCTCTTCTCCATGGACCACTTTGATTTCTTCGCAGCCGAAGGGTGCTAGGAAAATTCTCGTCTGCAATACTCCCGCAACTTTCATCTCTTTTCTCACACTGGTCAGGATTACTGAGGCTTCAGGCAATTCAGTCCTGCCTCTCATCCTCATTGGAGCTAAGCCTAGTCCCCTCCATTCCTCATCAAATCTTCCAGGCTTGGGAGTAGCAGCGTTGCTTATTCGCCTTCTCGTCGCTTGATCCGTGTACGCAAATCGTGTGTACTGTAACACGGCGGCATTTCTCCCCACGAAGTATGGATCCATCGTCGCCGAGAAATTCCCTACTCTCCTTTCATTGGTTTCGAATGCTCTCAACCTAAGAGTTTGTACTACGGAGACTGCTCCGAGCAACATCCTTCTTATCAGAGGGAATTCAGGGATTGCTTCGGGTAGCTTCTTGTAATCGCCCCAGTCCTTCGTCTCTTCTCTCACCTTGTGATACGCTGCTGTGAGACGAGGCACTCTGGTCATTTCACCATTCGTTTTGTCATAGGGCCTCAGATTCCAAAGCTTTGGAAACACCTCGATGTGCCCTCTTTCTACTTCTCCCATGCGGTCACAGAAGTGATCGTCAAAATTGATGACTGTCATCTCTGGCTCCGATATTTTCGCAAATAACAGATCTTCACTCATGAGCTCTCGCAATGCGTGCTGCTCACACCAGTTCAGTGTACTACCGTCCACTGCCGATATGAGGTTCAGGTGCAACACCGACCTCCTATATGCTTCCACTTTAACGTCAGGGAACGCAAAGGTGACTGCTGGTCCATAGATCACTGTCACGAACTCCGTGACTCCTCTGATCAGCGCCAAGGGATCGATTCTCATAGCTAAGCTCAAATCTGTTAACAGCGGCATGCCTCCAACATGTCGTCTAACATCTTCCTCTCTTTCAATTGTCTCGTCTTCTCCGGTTCCAAAGCGATTCTGCTGCAAGAGATACTGGATAAGAGTGTGTCTCAGGTCTCTTATTTTGTTCCACGAGTCTGTGGATTTCTTCATATCCAGATTCCTCACTCTCTCTTTCATCTGCTCTGGACAACGTGCCAGTTTCATCAGTCCTCCCAAGTTTCCGTGGGTTATTGCGATCAGTGTCAGAAGTCCATCTAGTCGCAGGTTCTGTATTCCATCCGTAAGCAGTATCGCCGGTCCTTTTACAAAGCTCTCCGCTCCGAACGTCACGAACAAGGCTATTAATTCTACTATCGATACTTTCACTACTGCTTGGAGGAATTCCTTTATCAAATAGTGCGAGACTTTCGGGTAAACTTTTGCCAAGAAGGACGCGGTCCATCCGGCTCCCAACCATTCTAGCATGCTGTCTGTCCTTTCAAATCCCTCCTGTCCCTTCACTTCCTGGGTCCAGAAGGTTTCCAGAGTAATCTGACACATTCTGTTCACGAACTCAGCTGTCTTTTCTCCGGCATTTTCCGCCAGGTTCACCTCCTTCAACAAGTAGGCGTGTATCTTAGTGATCATTACTGGGCCTTGCTGAAAAGCATCAGCACCCAATGCCGCTACTCTCGGATTCAGGTGTAGCCACTGGTTTGCTTCCGGCTTGGTTCTCAGCACCATCGCTTCCAGATGAGCTCTCGTCTCCAGTGAATTCTTTCTTCTCGTGTCTTCACTCGCCACTTCCATTGCTCGGAACCACAAGTCGTTGGACATCGCCCTGATCACTCGATGGTCGTCATCTATTCCTGGTTTCAGTTTGAGTTGCCGACTGAAGTTGGACAGTTCCAACCCCAGCACTTCGTCCAACACCAACATGTGTAGCGCGTGGTCCTTGAACCCTCTCATCGCGTTTGAGATATCTGACCATACTGCAGGCAGTTCAGCCTTAAGTGGCCTCAGGTTCTCCATTTCTATCATGCGATTCGGGGCTGATATGATCACATCATATTTTCCCTCCGAAAGTAAGGCTACCATTGCATACACAAATTTCAGTCCATCCGGGAGATGTGCATATCCCGGAGACAACGCAAATACTACTCTCAACGTCACTTTATTGAATGATCCCTCCTTTGTCGCGTCTACCACTTCACCCATTGACTCCAGGATGTCTTTTATCGCTGGCCATACTGCGTTTTCTGCTGTTGCAGGATCTCTGAGCCTGCTCAGAAAACCTCTACTGTGTAGATGGTCATTGATGCCAGCAAACACAATCGTTATCGGGTTCATTTCTGTCTGCCTTTGTACCCCTATAGCCAATGACACTGATTGCAATAGGTCTAGGTCAACTGCGGCCAGCATTATGACGTCCGGCCAAAACAAAGACTTAGAGGTGTACACGAACTCTGAATTCGCTACTACCATGATTTTGGCCTTTCTCATCTCTGCTTTGTCGTAGGCGGCGAAGATGGTCTCATCTTTCTTTATCGCTGTCAATCCGCCATATCTCTGGGCATCACCATCTTGGTTCACTAGTTTTGGGTACACTCTCTCCTTCACATGACCAGGTGGTGTCGTCAATTGCCTAAATATCTTCACGTGTTTTCAATCGGCGCTCTCGCCGTCAGGAATCTTCCTGGCCTTTCTTCACGATTCCTCTCATCATGGTTCAATCTCACATCTTGCAACGGTCTTGCATTCACAGGTCCTATTGTGTTGTTGTTGGGCAGTCCCTCCAAGTCGGCAAATCTCAAGGCCGTCGTGGAACTGAAATTTATGCTAGCGGCTATCAACCAGTCTACGCCGGTTATCGAGTACAATCTGCTGACGGATAGCGTCGCTCCATTCAGCATCCTCCTTGCATCTTCGATGAAGCTCACTCTCTGTAGGTCCAGCTTCATTAGTTCGTCTTTGTATATATGCCAAGGAGACGGTATGGATCGCGACCACATCAATGAGCCTCTGCTCGGTCTCTCCTCTCGACTGGTACTCGTCGTCTCCGATCTAGTGTCCGATCTGGATGTGCCTGCTACTTCCTCGATTGGTTGGTTGACAGGTCCTATCCTTTTCCTAGGATGAATTGTCCTCCTCATCGGTGCTTCTCCCAACCGATCTTGTACGTCTGTTCTTCGACCTGGTTCACCGGAGCTTTGTTGCCGGTAATTTGTGACGGCTGGGACCGTACCCAAGCGTGTTTCCAGGTTAGGAGGCACAAAGGTGGTGATCACCGTATCAATCACCGTTCCCTCTTCCTTCAGCACTCCTGTGTCAAAGAGTTCTGCTTCCAGCTCATCCAACCGTTCTTGGAAGACTCGATTCAACCAAGCTTGTCCTTCGACACTGTCGAAGTGGATGCCATCTGTGGTCAGTCTGGCTTGATCCATGGCTCTCAATTCATGTTCAATGTCCATGAGGATCATTCTTCCGGCATTTCGATTTGCTAGGTTTCTCAAGATGTTGTTCCATCTCATGACTCCCTCGTTGTGCCTTCTTCCTGATGCTGTCAGGCTTCTTGCGTTCATTGGCACCGTGCAAACGGTCAGTACCGCGCAACTGAACTTCTGCCAGAGAGTAGTAAACAAACACACCATCATTGATTCCCACAGTGCTTCCTGCTCATCTGATCCTCTGGAGATATCATTCGTCCCAACTAAGATCATCACATTGGGTATCTTCCCTGGATTCATCAGCTCCACCATGCGATATAATTGGGCAATCGTCGCGCCTCCAAAGGCCATCACCGTGGTGACCCATGAGGTCCTCAAATTCGACAGCACTCTGACTAAGCTGTCTCCCAATATCAGGTGAGATGTCCCGAGTGGTGGTTGCTGCAGGTTCACAGCCGGGCTCCAGGTAGCTCGATTGAAGCAGGCTCTCGGATCTGTCTCCGGAACTCCCGTGAAATTATACTTCAATTGATTATTCTTCTGCACGTCTATTACACGAGACACTTTCTTCGCTGGCATCTTCCTTACTTTCCTCTCTGGGATTCTCGAGTTCCCCATGAGTGGTGTCACTTTACTCATCCCTTGTCTGATTACTGTCTGGGAGAGTTGTACTCTGCCCGTATCGTCAATCGTTCCATAGGGTGCAGTCACCCCGGAACCTGGTGCATTCTTGTTAGCGACCAATCGTCCAGCTGTCTCTATCAGTTTTCTCACTGTCTGTTCTACGACGGGATCACCCAAGGTGTCACTAGGATCCGGGATTGTTACTCGGTTCGTCTCTGCTGGAAGCCGTGTCTCCGTTGTTTGACTCATTTCTCGAGGTGTCAAGAGCTCCATCGGGGACTGCCCACGAGGAATATCCCTTGCAGGTATCACTTTCTCAATGGACGTCGTCAACGCCGCCTGTTCCGATCGCTCTTTGTATTCCTGCCTTAAGCGTTCGATCTCTTGACCCTGTTTTTTGTTGCAGTCTTCAAACAACTTTCTCCACATGTCCCGGTCTTCCTCCATCGCCAGCATGGTCTTCGTCATATCGTCTAACTCCTTCTTCGTACTTCTCAGCTGATCGTTCATCTCGTCCAGATCTTGTATGGTTTGGTTCGTCTGAACCTTCTGTGTTACTTTCGCCCCTTTTGGTGGCACAGCTGCTCTCAGTGGTGAACCAGACGAGGTCGCCTCGCTGTTCATCTCCCGATGCATTCTCGTCAGCCCAGGTTTAGGCTTAGAGGGCATTGGCATCTCACCTGGTTGGTAAGTCCTAGAACTTCCCAATCCAGGCTCATTCGCCAAGTCACTCCCTGAGAGAGCCCCGTTTCTCCACCTCATCACTCTCATGTTCGGGCGGTCTAGTACTCCTCTTTCTCCATATGCTGCCATCAACAGGACTTCATGTTGATCAGGGCGGTCAGCAACATGACCACCTCTGGGTCCTCCAGAGCGAAGTCTCGTTCGATCAGCCGACGATAGATCGCATCTACCATCGGTCCTACATATGCCTCTGCCAGGTCCATCAATTCATCCAGGTTGAAGTTGTCCATTCTATTCTTTTCAAGTTTGATTCGATTCTTTGACTCAAGTGAGTAATTTAAATGATCAATCAGGATCTAGAAAAGAAATCACGAATGTCACACTTGTCAGTTTCACCTGAATATATATCGTTAAAATTTGCTTAAAACAGTTCAGATAAAAAGATATTTATCCTAAAATTTATTAAAATCAATTGGTTTCTAAAATTTTGGAATTCGACCTAAGATTGGACAGTCCAAACTTTGGATCTATTCCCAAGATCGTCATCTAGTTGTTCATGGTCACTAACCCCTACTTACCCATGATCTTAATAACCTAACACAAAACATAACATCACACACATATCACATTTTACATGCAACTTGGTCCCCGGCCCAACACCCTCTCGCTCATCACTCAGCCTATACTTAAGTAATATTTCTTATGTAGATACACTTGTATCTTCGTATCAGAGAATATCACGTGTACAAGCGCGTACAATTCCCGAGGATGCAGTCTTCCTCTATTTGGATCGTACACTGGAAGCGAAAGCTCCTTCACGTCCATTTCCACAAGGAAGTCCCTCAGCCTCGTCAAAGACAAGACTAGGTTTTCTGGGTCCACGTGCTGCTTCTCTGTCGCCCTCGTTACCAAGAAGCATAAGTACTTTCCCGGTATCTGCGACACCGCCGGGGGTAAGGCTGCTACGCCCCCTATCCCTGGTCTTTGCTTCCAAAGGAATTCCACGTTTTTGTATTCCCTCTTAAAATCTGCCGCTAGCGCCGTCCTAAAACTCATGTCTGCGGTGATTGCTATCGCACATGTTCTGTTTGTGAGTATGAAATCACTATCTGTTAGTACTATGTTACTTGAATATTCATTTGGTAAGTTAAAATATGACTCAACTACCCTGCCTATGTCAGGTTTCTTAGGTTCTTCGCCTGTTTCTGCTTCTAAGTTTCCTGTTTCTCTTGCTATTCTCAATTTTTTTATTATCAAGTTTTCAGTGTGGGTAAGTCCTAACCCCACTCCCCGGACAAAAATATCCATCGGCGTCCCCGTCGATCGCATACCGGGTATTAAGTCAAGATTAGAAGCTGGAATGAGAAGTTGTCCTTCCTGGGCAGCCCAGGAAGGATCATCTCGTTCGGTCTTAATGTATTTCGCGCTTTCGCGATCTACGTCTTGAATCGTAACGCTGGTCTTTTTAGGGTCTGATGTCATTTCGTTCAGCCACTCTAAGACACGCAGGTTCGTCAGGTCTTGTTCATTTGACTGCTGTTGCTCATCGTCGAACTCCACCTCGGGTTTCGACCAGTCGTCAACCCACTCATCGTTGTGATCATCGACTATGTCAATGTCCTGTGACACGGTTATTTCCTCTAAACCCACTACTTCCTCCACTATTTTCTTTAGATCTATCCTATCCACTACAAAGTCGTCACCGTAAGGATTGTATTTCTTTCTTGGTCTCGTCCCGTCTTTCTGACGAGTCTGCATCGTGAACGGAAGATCTGGTTCCATGTTCTTGGGAACCTCTGTCTGTTCGGAATCCTGCCAATCTTCCTCTGCGTAGGGCAAGGTTTCATCGTCCGCTTCGATCTGTTCGTTTGGATCCAGGTCCAATGGTGTATCCGTACCTTCCTCTACGACTTCGTTTCCATCGTTCTTTTCCCTGGTGCCTTTTTCATTGACCTCACAAGCAGGATCCATCATTAAATAATCCCCTTCTTCCATGTCTGCAGGTATACACCAGTCTTCTGTCGATGGATTGTGTGGCTTGATGTTCTCGTAGTGGGCGGCCCGGTCAGTACTCAGTCTATAAAAGCGTCCCTCCTGGTGCACCTCCGTAATCATGAAGGGTCCCCTCCACTTCTTCAGAAGCTTCTTTGTCCCTTTCGGTGGTATAACGTTCTGAAATACCCATACGTAGTCTCCCACCGAGTAGGCTTTTGCACCAGCTGCTTTCTTGTCGAATCTTTTCCTCTGCCTTGCCTGTGCTTGCTGAGTATTTCGTCTACACAGATCGTTCAACTCCTGTTGACGTCTGATCACATCCCTCACGTAAACCTGTGGAGATGTTTTCTTCCCCTCATACTCTGGGTAGAAGAATGTCAAGGGTAAAGACTTCTCGTGTCCCGTCAGCATCATGTGTGGACTGACCCCAGTGGTGGAGTGTTGCGTGCTATTATAAGCTCCCATCACCTGTGGAAGGTATCTGTCCCAATCGGTCATGTACCTGGAACAATATACCCGCAGCATCGACACTAACGTCCTATTCTGTCTTTCCACTAAGCCATTCGTCTGAGGATGGTATGTCGTGGAGTGAGCCTGAGCGACTTGTGACCGTCTCATAAGCTCTTTCGTAAGCTCGCCTACGAAAGCCGTTCCATTGTCCGATTGAAACGTCATTGGACAACCATGTCTTGCTATCCACGTGTTGATCAGGTGGTCGCATGTCTCTTCCGCCGAGGCAGTTATGCAGGGCACGGCCTCTGCATACTTCGTGAAGTGATTTATCATGACCAAGACTTGGTTATAACCGCTGTCTGTCATGCATATCTTCTGGTGATCTATCTGCACCACCTCGTTGAATTCAGACGACTCAATCGATTGTAAAGGAAATCGTAATTTCCTTGGATCTTTGACCTGTTGGCATGACAGGCACGCTGTCACCCATTTCTCGCATGCCTTTTTCATCCCAGGCCACTCAAAGCGCTTCAGGATCCTCTGATACACTTTGTCGATCCCTTGATGGCCCATCTGATCATGCGACCTGAATAATAGTTCTGTCTGATAGAGTTGCGGCAACACTATCGCGTTATATTTGTATAAGGACTTGTCTTCTTCTCTTCTCCTGCAAGCCACGATCCCGTCCTTGTTCAGATATAATCTCCCCACCTTCTGCATGAAGTATTGTCTCAGGATCCTATAGCTATCTTCTTCTAGGTCACCTTTGTCAGGTGCACCGTTTTCTATCCACCTTTTTAGGTTGCTTGTCATGCGATCATTTCTCTGCGCCCTTAGAAGGTCCGAGAGTCTGTATCTCGCCTTCAAGTACGTCTTCATGACTCTCATCTGACTATTCAGCTCGTTGGGCTGATGTGTGTCTTCTTCCATCTTAACGCACCAAATCTTTACCAACGGTTGTGTTTCTTGCTGAAACGGCTGGAGATCAGTCCTGACTACCTCTTTCTGCGGCAACAGGCTTATCGAACGTTTCGATACCGCTATCGTTTCTAAGTCATCCGCTGCGTTGTCAAAGACTCTTTCGCTTGGTATTAGGTAGCGATCACTGTCAGGATCCTGGTACACCTCTCTGTCCAGGTCTCTCGCCCGAGTTTCCACTAGTAGCGTGTGTATCGCCAGTACTGACAGTTCGGATCCCGAAGTCGAATTCCTGTCGGAATAGGTATCCATTCCTGAGTTTCGGGATTCATCATCCGTCGAAGGTGTTGTGCTGGAGACTGCACGCTCCTCCAGATCATGTCTGTATTTCTTTCGCATCCATCTGAACTCCCCGGACAAAACCTTGTTCTCTAGGTCCTGTTTCTCATCAGGAATTTTCTCGTCTATCTCGGACTCCCAGGACCAATTCACTTGTCCCGGATTTTGATCTTGTGATCGCTGGTTTTCCTCCTCATCCTTCTCCCCGGACAAATAGTCTTGCAGCAGATTTTGTTTTACAACTTCACCGTCTTTATCCCGGTCTACAAAGGTGACAGTTTTCTTTTGCTTGCCGCTCTCCTGTTCTTTCTGTCCGTAAGAAGTACTGGTTAAAATCTCTTGGGGTATTGAGGATACTAGTTGCTGAACTATTGTCCTACAATCCCTCTCGTTCTCTTCGTGTTGTCGTCTGGACGGCATGATCTTTACTTTCTCCCTGACTGTTAGCGATGCCACTGCTGCCGTCCACTCGGGGTCATCTCTGGTCACTTCTCTTTCTAACAATCCACCCAGCATCCGCATCACTTGTGGTGTGACTTGCACCGTTTTATCCAGTAATGAGAGGCTGTTTATATTCATGCGAGAGAGTTCTTGCTGGACCAGGTTCGAGCGCAGCAGCAAATCCAACGGGATCGGGTCCTCCTTTGACAGGATCTTTATCTCGGCTGCTTTCTCTACAGGTAACTCCGGATGTCCTGGAATTGGATGTCCAGACTTATCCAACCATCTCGTTAAGGGAAGCGCTTCATAAGTTTCTTTATCTAGAAACGAGAATCCCTCCTTTATTTCCGCCTGATTGGCTTGCTTCTGCTCCAACCTTTCATAGAACTCAGTTTTCTTGCTGAGGCTATCGGCATTCTGGTGTTTATCGCGCATCCTATGCTCGATTATCATATGGTAGCCATCCAATCTTACTATCCATCTACCAATATAACTCTGATCCATCGAGTAGGTTTTCAACCAGGATAACGCTCTGTTGTCCACGCGTAACTTGAAGGGCGCGCTCCCCAAGTATGCACGGTACTTCTCCACGAAGGTGACTACTGCAAACATTTCTGCTTTCGGTGCGCCATATTTCATCTCTGTGTCACTCAAGACTTTGCTGCCGTATGCAATGGGACGGAGAACTGTTCTTCCGTTCCATTCTTGCTCTTGATGCAAGATTCCTGAGATGGCCACCACCGATGCGTCTGTGTCAAGAACATACATGCCCTTTTCTGTAGGCATGCCCAGCACTGGCGCTTCGCACAGTTCCCGCTTTATGTTCTCGAAAGCAACCTGTGCCTCATCGTTCTATTCGAACTTTTTCCCTTTGTTGCGCATCAGCTTCTGCATCGGATACACTTTGTCTGCATATCCTTTGATAAATTCACGGTAATAGTTGGCAAACCCCAGGAAGCTCATTAGCTGTGTGTCCATCCTCGGAGCCTTCCATGTCAGCACAGCTTCTACTGCTTCCGGATCTGGCCTCACACCATGCCTGTCCACCATTCTTCCCAGGTACTTGATCGAATCCCTCAGGATTTCACATTTTGATGGTTTGCACTTCAAGCCTGCTCTTTTCATACATCCGAAGACCTCATCGAGCCGATCAATGTGATCCTCCAGGGTCGGTGTCGCTATGACTACGTCATCCACGTAGCACATCAAGAGATTCCCGTACTTTTTGGTCACTCCTGTCAAAGCCTGAGCCATCAGCCTTTGAAAAGTTGCTGTTGCATTGCATAAGCCGAAGGGCATCCTCTTCCACTGGTACAACCCCAATTCGCACGCGAATCCGGTTTTCTCTCTGTCCTTCTTTCGCAGAGGAACCTGCCAGAAGGCAGAACCCAAGTCCAATGTGGTGAAGAACTTTGCATCACCAAGTTTGGATAGGCTCTCGTCTATTCGCGGTATCGGGTACGCATCTTTAATCGTTACCGCGTTCAAGTAACGAAAGTCGCAACAAAATCTAAGCTGCCCCCCTTTCTTTTTCGCCATGACTACCCCGCAAGCCCACGGCGATTTCGAGGGTTCTATCATGTCGTATTCAAGCAACATTTCTATTTCCGCTCGGCACGCTTCCGATTTATGTGGCGTCATTCGCCTTGCGCCTTCCCTATGGGGGATGGCGCCTTCTTCTAGTTCGATTTCGTGTTCGACGAAATTACAGCAACCGATATCCGCCTTATGTTTTGAAAATACATCAGCGTTCCGATTTAGGAGGTCCCGCAATTTTTCGAAATCTCCCTCACCTATTTTCCCTTTTAAATGTTCTATCTCTGGCAAAACCGGTTTGTCAGATTCTAATTCATATGACGAGGGGCGTTCCGGAAAATTCGAGCAGCTTGATAAGCCGTCGTCCGTTTCGGATTTCATTGAAAACAATTTACGAATAGATTTTAATTCATCAATCCTCTTTAAAATTTTATCTTTATTGGCATGATAAGGACAGTCTTTCACACTATATTTCTTCAAGTTTTGTGTCTCTTCATAGTCGGTCCTCATCGGCAATGCGTAACCAAGCTTCTTTCCACGCTGGATTGAAACCGTGGTGTCCAGTGTGTTCAACAACACACTGACACACAGTCCGTTTCGCGTTACCGAGAAGCTCCGGCCTAAAATCACCGAACTCTGACTATTTGGATTCGGTACTAAGCAAACCTGTTTACTATCACTTAACGAATTTAAATTTCTCATTCTAAAAATCGCTACTACTGCTTGTCCTGGTTGTAATTTTACTTTTCTATCCAAAAAAACTGGTACCTTATTCTCGTCTGTTATTATCCTATTAATTGGTCTCTTAACATACTTTCGGTCCGGGTTTCTAATCCGTATTAGACCGTTGTTCAAGTCAATCATCACGTCAAAGTTCCTGACAAAATCTCTGCCCAAGATGAATTGGTCGGCGTCGTCCAGATTCTCTACCACCAGGAAGCTCATCCAAAGGTCTCGTCCTCCCATGTGAAGGACCGTTATCGGTGTTCTTCCGGCTACGTAGATGGCTCCTCTATTTGCGGCGGCCAGTCGGAGGTTCGTAGGAATCAGATCCTCCCATGTGAAGCCCATTCTTTCCCAAGTTTTTATCGGCATCACACTCACCACCGCTCCTGTGTCCAGAAGCCCTGTGACTCCGATTTTTGTTCCGTTGGTGTCGAGCAGGTGTGCTGTCACATCTGCTTCATATCCAATGTGTACCGCGTCTTGTTCCATCATGGCGTCATGGCCTATCCTGCGGACTTTGAGTTCCTCTTCACCCAAATAGATCTGCCCTATTTGGTCATCATCTGTTGTTACATAAGTCCTGGTGTAGATACTGATCCCATCCACGTTCAGCATCACTTGATACGGCCCATAGACTTCTAGGTAGCGTCCATGAAGTTTCTTCATGCGAGGGCCACCCGTCGTTAGTAGTGCTCGCACAGCTCTCGACTCAGTGCGTGGCTCCACCTGCCTCAGATAATCTGCATATGTGTCCAAATGCATTAAAGTGAACTCTGATGGTTCACTCAAATTTCTTATTACCTGGTGTCCAGCCACTGAGATTATCGACTGTATCTTCTTTCCCTGCGGCGCCATGCCGAACCTCTTACCGGAGATCACTTTAAGTTTCATATCTAAACTGCTTGGTGTTTTCGTCTCCTCGAACTCCATTGCCTCGAAGGTATTCAGTTGCTCCTGAAGCTTTTCATTTTCCAGTTCAAGTTTCACTTTTTGTTCGATCTCTTTCGTCACCAATTCCTGCTGTACTCTATTTAGAGCATCCTTTGCGGCTGCCTTATAATCGATCTTGAAGTCATCGGCCGCAGTTGCTGGTTCCGGTTCACGTGCTTCTTCTGTTACTGCTTGCATTTTCTTTGCCGCCAGCTCTTGAGGTTTGTCCTTTCTGCGTGCCTCCGCTTCACTCAAAAGTCGAGCCTTGCTGGCTTTCACTCCTGACAAAGTTTCTTCATGTCTTGGATGCTTGATGTCTGCCACTGCATCCCAGAATTGCCGACAATCTGATTTAAAATGACCTTCCAAGTTGCAAAAGAAACACCTCGGGCCGAATTTCGCAATTACTCCTCTCATGAAATCCTCATGGTCCAACTCTGACGCATCTTCGTCCTCGAGGCTAAAGCCTATTGCTTTCATGCCTTGTTTGTAAGCTGGGCATGCTGACACATGATGGTCAGTTGAACTACAATTAGCACAAGAGCGTCTCTTGTCCATATCGTCCCTCGGTTTGTACCAATTGTTCCCTTGGTTCGCTGGTCCGTTGTTAAAATTGCCATAATTGTTCTTGTAATATCCAGATCTCGAAGGAGGTTTCAACAATAGATACTCTTTTGATTTGAGCCTCAACTCCTCCGGTGTTGGCGCATTAGTTATTAGTGGTGTGTAATGCGTTGCTAGCATCGTACGAAGTTCATCATTTTTCACACCATCGATGAATTTTGAGGCTACGGCCAGGTTCATCCTTCGGTTTGACTCATCCGGTTGGCTGCATCTTCTCAGCATTTCCAAATCATCGAGAAACTTGTCTATGGTTTCATCTTCCCGTTGCCTCCGTTTCTCAAAGCGCATCATCGCCTGGTGCCCCTGCACCCCTGATCCGAAACGGTTTAACAAGATTTCGAAGATTTTCTCTGCAGTGTCACGTTGATACTGTTTCTTGGCCATGACACAGTTCAGGGCTGTCCCTTCCAAGTTGCTGGTGAGCGCGCTGCATTCCTGTCTCTCAGACAAGTCTTCTTCCTCGAAATGCAGCTTCATTACCTCTATCCAGGTATCAATACAGCCATCAGATTCGTCTTTGTAGCATCTTGGCTTCTTAAAGACTCTTCTGGACTTTTCACTGCGTTCATTGGTTCTAGATAACCGCGTCAGGAATGTCTCCAAAGACCTGTTCAGGGGTTCAAATGCTGTGGCCATTGCCGTAGCATCCCTTGAGTGTCCCGCTTGAGTGTCCTCACACCTCGTCGAAGGCTCTGTGTGCGGTGCATCCCTGCAATCCGAATCGCCGTAAGCGTTTCCCGCTTGGCCCACGTGACTCCTCCTCGGGCTCGCATGCCCCCTGTTGGCGGAATCACTTCTCCCAGTCGCATGTGTGCCTTGCGTTGGTCGTTCGTTAGAGGTTTGTCTGTTCCCCGTTGAATTTGCTCTACTGTTCGGGACCCATGCTGCATTACCCCTTGTGGCATAGCCTGATGAACTGCCCCTGCCTCTAGTGGATCCATACATTTTCCTCTTTTGATGTTCATTGAAGTTCACTTTCGGTTCCCTGCTGGGACCTCCCGAATTCGGTTCTCCTTCTTTTGGTCCACTCTTGCTGCTTAGTAGCCCGTCCAACCTATCCATGATAGCCTGAGTTCGCCTCTCCATCATCGCATCTATCTTTGTGTCAAGAGACCCAAGAGACTGCTCTTGCTGAATTCTTAACTTCTCCATGTCGGCTCTTAAGCGTAACTCCCTCTGTTCCGCCTCTCTTGTCATTCGTGACAAGTTCCTCGTCATATGTTCATCCGTTCTCTCTTTCAAGCGTTTTTCGCTCCTGTCAACTTCTTGCCTGTTGCGGTTTATTTCTTCCCGCAGCCTTTCTCTCTCAATGTGAACTGCTCTTTCTAGTTCACTCATCCTTATTGACATTTGCTCGTTTTGTCCTCCTAAACTGTCCACTATGTTGTTTAAGGCTTCCTCTAGTGCTGCCCCGTTATCCACCAGTGGCGTTACTAGTGGTGGTGTAACCCTGTCGGTCCCAGGTAACTTCGTGCTTGTCGAGATCCGGGCCTTGACTCGCTGCCTCAACGTCTTTTCATTGTTTGTTTCGGGGTCATTTAACGCGTTGCCGAGCCCTCTGGTTCTATTCTCACCAGGTTCTTGCTCCGAACTTGCCCTCATCGTGAAGTATTTTGACTGGCCTGGTGTGTTTGCTTCTTTGCTTATAGTTGTCACTACACCAAATTTGTCCGTGGCTCCAGTCTCTCTTCCGACGTGTGCCTCACTCTCTTGGACTGAACTATTGAGGCTGACTTGAGATCCATAGTCCCCTTGCTCCTCTTCATCTTCTTCCTCCTGGGACTCACCATCGTTGCCTGCTCCTCCCCCCATGCTAAATGGATAGATGTTCCCGAAGGTGTTCTTCATTCTTTCTGAGAATGATGATGACGTTGTTTGTTTCCCAGTTCCGCTTGCCATCATAGTGTTGTCTGTCGGAGATCTTCTCGTTGCCGCTACCTCAGTTGAGATGTCGGACAGTTCCGACATCTCCTCTCGATCCAATGTCCCGGTGGAAGTGGCAAAATCATGGCCTTGTTCTACCGGGGTAGATTCACTCGCCAGCCTTCTGCCTCTCCCTTCCAGTTTATTTACTTCCTGGTTGTCATTCATGGTGTGGTCCGTATTGACCTCCACTTCTAACGGTTCTCTTCGCTCTTCTGAGGTCTTTTGACTTCTCGTTTCAACCATCCTGCCTGAAACCGTCCCCCTTTTGTCAGACCGGGATCGCTTGATCCAATCCACAAAAGGATCGGTCATCGTTTTTCTTTGCTTTTCATATTTCATCTCTGTGTCACTCAAGACTTTGCTGCCGTATGCAATGGGACGGAGAACTGTTCTTCCGTTCCATTCTTGCTCTTGATGCAAGATTCCTGAGATGGCCACCACCGATGCGTCTGTGTCAAGAACATACATGCCCTTTTCTGTAGGCATGCCCAGCACTGGCGCTTCGCACAGTTCCCGCTTTATGTTCTCGAAAGCAACCTGTGCCTCATCGTTCTATTCGAACTTTTTCCCTTTGTTGCGCATCAGCTTCTGCATCGGATACACTTTGTCTGCATATCCTTTGATAAATTCACGGTAATAATTGGCAAACCCCAGGAAGCTCATTAGCTGTGTGTCCATCCTCGGAGCCTTCCATGTCAGCACAGCCTCTACTGCTTCCGGATCTGGCCTCACACCATGCCTGTCCACCATTCTTCCCAGGTACTTGATCGAATCCCTCAGGATTTCACATTTTGATGGTTTGCACTTCAAGCCTGCTCTTTTCATACATCCGAAGACCTCATCGAGCCGATCAATGTGATCCTCCAGGGTCGGTGTCGCTATGACTACGTCATCCACGTAGCACATCAAGAGATTCCCGTACTTTTTGGTCACTCCTGTCAAAGCCTGAGCCATCAGCCTTTGAAAAGTTGCTGTTGCATTGCATAAGCCGAAGGGCATCCTCTTCCACTGGTACAACCCCAATTCGCACGCGAATCCGGTTTTCTCTCTGTCCTTCTTTCGCAGAGGAACCTGCCAGAAGGCAGAACCCAAGTCCAATGTGGTGAAGAACTTTGCATCACCAAGTTTGGATAGGCTCTCGTCTATTCGCGGTATCGGGTACGCATCTTTAATCGTTACCGCGTTCAAGTAACGAAAGTCGCAACAAAATCTAAGCTGCCCCCTTTCTTTTTCGCCATGACTACCCCGCAAGCCCACGGCGATTTCGAGGGTTCTATCATGTCGTATTCAAGCAACATTTCTATTTCCGCTCGGCACGCTTCCGATTTATGTGGCGTCATTCGCCTTGCGCCTTCCCTATGGGGGACGGCGCCTTCTTCTAGTTCGATTTCGTGTTCGACGAAATTACAGCAACCGATATCCGCCTTATGTTTTGAAAATACATCAGCGTTCCGATTTAGGAGGTCCCGCAATTTTTCGAAATCTCCCTCACCTATTTTCCCTTTTAATGTTCTATCTCTGGCAAAACCGGTTTGTCAGATTCTAATTCATATGACGAGGGGCGTTCCGGAAAATTCGAGCAGCTTGATAAGCCGTCGTCCGTTTCGGATTTCATTGAAAACAATTTACGAATAGATTTTAATTCATCAATCCTCTTTAAAATTTTATCTTTATTGGCATGATAAGGACAGTCTTTCACACTATATTTCTTCAAGTTTTGTGTCTCTTCATAGTCGGTCCTCATCGGCAATGCGTAACCAAGCTTCTTTCCACGCTGGATTGAAACCGTGGTGTCCAGTGTGTTCAACAACACACTGACACACAGTCCGTTTCGCGTTACCGAGAAGCTCCGGCCTAAAATAACCGAACTCTGACTATTTGGATTCGGTACTAAGCAAACCTGTTTACTATCACTTAACGAATATAAATTTCCCATTCTAAAAATCGCTACTACTGCTTGTCCTGGTTGTAATTTTACTTTTCTATCCAAAAAAACTGGTACCTTATTCTCGTCTGTTATTATCCTATTAATTGGTCTCTTAACATACTTTCGGTCCGGGTTTCTAATCCGTATTAGACCGTTGTTCAAGTCAATCATCACGTCAAAGTTCCTGACAAAATCTCTGCCCAAGATGAATTGGTCGGCGTCGTCCAGATTCTCTACCACCAGGAAGCTCATCCAAAGGTCTCGTCCTCCCATGTGAAGGACCGTTATCGGTGTTCTTCCGGCTACGTAGATGGCTCCTCTATTTGCGGCGGCCAGTCGGAGGTTCGTAGGAATCAGATCCTCCCGTGTGAAGCCCATTCTTTCCCAAGTTTTTATCGGCATCACACTCACCACCGCTCCTGTGTCCAGAAGCCCTGTGACTCCGATTTTTGTTCCGTTGGTGTCGAGCAGGTGTGCTGTCACATCTGCTTCATATCCAATGTGTACCGCGTCTTGTTCCATCATGGCGTCATGGCCTATCCTGCGGACTTTGAGTTCCTCTTCACCCAAATAGATCTGCCCTATTTGGTCATCATCTGTTGTTACATAAGTCCTGGTGTAGATACTGATCCCATCCACGTTCAGCATCACTTGATACGGCCCATAGACTTCTAGGTAGCGTCCATGAAGTTTCTTCATGCGAGGGCCACCCGTCGTTAGTAGTGCTCGCACAGCTCTCGACTCAGTGCGTGGCTCCACCTGCCTCAGATAATCTGCATATGTGTCCAAATGCATTAAAGTGAACTCTGATGGTTCACTCAAATTTCTTATTACCTGGTGTCCAGCCACTGAGATTATCGACTGTATCTTCTTTCCCTGCGGCGCCATGCCGAACCTCTTACCGGAGATCACTTTAAGTTTCATATCTAAACTGCTTGGTGTTTTCGTCTCCTCGAACTCCATTGCCTCGAAGGTATTCAGTTGCTCCTGAAGCTTTTCATTTTCCAGTTCAAGTTTCACTTTTTGTTCGATCTCTTTCGTCACCAATTCCTGCTGTACTCTATTTAGAGCATCCTTTGCGGCTGCCTTATAATCGATCTTGAAGTCATCGGCCGCAGTTGCTGGTTCCGGTTCACGTGCTTCTTCTGTTACTGCTTGCATTTTCTTTGCCGCCAGCTCTTGAGGTTTGTCCTTTCTGCGTGCCTCCGCTTCACTCAAAAGTCGAGCCTTGCTGGCTTTCACTCCTGACAAAGTTTCTTCATGTCTTGGATGCTTGATGTCTGCCACTGCATCCCAGAATTGCCGACAATCTGATTTAAAATGACCTTCCAAGTTGCAAAAGAAACACCTCGGGCCGAATTTCGCAATTACTCCTCTCATGAAATCCTCATGGTCCAACTCTGACGCATCTTCGTCCTCGAGGCTAAAGCCTATTGCTTTCATGCCTTGTTTGTAAGCTGGGCATGCTGACACATGATGGTCAGTTGAACTACAATTAGCACAAGAGCGTCTCTTGTCCATATCGTCCCTCGGTTTGTACCAATTGTTCCCTTGGTTCGCTGGTCCGTTGTTAAAATTGCCATAATTGTTCTTGTAATATCCAGATCTCGAAGGAGGTTTCAACAATAGATACTCTTTTGATTTGAGCCTCAACTCCTCCGGTGTTGGCGCATTAGTTATTAGTGGTGTGTAATGCGTTGCTAGCATCGTACGAAGTTCATCATTTTTCACACCATCGATGAATTTTGAGGCTACGGCCAGGTTCATCCTTCGGTTTGACTCATCCGGTTGGCTGCATCTTCTCAGCATTTCCAAATCATCGAGAAACTTGTCTATGGTTTCATCTTCCCGTTGCCTCCGTTTCTCAAAGCGCATCATCGCCTGGTGCCCCTGCACCCCTGATCCGAAACGGTTTAACAAGATTTCGAAGATTTTCTCTGCAGTGTCACGTTGATACTGTTTCTTGGCCATGACACAGTTCAGGGCTGTCCCTTCCAAGTTGCTGGTGAGCGCGCTGCATTCCTGTCTCTCAGACAAGTCTTCTTCCTCGAAATGCAGCTTCATTACCTCTATCCAGGTATCAATACAGCCATCAGATTCGTCTTTGTAGCATCTTGGCTTCTTAAAGACTCTTCTGGACTTTTCACTGCGTTCATTGGTTCTAGATAACCGCGTCAGGAATGTCTCCAAAGACCTGTTCAGGGGTTCAAATGCTGTGGCCATTGCCGTAGCATCCCTTGAGTGTCCCGCTTGAGTGTCCTCACACCTCGTCGAAGGCTCTGTGTGCGGTGCATCCCTGTCATCCGAATCGCCGTAAGCGTTTCCCGCTTGGCCCACGTGACTCCTCCTCGGGCTCGCATGCCCCCTGTTGGCGGAATCACTTCTCCCAGTCGCATGTGTGCCTTGCGTTGGTCGTTCGTTAGAGGTTTGTCTGTTCCCCGTTGAATTTGCTCTACTGTTCGGGACCCATGCTGCATTACCCCTTGTGGCATAGCCTGATGAACTGCCCCTGCCTCTAGTGGATCCATACATTTTCCTCTTTTGATGTTCATTGAAGTTCACTTTCGGTTCCCTGCTGGGACCTCCCGAATTCGGTTCTCCTTCTTTTGGTCCACTCTTGCTGCTTAGTAGCCCGTCCAACCTATCCATGATAGCCTGAGTTCGCCTCTCCATCATCGCATCTATCTTCGTGTCAAGAGACCCAAGAGACTGCTCTTGCTGAATTCTTAACTTCTCCATGTCGGTTCTTAAGCGTAACTCCCTCTGTTCCGCCTCTCTTGTCATTCGTGACAAGTTCCTCGTCATATGTTCATCCGTTCTCTCTTTCAAGCGTTTTTCGCTCCTGTCAACTTCTTGCCTGTTGCGGTTTATTTCTTCCCGCAGCCTTTCTCTCTCAATGTGAACTGCTCTTTCTAGTTCACTCATCCTTATTGACATTTGCTCGTTTTGTTCTCCTAAACTGTCCACTATGTTGTTTAAGGCTTCCTCTAGTGCTGCCCCGTTATCCACCAGTGGCGTTACTAGTGGTGGTGTAACCCTGTCGGTCCCAGGTAACTTCGTGCTTGTCGAGATCCGGGCCTTGACTCGCTGCCTCAACGTCTTTTCATTGTTTGTTTCGGGGTCATTTAACGCGTTGCCGAGCCCTCTGGTTCTATTCTCACCAGGTTCTTGCTCCGAACTTGCCCTCATCGTGAAGTCTTTTGACTGGCCTGGTGTGTTTGCTTCTTTGCTTATAGTTGTCACTACACCAAATTTGTCCGTGGCTCCAGTCTCTCTTCCGACGTGTGCCTCACTCTCTTGGACTGAACTATTGAGGCTGACTTGAGATCCATAGTCCCCTTGCTCCTCTTCATCTTCTTCCTCCTGGGACTCACCATCGTTGCCTGCTCCTCCTCCCATGCTAAATGGATAGATGTTCCCGAAGGTGTTCTTCATTCTTTCTGAGAATGATGATGACGTTGTTTGTTTCCCAGTTCCGCTTGCCATCATAGTGTTGTCTGTCGGAGATCTTCTCGTTGCCGCTACCTCAGTTGAGATGTCGGACAGTTCCGACATCTCCTCTCGATCCAATGTCCCGGTGGAAGTGGCAAAATCATGGCCTTGTTCTACCGGGGTAGATTCACTCGCCAGCCTTCTGCCTCTCCCTTCCAGTTTATTTACTTCCTGGTTGTCATTCATGGTGTGGTCCGTATTGACCTCCACTTCTAACGGTTCTCTTCGCTCTTCTGAGGTCTTTTGACTTCTCGTTTCAACCATCCTGCCTGAAACCGTCCCCCTTTTGTCAGACCGGGATCGCTTGATCCAATCCACAAAAGGATCGGTCATCGTTTTTCTTTGCTTTTCAGGTATGAATTTCCTAGAGCTATTACCTCGTTTTGGTATCCTTGACTTGTCTAAGCTCATTCTCTATTTGTCACTTTCCTATGCCTACTCTTGACTCAATTGCTAGAGACCTTATAGTTTTATTAACAATAATAATGACACAACACAATAAATTTCACCAGATTCTATTAAATAGTGACCACGAATCCCTGTATGTTGTCAGAGTACAGTTTGTATAAAATTTATTCACACTGACCGTTTATCGGTCCAAAGATCTGGAAACTAGCACAATATGATGTTATCAGTCAATTTAAAAGATAGTGTATTCACTACCTAATCAAGCACAGTTTACGTTGATTTAAAATCAAAAACAAAAATATATATTGAAACAATATGAATGTATATATAAAAAAGCGTATGTGTCTTGTACTCTTAGTCGGTCGCAGTACAATAGTCGAACCTGTCTTTTAAAGAAAAAGCTTTCCCTGCTTGGTGCTGCACCAAACAGACAAAACTTTGAAGGCAGTAATTTTCTCAAGTGGGCGTCTATTGCACCCACCGAGTACTGTGTTACCTATCTGCCTTCGGACTGCCCGAGCTAGACCTACTAAAATCCTCAGGGCAGTCACTTTTCCCAAAAACGTATTATGTTTCAATCCACACCAATGAGTCACGCTCTTTTTAATTTAGACTTAGTGTCATCCGAGTTCGGACCTGTTTTGTATTAGTCTGGTTCTTTTTGAAAGGCAAGTTACCAGTGCAGTCACTGATACCTAGCCTGTGTATTAATAACCTAATACCTCTCGCTTTTTAGTCTTTCTTTCGTTTACCTAAGTCCTTAATAAAATAATACCCCTCCGGATTGGCACAAATAGGACCCTTCCGGACTGTTTGAATATTGACCCCTCCGGATTGGGACCCCTCCGAATTAGCAACTATAAGACCCCTCCGGATTCGGACCCCTCCGGTTTTGTGGAAAGTAGACCCCTCCGGATTCGGAGCCCTTAGCTCTGTCAAAGTAGCTTTTCGTAGTTTTCTTAATTTCAGCTTATACCCCTCCGGATACGTTCTGCGTTGCTCTTATGCTGTTTGAATTAACTGGGAAGGGTATAGGATCCTTTCCTAGACCCCTCCGGATTGAAGTTAAGGCACTTATTTGACAATTCACACTAACGGTGAAGGGTCTTATCACTTGCCTAATTTCGACTCTATTATGGTTGTCTTGTGCCTTCAGCCCTCCCTTCTTGTTTAGAACTGTCCTAAGTTACTTAGTTCAATCGCTATCAACTTTTGGTAGGGGTATAAAGGTTTTTCAGAAAAATTTATAAAACGTGAATGGTGTACCCCTCCGGATTTGTGTAACTTGCTAAAAACAATCTCAAAAAATTTTCACGCTCGTTTTTCCGAAAAATTTCTGATCCTATTAGTAAGCTCAGCTAATTTCTGATCTATTGGTACCAAGATCAACTCGATATGCTCAGTAGTTCCAAAGTTATTAACCAAAACGTCTTTTTTCCAAACTCAAAAAAATTTTTCTCTTATAGGTTCCGCCTAACTTTTTCCGCAAATCTGGTCCTTTCGACCTAAAAATTATTGATCCGAGCTCAGAAGGCCTGTACTCTTCTAGTTCAATGCAAAAGACCCGATCTAAAACGCTATTGTAGAAAAAATTTGCGAAAAACTATGCTACCTGGACCCCTCCGGATTGATGAATCCACCAAATCAAACACGTTATGTTCGATTTCTCTGCAACCCGGAAGGCTTTCGGGTAGCGAATTTTAAAACTTGTAGATTCACTAGTGGACGTTGTACGAACAACTATTTTTACTGTCCTACCTCAAAAATTTCAAAAAATTTTCTAAATTTTTAGTGTTCCGTTTTCTCAAAAATCACGAAATTTCAGTTTTCGGTACCAAAATAGTTCCAACCACCTTCGAACTTAACTTAACCGGTTCTACCTATTATGGTAGTGCAGTTACGATGTAACACACTAACTTAGCGCTTTTTTCCGTTTCAAAAAATTTTGATATCTCAAAAATCGCGACTTGTGGGGGGATCAAATATCGCAATTTTGATCCTAAAAACCGGTCTGTTTTCGTTGTTTTTGACTGAAAATCGATATAAGACTATTAATATAGGCTATATAAGTAATAATATTAGTAATACTATACCCCTCCGGGTCTGTTTAATATCCGAATTAGGGTGCTTAACTCGGATATTCGCAGTTCGGTGAAGGGTCACTACAGTGCAGCACTGTCGAGCCCCCCACGGATTACTATCTTACTTTTTGTACCAAAAGGGATACAAAACTTGTTAACGATACCCAACAGTCGATTGTTGTTGTCGTTGAGCCCCTTCTTGTTGCTCCTTGTACTGCTTGCCGGATCGGTCTTCACCCAAGACCCTTCCGAATTGAGCGCAAATCAGCTGACACCTCCGGACTGAGCGCAATTTATCATTAACGTGCTTAAATGCTCAAATAACCCTACAGTACAAGCCTCACAAACGGGCCTCAAAATTGATCGTAACGATTCTGACTGATATAAATGCCTGTAACAACAATATATCTATCAACAACAAACGGGGGGGTTGAATCACATCTTGTCTGGGGGGATGATTTCTACTGATTTTTTACTTTTTTACTGTTTTTGGTTTTTTCGGTTATTTTTTTATGTTTTTTGTTTTTCTTGGGTACTATACTACTTTTTGTTTGGTTTTACTTATATCTTTAAGTGTTTTTGGTCACCAACCACTCAGGGGACGAGGGGACGGCCGATCCCCCCACCCTTCCTGGTTCGTGAATTTTCGGTCTTAACTAGGTTAAAAAACTATTCACGGCAATTCGGAAGGCCTCCGCGTTCCGAACTACCCTTCCGCTCCGGCGGTTTAGGCCTATTAAGGGCGTTAATGTGAGCATCCGCTCGGCGCGGAGTGCTCGTTAACGGTTCTGCCGGTCATGATGTTAAAAAAGAATAACACCCAGGAGCGCCACAAAAACATACATGTAACATTCGCCCGGAAGATACATATCGACGGATAACAAAACTAAGTCTTAAGACGACTGGCTAGCGTCTAAACAGAGCTTTGCATGTTTTTCACCGTCTCTACCAAGCCAGTACTTTTCGGTGGTCTTTCTTACATCGGGTCGACAAAAACGTTACTGCTCTCCGGCTTCGACCAGAACGCTCAAATTAACTGAATTACATGCAAAAATAGTGAGCTCATGGCTGGGTCTCAGTATCCCCAGACCACGAGGTCACTCCTAAAACCAGGGCTACTACTTATTATATTACTATTGTTTTTGTTCAGTAGATAAAAATCATCATCTCCATCGAAGATGGATCAACCCTTTCCCCCCAACTCCTAGCTTCTCATCCTTATCAAAATGAATCCAGTTGTTAATTAAATTCAATTCAGGACATGACAAGAAGCTAAAAGGTTATATAAAAGGCTAAAAGTTCCAGTCCCGAAACCCTTCCGGATTCTTGAATCCAGTGAATCAAGCTCCTTAAGTTCAATTTCACGCCAATCCGGAAGGCTGGTTCTCACCCTTCACCGTTGTTGGCAACGGCCTTGCAACTATTGTAGCAGCACAATAGTTGCAACTTGGAACGTTCTCTGCTATTTTAGTTCGTTGTCGTTTTTCTTTAATCTCGATTTTCGTTCTGTTCGCAATCACAGATAAAGTTGTTCTCTTTTTTCACTCGTTTGTTGTTAAAAATGGCCTTTTCAGCATTTCTCCGAAATGTGACGTCATCATTCGAATTTTTGAAAATTTAAAATACTAGAATATTCTAGCCCTCACCGTTTGGCTAAACGTTCCAATAACGTCGCTAATCCTTCGAAATCATCAACTCGGAAGGCTTACTGCTAAAAATTCGAAGCCTGCATAAATTGCATTTTTCACATTCTGGTCGAATGTCACACTACGAGTCTATCATATACTTATATAAAGCTGCGCTTTTGTTCCTTTGGCTCTAAATAAAAAAGTTTTTTATGTAGTTTTATCGTTTATAGTGCCGAGTACACAGGGTTCCTCGGTACACCCTGGGTTCCTGCCCTGGGTTCCTCGGTACACGTGCACAAGTTCTTACAAAGCTTATTCAAAAAAATCTCAGTGCTGGGGCCGGCGTCATCCTGAACTTCAACAGATATTGGTTGAAAAAATATCCATAATTAATTTCAATCTCTGAGATCTAAAAACCAACCAAATATGCGGTATTAAGGGGCTCACACATCGTTCAACCTGTTGCATTTGAAACCTGTGGAGGCATGTTCTCAGACTCGCTCGGGTTCCTTGCCAGTATTGGCGAAAGAAAAACCAAGGCAACAGAAGAGCAGAGAGCTACGGTTTTTCTAAGCCAAAGACTGAGTGTAGTGGTACAGAAAGGAAGTGCGGCATGTTTTCGAGAAACTCTGTCGGAACGCTGACAACCCTTTGGGAAAAGATTTTAAACGCTGAGCGGGAATTTACCAATTTGATACATACAGATGGTTAAACTTATTAAACAGTTTCATGTTAAATGGCATCGGTCTTGTGTGGAGTATCTCCAATGGGAGATTTTTAGAGACAAGACCCTGTATGTTATGAAAGCGCACGTCTTCAAAACATCCAAGACGAAACACTTATTGATTGCTGACTCGCAGGCGAGGAGACTAGTGTTCCCGAACTTCAACATTCTGTCAATTCCTGGTGGTAGGATCTTTCACGTACAGATTCATTTACCAACGAAAGGTCAGTACGAAATAGTCTGTTTATTTGTGGGCGGAAACGACACTTTCAACGGTACCCAACCCTCCGCACGCGATCCCGAAGACATTGGAAAAGAGTTAGCAAAACTTTCTAAGCAACTATCCCATCTGTGCGAAAGGGTATACGTGTTAGGCATCCCCCCACGAGTTGATAAATTGACCAACGACATAACAGATCGCCATCTCGAGGTAGACAAAGTTATTCAGCGCGAGGCCATAGGAGATACTTGGGTCTATAGAAGTATTAAACGGGAAATATACTGTGAAGCCGATATCGCAAACGATGACGTTCACATAACCCAAGAATCCCTGAGAGGTCTTCGAACAATCCTGACAAACAACGTTCTGCGATCAAAGTGGTCTTTGGAAACGTCCCGAGACAAGCACCCAGAAGTATTTTACTGCAGTCAGTGGTGCAATTGCGGAACCTACAATTGCGGAACCTGCCTTTTTAAGTAAGTTTATAGCTCTCGGAACCCCAATACGGGTTCCACTGTTATAGACTTGCTAATTTTTCTATCTTTAAGTCATCTCAAGCTCTCGGAACTCCTAATGGGTTCCACGGCGAGAGGTGACTTCTCATCTAAATACCGCTACCAGCTGGTAGCCCGATAGTAAATCACAACAAAACATATCCCCCCAAAAAAACCCATTCAAACAGCCCCAAATAAATGAGTTCTTAAATGGAAAATAACAAAAGATGCAAAACATGCTCAAAACTCATAAAAAAAAGAGACGCAGTATATAACTGTGTGTCATGTGGCAAAAGTATGCACATGACTACAAACTGTACAGACTTGCCAGAAAATGCCATAAACGTATTGAAACAACTGAACAAGAAAGTTCTTCTGTTATGTAACAGATGTGTGGGAAATAACCAGAAGGATGCAATTATTAATACTAAACATGCGATTGAAAGCACTCAAAAAATACAAACAATCGAAGAAGGCATCAAAGAACTCAAGGAAGCAATGATTGAAATCAAATCAAAAATGCAACAAAAACAAGTTGCGCAAGAAGCGAAAAAACCCACACCCAAAAACGGGAAAACATCCCAAAAAGAATACGACGGCATAGGCATAAGAGGCATTTCCGAGTCAGAGGCAACAGACGCCAGGTCAAGAGCAGACGAAGATATGCAAAAAGTGATTCATCTTCTTGATGTGATGGACGTCAAGTGCCCAATAAGTGATCTCAGAAGATTCGGAAAATACGCGGAAAATAAAAATCGTCAGTTAGTTCTAAGAGTCTCTGCGCCATGGGAGAAACGAAGAATCCTTCTTTCTCTACACAAGCTCAAAGGCTACGAACACAAAGTATTCATAAGCAAAGAGCTAACACCTGATGAACAGGAAATCGAAAACAACATGCTCAAAACAAGACGTGATCTCATTCAATCCGGAAAATTCGAGAGCACACAACTGCGACTAAGAATTCTAAAATTAATTAGAAAAACTGAAAACAGCTAGGTAGAGGTAAAACCCGATGACGATTCAGCCTGACTAACCCAAAAACAAAAACTGGTATCAACAATACTCACCTTTAATGTGAGAAGTTTCATAGAAATGTCACGGCGAACTTGTTTAGCAACTGCAATCTGTCTTTCAAATAAACCTGATATTTTATGCCTAACTGAAACATGGCTGACTGATGAAGTAAGATCCGAAACTTTTTTTATATCAGAATTCGAAATATACAGATGTGATCGACCATCCAAAAATTACCAGACGAAACATGGCGGGGTCTTAATTGCCATCAAAAACAACTCTAAACATCAACATGTACCGATAAACTCAAATATTGAACAAGTTACATTGAGACAAAAGGATTTCGAAAAAAAATCCTCTCTCATTTGCTGTGTTTATTGCCTACCAAAAGATAGTCCACATAGACCAACAGCCTTTTCTATTGTTGATTTTCTAACCAAAATTAGTGCAACTGCAAAAGACTTGAATTGTGAAAAAATAATGATAACTGGAGATATAAATTTTTCGAAAACTGACTGGAAAGCAATGACATCAGATGATCCCGAGGAAGATCTAATCCTTGAAATTTTAATTGATCACAATTTTGAACAAATATTGGCACCTGAAAAAGCAAAAAACTTAGATGTTTTCCTAGTCATTAACCCCTCTCTAATCATTAACTCATTCATTGAAGAAAATGTTAATAAAATGTATTCAATAGAAAATAAAAACCTCAGTGATCACAATGCCTTTACAACAGAAGTCAATCTGAACCAAAAGCTAATTGAAACAAAAAGTGATGACAAAGAAAAATATGCATTCAAAAGAGCAAATTGGAGTGCAATCAACACTACAATAATCAATAATCTCTTCACACCGTTTTGCTTTAGTAATTGCGATTTTTACTTGATCAATGGTACACCTGGCTTTGGTGAATTCTGAAAGAAAATATACCTAGAGTAACAGAACATAGAGCCACACTCCCCCCTGGATCACACCCCAATCTCCCACCTTATTAAGCGCAAAGAAACTTTACTTCGGAAACAACAATCCTGTCCGAAACCAGAAATTCTATCTAAAACTACAAACTTAGAAGAAAAAATAAAAATATCTGCTGATAAAGATCTGAAAAACTACGAATTAGAGATTTTTGCACCAAGAAAGTTTAGTACAATTCAGAAGTATTTGCGAAGCGTAAGAAGAGCACCTAGACTACCTTCGATAATGAAACTTAACGGCAAAAATTTTGAGACAGACAAAGAAAAATGCGATGCGTTTATTCAATTCTTCTGTAGTGTATTTACGAAAGCGGAACAAATAACCGAATTAAGTATCTTTGAAAAAGCAAAATACAACCAGGTCGAGATGAATAAGGACTGCATTGAGAAAATAATGCTCGAACTAGACATCAATAAAGCAACAGGTCCAGATAATTTGGGAAATCTTGTCTACACAAACTTAGCGAAAACAGTATCAAAATCAGTCCTCCTAATTTTTCAAACTTTTTTGAACAAAAGTATATTCCCAGAAACGTGGAAGTTAAGTGAAGTTGTCCCAATCTTCAAAGATGGTAACAAATGCGATATTAAAAGATACAGACCGATAAGTTTACTATGCTGCATCTCAAAATTTTTCGAAAAGGGGTTATTTGACTACATTTATGAAAGAGTGCGACATCAACTTCATAACTCTCAATATGGTTTTTGTAAAAAACGTTCAGCAATTACCCAACTCCTTGCTTACTTACATCAAGTATGTCTAAATTATGATGACCAAACGACCAAAAATATAACAGCGCTCTATCTAGATTTTGAAAAAGTTTTTGACTGCTTTCCGCTTCAACTTTTATTGCATAAATTGAAGTGTTATGGTTTTGGAGGAAAAGCAATTCAACTAATAGCCTCTTAATTATTTCTTCGAAAACAGTATGTGCGAATAAACAAATTAAAGTCTAAGATATGTTACGTAACAAGTGGTGTCCCTCAAGGTTCTCTATTGGGACCATTACTTTTCATACTATATATAAACGACTTACCAGATAACTTGAATCTAGTTGACTCTTTTGGACATACTGATGACTTTAAGGTTATAGCAACAACTCAAACAGAAATGAACTATGCCACTACGACAATTGAAAATTGGTGTAGTAAAAACCAAATGCTGACTGAAATATGTGATGAAGGGATTCCTGACTTTAACCTCGGTTACTATGATACTTTTGACCTTTTGATTACCCATTAAAATAAGAAAAAAAAGAACATACTGAAGGAACAAAAGCGCATCTATATATGAGTATATCAACATGATACAAAGCAAAATCGATTTCTACGAGGACCGAAACGTAAAGAGAAATCTTATAAGACTGATGTGTAATTTTTTCAAAGAAAACTGGACTAGAAATATTTGTGCCAGTCGGTCATATTTGGAAGTTTGACCTTGAGAAAACGTTAAGTCTTGATTTTGGGGTGAAATGCAATTTTCAAAAAATTCAAATTGAGCATGTCATGCTCAAGTTTCTCGCAACAACTAAAAATACCTGAAAAAAAAAGATCAGAAGAATCGAACTATAAGCGCGGGAAAGTAGTCAAAAATAGCAGCGGGAATTTTCCATAACAGAATTCGAACGAGATTAGAGCTGTCCTATTCTTGGCAGAAGACGGAAAGTGATCGCGAGTGGAGAAGATATAAATTAGAGAGGACCAGAGTGAACCTTCGGTGGAAAGGTGGACAGCTGAAACTGCCCAATGGTCCAGCCCAAAAATTTGTTTCTTGAGTTAAAACTTGCTTATTTCAAACTTCTCAAGTTAAACTTAATACCCAATCAATTCTAGAGTTGCTTTATGATTTATTTTCTCAATTCTAGAGGTCGTGTTGGTATGTGTGTACCTAATTTAGTTTTCTTGAGGGTGTTTTTTTTGTTATGTTGAACTAGGGAGAATTTTTAGGTTGATCCATCTGAAATGCATCAAAGGTCCACTGTCTAATAAAAAGTAACTATACATAAGGTTCCGACCCTGTTTTTAACGGCATTTGCGTATTTTAGGCAAATCAGCAACGTTGTACAGGTGCCCAAGTGTGGGGCGTCGTAAGGTTTTCAGATAGCTTTTGACATCAGCGGACCACTGTGAGAATTGACTGGAACAGGTGACCAGCGAAGTGGGAAAGTGGAAAACTGGTAGACTTGACCACTGGGAGACTTGATTGGAACAGGTGACCAGTCCAGGGGAATGTGTGACCAACCAACAGGTGACCAGCCAGCAGTGTGACCAAAGCAGAACAGAGCAAATAGAGGAAGGTACACAGAGGTGTTCTGCTTGGTCAACCGAGTATCGATAAAATCCACTTTACATTATAGGGTATAAGTGTAAAATTGAATAAGCAGATAACCACTGTTTTGAGGAAACGGTTTTACTTGAGCAGAGCTTGAAAACAGGTTCTACGGATTTTCTTTCGAGATGTTTAGCACCCATTGCTCTTAAGGTTAATTTTCGGCTTAAGTGGGGAGCTAGATAGGGGGAGGTTTGAAAGAGGTTGGCGGTTCAAAATTGTAAAAAAAGGTGGGACACATTTTAGTAACTATACAATCGATTTCGTCAATTTAGTTACATTAGTAGACCCAGAGTCTAGAACGATCCATCTATAGACTCAGAACAAGATATGCAACGCAAGCAGATCTAAATTTAAGGTAGGTAATCTGGTCGGGTCGGGTGGGGGAAACGAAAATTGACAATTACTGGACCCCAAAAGGAGAATACCCCATAAGATCGGTAGTAGGGGGGAGGAAAAACACGTGACAGTCAGGTACCAGACATTTTTCACAGAAGACGGCATAGGTCGCCTATGATTTTTAGGTATACTTATCTTTCTGGTTTTTGGTAATTCTCAAAATTTATATGTTTTTGTGGCAGATTTCAGAGAACTTTAACGATTCGGCTCAAATTATAGACTAACAAACAAGTTGTTTTTCGACTTGCATCGGATTGAAACAGGAAAAGCAATTTTAGGGTACTTACTAAAGAATATTTTGGTGAACGGATTTGGGTTTTGGGGATTATTATTTATACTAGAGCTCCAGAGTTGGTACTGGGATAGTGGATCAGGTATCCCAAAAATCGACATAGGTAACGGGGAAACGTTCAATCAGGCGAAGAAACACTTGAGCTACAAGGTGGGAGAAAGTACAGGAGTCTTGTCGGCAGTCTTGGGATAGTGATCCAAGTGACCCAACACTCAGTCTTGGGATGGTGATCTAACTGTCCCAACACTCAGTCTTGGGATAGTGATCTAACTGTCCCAACACTCAGTCTTGGGATAGTGATCTAAGTGTCCTAACACTTGGGTCTTGGGACAGTGATCGAAGAGTTCCAACACTTGAGCGAAGGGTCCTATGAGAGTTCAGAAAAGTTCTGGGACGGCAAAAAAGTGTATCAACACTTGAGCGAAGGGTCCTAGGAGAAATCAGAGAAGTCCTGGGACAGCAACGAAGTGTACCAACACCTAAGCGAAGGGTCCTATGGAGTTTAAAAAAGTCCTGGGACAGTAACGAAGTGTCCTAAAGGGTACATAAAACTACTAGAACCGTACTAGGACCGTACCAAAGTGTATCAAGACCACATCGAAGTATCCCAACACTTGAGCGAAGGGTCCTAGGAGAGTACCAAGAAATCCTGGGACAGTACTCAAGCATCCCAAAACTAGAACAAAGGGTCCCAAGGCCTGAAACTGATTTAGACTCAAAACTGATTTAGACTAATTCGACTGGTTTTAATTTTTTAAACATTAGGGAATCTTGTTATAATTTCAATCAGATTTTACAATAGGAACTTGTAAATATTACAATTGTTGATAAAGAAAATAAAGAGTATGGTCAGCACAAGCAACAAGGAACAGAAGGCGAAAGAAAAAACCATGGAAGAACAAAGCATACCAGCAAAAGAGACTGAAATAGAAAAACCAGATGGAATGGAACGGAGGGAAACAGAGTCAACACCGATGCCAAATACAGAAGAACAGGAAAAGAACACCATAGAGTTTTCACCAATAGGCAATGGAGGAGAAGCGACCAACACACCGGAGACGATAAAAGACGACTCACAAACGAAGAGAATGTCATTCACCGAGAGGATTGCTGCGATGGTCGGAATGAAGCCAAGAGAGAAGGAGGAGATAACGGCAGTGACCGAGAAAAGCAAAACCTTTGGGATTGTTTCCACGATAACGACGGAAACCAGGAAGGATAAGGAAGAAGTCACGCAAGAAGCAGCAGCTAGCGAAGATAAACGAGCTGATGAAACGAAAACAACTTCACTAGAGCTGGGAGACTTAATGACACAAAAATGAAATAGACAAAAAGTTGAAGTGCAGTGAGGAGGACCGCCAAGTGCTGGAAAAGGAAATAAGACGCAACAAAAACGAGAACCTTGATAATTAATATGTCTTAGCAAGGGCCAAGGAAGAAAAGCTACAGCAGATGTCGGACAAGGTAGAGACTACCGACAAAGAGTGAGAGAAACGTATCAACAAGGATATGGAAGAAATAAAAAAACGGTACGACACCATGAATGAGAAGTTGTGGAATCTAGAGACCAGAATGGATACAATGTGCAAGGATCAAGCTGAAAGTTCTTGTTCCATACAGTCCAAACTGGATGCACTCTTGAGAATCTCTATAGCACAAGATAAGTTAGTGGCAGACAAACCACAGGGATTTAGAGTCGACTTTGTAGAACCGCAACGGAAGAAACGGGAGTCTACACCGTTACCCGGGATTGCAACGAGCATAGGGGCAATAGGGTCCGAGACTACTATGAAGGGTGGAACCGCGAACTCGACGAATGCACCGGGGGACTCGAGTACACACACAAAGGTAACACCTGACGCCATGACGTGGATGAGTACCCGAGAAATGATGAACAGAAAACTTGAAACATTTGCAACAAGGATTACAGATTCGAGTGATAGAGGAAAAGGTAAATCCAGAAAGACCTTCAAGAAATCAAAAGATTTTAAAGCCGACTCAGATGGCTGCATTGACACCAGGGTAGATGTCATGAGACTACATCTAGAACAGGACAACCTGAATGACGAAAGGCTGGCCTGCACAGCAATACTAAGCAATATAGAGGGCACAGCACTAAAATGCGTAGGAGAAAAGAAAGAGGAGGAGCGTGATACAGCGGAACAAATCTTCGAGATACTGTTGAATCGATTCGGATCAGGAATGAAGGGCCATCGAGCGATAATGAGATTTGAAAAAAAACAAAGGGAAGGGTTCAGTAGTGCACCACCAGACTCTTCAAGCCAGTTCTAGTTTGTTACCTCCCCATAGAAAGCCACCTGACAGACCTGTCTCTAAAATCCCTCAGAGGGCGCTCCACAAAAAGGCACAAACATCAAACATAATAAATCTATTTAATAAGTTTATCACAACAATTAGGCTAAAATCTTATCACAACAAAATTTAGGCTAAAAGTTTATGACTACAAAAAACTAGGCTGCTAAAAGTTTATCACACAATTAGGCTGAAAGTTCTATTTTCAAAACCATTTGAGAACTTTCTTTATCAAAAATGGGCTCCATCCAGTTTTTTTTGGATTCCGATTTCCGGAGCTACTTCACATTTTGCTAAGTCAAGCCAAAAATCCAAAACATCACTATGTGCTTAAGCTTCGTGCACCAAACCAAAAATGTCACTTAAGATAGCTTTGGCTCCTACTGCTGAGGTTAAAAAATCGGGTAAGGCTAGGAGGCAAGCGGAAGATACACCCAAGTCACACTTGGCTGCCGGGAGAACTGCTTGCAAAAATTGGCAATCATTCATTTGTACACTTGGTACCTTACATCAAGATTTTATTGATAATCGATCGTATTTTTCCAGTAGATCATTTTGCAAAAAACAGGGACTTGTACGCTAAAAATATAGGAGTTTCGGCAAGCTAAATTTAGGAGTTAAAAAGCATAATGTGCATCCAGCTTATCAATAAACTCCGAAATAGTTTCCAGCTCAGCTATTTTTCCCTTTAGCAGTTCTTGTCGTCAAGATTCGCCCAAAGTGGAGGCCAAGATTACAAGATCATCCTTGGATTTGATTTTTTTAACATAATTTTTAAAATGGACATACAAATGTATTGTACTGCGTACTTGTGGTATGTCCTAGATAATATTGCTCACACTTTGCTGTATTTAAGCTTAAGCCATAGTCTTTTTCTGAATTCTGTAAGATCTCGGAGCACTATCTTGTAGTCGTCGGCTAGGTTTCCATCATCTAAATACTAAACGTTCATTTTCGGTTCAAGCTTTTTTACGAGAGTGTGTATCGTTTCAGCAAAAAGCGGTGGAGTCTCTGGATCACCTTGTTGTGTTCCGTCCTCCGACATAATGATAGAATTTCCGTAAAAATAAAACTCGGTTTATAGTAGGCGCAATGAGTTTTTTTATACAACTCCGGGCGGCTCAAAAAAACGTGGTTCAGCCTAGTTTCTCTATAAACCGAATTAATTGCCTTACTAAAAACTAATTTTAGTAAAATTGAGCACTTCGGGTTGTCATCACGCTCTATCAAAATTATAAAGGATTGTTTAACAATTTCAGCTCCCCGTTTAATACCCCATCCTAATTAAAAACTCCCAAAAAAGTTTAGTTGCTTCCTGCACCTTTAGACGCGAAGCGTTCGAACGTGTTGACGTGGGCAATCGTTCACACACGTCCGTCTATTTTTACGTGTGCGATAAATTTTGCTCCAAAAAAAGGTCCCAATTGTTTGGTTAATTTGTCTCCCCTATGTGTTTTAGGAGCTTAGAAAATGATTTCAAGAAATTATGCCCCGATTTGCAGTTTGGTTACTAATAAGGTCTTTATGAACTTGGGAACAATCTGGCTCCCGAATCAATCGACGTTACAAAAAAACTATCGACGTTTTCGGGGCTTGGGGCCATGTTATGATCCAAGCGATTCTACTGTATCTATAGGAATTTAGTTCCCCATCTAAGACTAGTGGTAGAATCACTTTTATGGTTTTTATCCCATCCATGGGTTTGGACCAAAAATACATTATTTGCCATGTGCACCTGTTCTTTTCGGAAAATTTTGCCAATAGCATAATTGTGCAGACATAAAAAAGGCTTCGGAAATGCGTTCAAACTTGAAGGCACCTATAATGATCTCTGACAGTTCTACAATTGCAACCGCTCGCAGAGCAAGTCCTATGCTAATTTCTCCCCTTCTCGTTTTTTCAGCCTTTCAGGTCATTCTTGTTTTCAAATAATACTCTTTTGTTTTCCATCAGAATGGAGAATTTCGCTACTTCGAGAGTTTGTGTTTCACTTTTGTAACCCTGAATGCATCCTTCCAAGTGTTGGAGATTTCGCCCAACTTACAGATCTCATCTGTGTACATTTTTAAATGTTCTCCATTACTCCCAGCTTCTCGCTGTTATCAAGATATTTTTCGGTATCCTTGATATGATTCTGGAGATTTTGAATTTTGTCGAAGTATATGGCTGCTACTGTTCGAACTGTAAGCATCAACTACTCTCTATACGATTAGACGTACCACTGCTTTAACTTCAAAAAAATTGGAAAAAAATATGCACAAACTCCTCGACTGCAAGCCTTTGTTGGTTTCCCAAAACCACACATATTTTGGCCTAAGTCCCAGATAACTTTGTGTTTATCAATTTTTAGAACACCACAGATAAAATGGTCCTATTTTTTACACTCAAACGTATTTTAACTTGAATCGTTCAAATATTCCGAGCTCACGTGGCTTACCCGCTGATGCTTGGTTGCTTGATCCTGATGTCGCTTGCATTGCACGTTTGTTTCCCTCACCAAACAATAGTTTTCACTTACTTCCACATTTTTTTGGTATTTTTCCTCAAAAAACTGTTTTTCCCCCAGTGGGTTTAACGCTGGAATATCGTTTCTTTGTTTGCCCGTCCTCATCAAAGCCGCAGATAGAAAAAACATACGTAGAATAATTCCTAAGAAATAAAATGATAGCATATTAATTGCAATTTCCCTAGCTTTTCCCCAATACCGGAGCGTTTGAGCTGCAATTCTCAAACACAAACATGAGAACGTCAAAAGGTCTGATAAGAACCTAAGAAGATCAAAGAAGACAGGAGGAAAGAAAGTTGAAATTGGGTCTGGAAACTACAAATTCCGCTGTGTTCCGGAATCAAAACAACCCAGCCTCGAATTTAAAAGTCGAACACCCTTTGAGCCTGAACGAGTTTTAAAATTTTTTCTAAGAAATAGTGGAAGCCAGCTACAGCTTGAAATATTTGTTTGATGATTTTTGAATTTTTTTGTAGTGATGCGGGATGAAGTAGGTTATTTCAAAAACTGCAATTTCCCTAGCTTTTCCGCAATACCGGAGCGTTTGTGTTTCTTTTTCTGTAGACCATGGATAATAGTTCAAGCTGTAACTTAAAAATTTTAACCCAAAATGACGCAATCGATCATGAGCTTATTACCCGTTTTGTCCCATGAAGACCTCTCTACCTGTTATTGTCTTTCTTATTTGTTTTACAAAACGTGATAACTGGCTGTGATAACTCTCAAAACTTTAATCTTGAGTTGAATTTCATCGGCAAAATCATTTGAGCTATAATTTGCAGAATGTTTTCCTCGGTTTCTCGAACTCTTTTGGGATTGGGAATCAACTTCAGTTGATTTGCGTATGAAACCCAGGATACATTACCTGATTCAAAAGCCTTGAGATAGACCTTTTTGCACAAGGTGAGAATATAGTTGCAATAGGTTACGGTACTGATTCGGTCCATAAACTTTATATGTGACTGACTGCTAACATTTGTGACTTCAACCGGTATTTGTACTGACCAATAAACTGGTTTTCGAATTTGACCAGTATGATGGCACTATGATGTACGTACAACATAGTTTTTTTTCAGAATCACAACTCCGAGGCGATTCCTTTTTCCGTTGAACAAAAATGCCAAACAAAATACAATATCTTCTACATTGAATTTGTGCTTTTCCAAAATAAGTACTAAAATTTTACGTCTAGTGCGAAAAACTAAAACAAACGTAAAAGCAATCCTAGAAAAAACTGTTAGCATAGTGATTGCAATTTTCCTAGTTTTTCTCCAATACTGTTATTGGAGTCTGCGTTTCTTTTTCTGCAAATCAAGGAAAACAGTACAAGCTGTAAGTTAAAAATTTTAACAAAAAAAGACGCAATCCATCACGAGCGTATTCTCTGTTCTGTCCCAGGAAGACTTCTCTTCCTGTTTTTGTCTTTCTACCTTGTTTTACAAAACGTGATAACTGGCTGTGATAACTCTCAAAACTTTAATCTTGAGTTGAATTTCATCGGCAAAATCATTTGAGCTATAATTTGCAGAATTTTTTCCTCGGTTTCTCGAACTCTTTTGGGATTGGGATTCAACTTCAGTTGATTTGCGTATGAAACCCAGGATACATTACCTGATTCAAAAGCCTTGAGATAGACCTTTTTGCACAAGGTGAGAATATAGTTGCAATAGGTTACGGTACTGATTCGGTCCATAAACTTTATATGTGACTGACTGCTAACATTTGCGACTTCAACCGGTACTTGTACTGACCAATAAACTGGTTTTCGAATTTGACCAGTATGATGGCACTATGATGTACGTAAAACATAGTTTTTTTTCAGAATCACAACTCCGAGGCGATTCCTTTTTCCGTTGAACAAAAATGCCAAACAAAATACAATATCTTCTACATTGAATTTGTGCTTTTCCAGAATAAGTACTAAAATTTTACGTCTAGTGCGAAAAACTAAAACAAACGTAAAAGCAATCCTAGAAAAAACTGTTAGCATAGTGATTGCAATTTTCCTAGTTTTTCTCCAATACTGTTATTGGAGTCTGCGTTTCTTTTTCTGCAAATCAAGGAAAACAGTACAAGCTGTAAGTTAAAAATTTTAACCAAAAAAGACGCAATCCATCATGAGCGTATTCTCTGTTCTGTCCCAGGAAGACTTCTCTTCCTGTTTTTGTCTTTCTACCTTGTTTTATAAAATGTGATAACTGGCTATGTCTCAAAGCTTTATTCTTGAGATGAATTTCATCGTCAAAATCATTTGAGCTAAAAATTGCATAATTTTCAACGGTTTTTCTATTTCTAATGGGCTTGGGAATCAACTTCAGTTATTTTGCGTTCGAAATCCGGGTTCCATTGCGCGATTCAAAAGCATTGGGATAGTTTTTTTTGCACACAGTGAGAATATAATTGCAATATATTACGCTACTGATTGGGTCCATGAACCTTATGTGCGACTGACTGCTATCATTTGTGACTTCAATCGGTTTTTTTTTGTGTCCACTAAATTTGTTTGCGAACTGGACCAGTATGTTTGCACATTGATGTAAATACAACATTCCTCTATTTTTCAGAATCACAACTCCGAGGCAATTTCATTTTTCCGTTAAATATTTCCTCATTCTTATTTTTTTGCTAAATGCCAAATAAAATACAATGTCTTCTCTATTAAATTTGTGCTGTTGCAGAATACGTACTATAATTTTGGGTATATTGCGAAAAACAAAAACAAACGGAAAAGCAATCCTGAAAAAACTATTAACATAATGATTGCAATTTCCCTAGGTTTTCCCGAATACCAGAGCGTCTGTGTTTCTTTTTCTGCAAGTCAAGGAACACAGTACAAGCTGTATTTAAACAGTTTTAACCAAAAAAGATGCCATCAATCATGAGCTTAATCCCCGTTCTGACCCGAGAAGACCTCTCTTCCAGTTATTATTTTTCTACCTTGTTTTAAAAAGTGTGATAACTGGCTATGTCTCAAAACTTTATCCTTGAGATGAATTTCATCTGCAAAATCATTTGAGCTATAATTTGCATAATTTTCTTCGGTTTCTCTAATTCTATTGGGATGGGGAATCAACTTCAGTTGATTTGCGTATTAAACCCAGGATACATTACCTGATTCAAAAGCCTTGAGATAGACGTTTTTGCTCACAGTGAGAATAAAGTTGCAAAAGGTTTCGGCACTGATTGGGTCCATAAACTTTATATGCGTCTGACTGCTAACATTTGTGACTTCAACCGGTACTTGTACTGACCAAAAAATAGGTTTTCGAAATCAATCAATTTGTTTGAACAATGATGTACGAACAACATACCTCTGTTTTTTTTCGGAATCACAACTCCAAGGCAATTTCCTTTTTCCATTGAATTTTTCCTCATTCTTATTTTTTTGCTAAACGCCAAATAAAATACAATATCTTCTACATTAAATTTGTGCTGTTCCAGAACACGTACTATAATTTTGGGTATATTGCGAAAAACAAAAACAAACGGAAAAGCAATCCTGAAAAAACTATTAACATAATGATTGCAATTTCCCTAGGTTTTCCCGAATACCAGAGCGCCTGTGTTTCTTTTTCTGCAAACCAAGGAAAACAGTACAAGCTGTATTTTAAACGTTTTATTCAAAAAAGACGCAATCGATCATGAGCTTATTCCCCGTTCTGTCTCAGGAAGACCTCTCTTCCAGTTATTGTCTTCCTACCTTGTGTTATAAATTGTGTTAACTGGCTATGTATCAAATCTTCATTCTTGAGATGATTTCATCGGAAAAACCATTTGAGCTAAAAATTGCATAATTTTTACCGGTTTCTCAATTTTTAATGGGCTTGGGAATCAACTTCACTAATTTTGCGTATGAAACCCGGGTTCCATTGCGCGATTCAAAAGCATTGGGATAGTTTTTTTTTGCACACAGTGAGAATATAATTGCAATATATTACGCTACTGATTGGGTCCATAAACCTTATGTGCAACTGACTGCTATCATTTGTGACTTCAATCGGTTTTTTTTTGTGTGCACTAAATTTGTTTGCGAACTGGACCAGTTTGTTTGCACATTGATGTACGTACAGCATACCTCTGCCTTTTCGGAATCACAACTCTGAGGTGATTTCTTTTTTCCGTTGAAAATTTCTTCATTCTTGTTTTTTTTGCTAAATGCCAAATAAAATCCATATATTCTACACTACATTCGTCTTTTTCCAGAATACGTGATCTTACATTTTTAACGGTTAATCCATCAAAGAATGCTGAAAAACAAAAGGTGGTTTCATTAGATGTGAAAAACACAGCTCTATGGCTTTTGTACTTACGAAAAGAACCTGCATTATGGTTTGATCCCTAAGAAAATTCCACGGCAAAAGACCTCTTTTTCCTAGACCCTTCACTTTGCCCTGATTGCTATTTTTTGTTTTTTCTTGGCAAAAACAAAGCAGTACTTGGAAATGAGCTTTTACTAACGGAAACACAGTTTTTCCGGTGGTTTCAATATCATGCATGTACGTTACTTTGTCAAGATCGAAATTACTGCTCCACCAATTAATTACTTGTGGCATTACTGTTGGGTCCTCAAAAACCAAAATACGACCAGTATTTCAACTCTTATTTTTTCATAAAAAATTCCAAGGGATACTTTAACATTGGTTATAATTGAGCCCGTAAGCTTCTAATTAGTTGCAAAATCCATTCCACCAGATATACAATTTTGAGACTTCTTTTGTTCACTTTACTCCTGAAAAATTTGATGATTTTTCAATGAACCTAAGCGAAGTCTTCGGAGGTATCCACTTTCTCCAGAGGTATGAAAAAACAAACTCGCTTCCAAAACCTGATATGCAAACGTTTTTGTATACCATAGTTTCTCAAAATCTGTTTCAAGAGGGTATAGAAAGCATGAACTATCATTAACTCATCAAAAAACTCTTCCTTGTTTTTCATGTTGAGGATTTTAAAGTTGTTTTTACGAGTAATTTACCCAAAGAAAATTTTAAAATTGTCATTATCATCATCTGGTTCAAATTTTTAAGGCCGCGATCGCTCACTTGATTTTACAATTTCTCTGATTGATGATTCTCCATTCGATAAAGCCTTATTATCAACATTCACAGAACTAGCTGCTTTAGATTCTGATTTTGATTTCGCGTTTTCTTTTTGTGTTAATTTTTATGATTTTTTACTGACTAAATTTCTCATTGGTTCATTAGACAATCTACTCTCGGCATTTTCACTAAAAAATTTGAAATCTTCTCATGAGAACTTTCTATAGATTACCATTGTTGGATCTTTAAATAAGCAAAATATCTTCAAATAAGCAAAATCTCTGCAAATAAGGATACTCTTAAAAAAGATTTTTTCTTTACAAAACCTGAGCCAAATTAATACCAATTTTTTTGAATTTAGTTTTCAATGTTCTGACCATCAAACGGTTCGACAAAATGTAATTATCTTTTTTTTGTGTTCATAATTACGTGACTGTCTTCATTTTGAAGTTTTCCGTAAGCTGGTAATAGTGTAGTACGACGCGGATATCACAGCGGGTGAGACCTAGAAAATTCCAGCTACAGGGATTACTTAAATAAGATTCATATAGTCACGGGAGTTAGTTATGGCAACGGCAAAAGCAGGTTCCAAGATAATTTAGAAATTTCTTTGATTATTTTTCTTTAGTAACAAGGTTTAGATTATTTACAACCTCTTTGATTGTGTGTGATCCTCTTTGATAGTTATGGCAACAGCAAAAGCAGGTTCCAAGATATTTTAGAAATTTCTTCGATTATTTTTCTTTAGTAACAAGGTTTAGATCATTTACAACCTCTTTGATTGTGTGTGATCCGTTATGGAACGAACTAAACTTTTTTGTCTTTACCTTGCAAGGGTCTTTACCTTTTTTGTCTTTACAACTAAAATTAGTACTGGTTCATTCACGCTATATTTAGGTCCGTCTTGTTCTCTGTCCAAGGTAGATCAAATTTCGTTGTTATTCGACATCCATCGTTTCACTCACCGGATCGTGAATGATTTGAAGTTCCTACTTTTCTATTGGCAAGGAGCAAGCGCAACCAGAAATCAAGTAATATGGGCTGTATTTTTGCGCTGCATGAATTGAAGGACTAAACCAGTCTGAAAGCGTCAGATTGTGTATTCGATCCCATGCCATGGCAATGATAGATTCAGGACAAGCTCTCACTTGACCTCCAGCTTCAGGTCTACCACAATCTGACCAAATTTGGCTGCAATAGTGCTACCACGTAAAAATTCTAGACGCAAAAAACAGCTTCGCGCAGCAAAATAACACTGTCTGGAATGTGGGAAGATAATACAAACGGACTATCCTCGAAAGGACTGTTAAGACCTACTGATAGCTGCTATGGGATTCGCAGGAACTACAATTTATTAAATATGAATTATTTCCTTCACCTGTACTTAAATTACAATTCGCCTTTTATCGAGTTTTATCAGACTCAGAATTTTGGTTACTATCATGTTACGAACTAGCTAGAGTTTGGTTTGCTTGCGCCGACTTTCGAAGATTGTTTGAATATTTTATGCTTGCGCTGATTTTTTTTATGGCGGCAAATGTCGCACTTGTTACAAGCTTATTTTGGCCAATTTGGAAAAATTGGCCTGCAATTTGTTGCATTCTTAAATCACCAAGGAACGGGGAATAAGACATGAACATAAAAACCGCAAATTGAACATTATTATACGATACGAGACGCTAATAATCCTTCATATATATAGAGTTTTATATAGCAAATGAGCGTATAAAAAAACGTAAATTACATTTTTTGACTATTTCATCTAATTTTTTGAAGTAAAAATTTTTTCTTCAGATTTAAGGCGCAGTCGTAATATTCGGCGCTTTGCGCTGACATACGAATAAAGTCTTCTTTATATTTGAATGTGTAGTTAAAAAATGACGTTTTTTTTACACCGTCGCGTTTTTTATTGAAAAAGGAACTTAGGTTTTTACAACCACAGTAAGTGTTTTGGGTTGAATGGACTCCAAAAAAATGATGTTTGATAGTATTTCTATTCACCAAATTGATTGCATTCGCTTGGCCTAAGTGGAACGAAACTGATAGATAGTTGGAGACACGCTTTATCTCAGAAACGTTCTATAACCGTGACAAAATGTAGCTACAGTGTCAATGTTCGACCAGGTTTTACCAAATCACGCAAAAATTTCTACACACCAGTACCCGTACCCAGCGAAAACTCATTTTCTAGATAGATATATTATATAGATAACCTAGCCGAATTTTTCTTTTTTCTTTTCTGAAAGGATCTATTTTTTTCTTAGTTTAGAAATAAACAATTTCTGGAACGCAATAACCACAAATCAGTTCACAGCTCAACCGCAACGAGATAAACCTGCTTTGAGTATACACAATAGCCGTAGCGATACAATGCACATTAACACACTTGTTATAACAAGTGTTGCTTTGCATTATATTGCACACAATAATTTTCATTTTCAGGACATGTGGACAAGAGGTTAGCACAACCGCCAACAATAGCGCAGGGCGGGAGTTCGAGTCCCAGGCGGAGACTTTTTCTAGCTAGAAATAGCCTAGATTTAGCTAATTTTTGATCAGAAACAAGATTAGAAATAAAAAAAACTCAAAGAAAATGCCTGCTTTGTTTAAACATTTCACAAAGAATTCATGAACAGAAAATTAGATTAGATAAGAAGTATTCCAGGTCAGAAACAAAGAATTTTCTCGGTACGGGTAGTACTCCCATGTCGAGATCGTGGTTTTTTTCAGAACGTGTGGACCGAAGTTTAGCATGTTTAGTCCGTTGGGACCATAATATGGTATGCTCAGATCTTGTGCAATTATGAGGTAAATCAGATCTTGTGCTGCAGATTTTGAGCACTATCCAATCAGCTCGTTTTTGTTCCAATCACTCACAGATTGAAGAGTAACGTCGGACTCCAGTCGGTGCTTTTGTACAGCCAGTATTGACTCCTTCAAAGAAAACTCATCAAGAGTATCATAATGATAGTTGTGTTTTTGATTCTAATTTTTTCAAAAAAAGACTTTTCAACGTCGCGAAAAGCTGGTCTGAATTTTGTCGTTTTTGAAACTACAACAGACTAAATGTGATGTGGGAATTATCTTTCATTTTTCAAGTTAGGATATTTCCTTATTTTATCCTTATTTGATTACCCTTTCTAAAAAAATTTAAAAAATAATAAAACATGAAATATAAACAAAATACAAAATTTTTGCTTTTTTAGATTTTTTAAATCATTTCGAAGTTGTTTTGTACGAGTTTTGTCAAATAATGTGTACTATTTGCACAAAAACCGGCTATCCTTGTTTCATCTGAATTTTAAATATGACAAAATTTTTCGAAAATGACATGTAGATGTAGTTTTTAACAATTCTATAAGACATCGTACCAAATATTTCAAGTCGTTTTTGTCAAACTGCTCGACATTTTATTTTGAAGTTTTGCAACGTTTTGGTTCCAGTGCAATAAGTTTGATGCCTAAAACTTTTTGAAAATTTTGAACAGTTGTAGGTGCTCTAAATTTTCAAAAACTGCATGATTTCACGGATTTCTCAGGTTTCGAATACAATTCAGCGGATTGATACGAATTCCAAATTTGTCACATGCCGAAAAATAAAACCAAATTTCACTCGTATAATAAGAATTTCATTTATATCAGTTTCGATCTTTCGTTTTGTAAGTTCGAATATTTTGATAGTTTCAGTCGTCTGACCTAGGTCAAGTTAGAAGTTTCGATAAAAATGTGGTTGAGTTGTGTCTCGTCAGGTCTCGGCTTCACCTCGACCTTGTCTCGAATAAATTTTGCCGCATGCTCATCTCGACTCCAATTTTAAAGTTTGGTCCATCTTCAAAGTTCCAACTTTACACTTTACAAAAACGTCTCCGAAAAAGCTCAGTTGTTTTGCATTCCTCCCTCGATTGTTGCAAGAAAAAGGTTTAAATTCCAAGTTTAGAATTATTTCTATATTGAGACGGCGTCTCAAATTTTTTAAAAAATTACTGCAATAATTTGAAATTCGCGCCATTTCACCATCCGGGTCGAGAGCTCGCTCAAAAACCGCTCAAGATATGAGCGGTTTGAGCGGTTTTCAGCAAGATTTGAGCAGTTTAGTTGTTTTTTTTTGGAAAAACTGCTCAAACCGCACAAATCTTGCTTAAAAAACCGCTCAAAAACCGCTCAGTTCTTGCGGTGATTTTTGAGTTGTTTTTCAAGCAAGATTTGAGCGGTTTTTAAGCGGTTTTTGAGCGGTCTTGTAAAGAAAACCGATTAAAACCATCAAAAGGCCTGGAAAGGTAATGTGACGCTAAGATGCCGTTGAAGTACTATCTACATTATTTTTAAAAAAATGTGCTTAACCGTTCTCAACTGAAGCAAGATATTTTTCGATGTCTAGACCACAAACAATGTGAGCGACTTTTTTCAAATGCTCGAGCAAAATTACCATAAAAGAATACGTATGTATGTGTATGTATGTATGTATGTATGTATGTATGTATGTATGTATGTATGTATGTATGTATGTATGTATGTATGTATGTATGTATGTATGTATGTATGTATGTATGTATGTATGTATGTATGTATGTATGTATGTATGTATGTATGTATGTATGTATGTATGTATGTATGTATGTATGTATGTATGTATGTATGTATGTATGTATGTATGTATGTATGTATGTATGTATGTATGTATGTATGTATGTATGTATGTATGTATGTATGTATGTATGTATGTATGTATGTATGTATGTATGTATGTATGTATGTATGTATGTATGTATGTATGTATGTATGTATGTATGTATGTATGTATGTATGTATGTATGTATGTATGTATGTATGTATGTATGTATGTATGTATGTATGTATGTATGTATGTATGTATGTATGTATGTATGTATGTATGTATGTATGTATGTATGTATGTATGTATGTATGTATGTATGTATGTATGTATGTATGTATGTATGTATGTATGTATGTATGTATGTATGTATGTATGTATGTATGTATGTATGTATGTATGTATGTATGTATGTATGTATGTATGTATGTATGTATGTATGTATGTATGTATGTATGTATGTATGTATGTATGTATGTATGTATGTATGTATGTATGTATGTATGTATGTATGTATGTATGTATGTATGTATGTATGTATGTATGTATGTATGTATGTATGTATGTATGTATGTATGTATGTATGTATGTATGTATGTATGTATGTATGTATGTATGTATGTATGTATGTATGTATGTATGTATGTATGTATGTATGTATGTATGTATGTATGTATGTATGTATGTATGTATGTATGTATGTATGTATGTATGTATGTATGTATGTATGTATGTATGTATGTATGTATGTATGTATGTATGTATGTATGTATGTATGTATGTATGTATGTATGTATGTATGTATGTATGTATGTATGTATGTATGTATGTATGTATGTATGTATGTATGTATGTATGTATGTATGTATGTATGTATGTATGTATGTATGTATGTATGTATGTATGTATGTATGTATGTATGTATGTATGTATGTATGTATGTATGTATGTATGTATGTATGTATGTATGTATGTATGTATGTATGTATGTATGTATGTATGTATGTATGTATGTATGTATGTATGTATGTATGTATGTATGTATGTATGTATGTATGTATGTATGTATGTATGTATGTATGTATGTATGTATGTATGTATGTATGTATGTATGTATGTATGTATGTATGTATGTATGTATGTATGTATGTATGTATGTATGTATGTATGTATGTATGTATGTATGTATGTATGTATGTATGTATGTATGTATGTATGTATGTATGTATGTATGTATGTATGTATGTATGTATGTATGTATGTATGTATGTATGTATGTATGTATGTATGTATGTATGTATGTATGTATGTATGTATGTATGTATGTATGTATGTATGTATGTATGTATGTATGTATGTATGTATGTATGTATGTATGTATGTATGTATGTATGTATGTATGTATGTATGTATGTATGTATGTATGTATGTATGTATGTATGTATGTATGTATGTATGTATGTATGTATGTATGTATGTATGTATGTATGTATGTATGTATGTATGTATGTATGTATGTATGTATGTATGTATGTATGTATGTATGTATGTATGTATGTATGTATGTATGTATGTATGTATGTATGTATGTATGTATGTATGTATGTATGTATGTATGTATGTATGTATGTATGTATGTATGTATGTATGTATGTATGTATGTATGTATGTATGTATGTATGTATGTATGTATGTATGTATGTATGTATGTATGTATGTATGTATGTATGTATGTATGTATGTATGTATGTATGTATGTATGTATGTATGTATGTATGTATGTATGTATGTATGTATGTATGTATGTATGTATGTATGTATGTATGTATGTATGTATGTATGTATGTATGTATGTATGTATGTATGTATGTATGTATGTATGTATGTATGTATGTATGTATGTATGTATGTATGTATGTATGTATGTATGTATGTATGTATGTATGTATGTATGTATGTATGTATGTATGTATGTATGTATGTATGTATGTATGTATGTATGTATGTATGTATGTATGTATGTATGTATGTATGTATGTATGTATGTATGTATGTATGTATGTATGTATGTATGTATGTATGTATGTATGTATGTATGTATGTATGTATGTATGTATGTATGTATGTATGTATGTATGTATGTATGTATGTATGTATGTATGTATGTATGTATGTATGTATGTATGTATGTATGTATGTATGTATGTATGTATGTATGTATGTATGTATGTATGTATGTATGTATGTATGTATGTATGTATGTATGTATGTATGTATGTATGTATGTATGTATGTATGTATGTATGTATGTATGTATGTATGTATGTATGTATGTATGTATGTATGTATGTATGTATGTATGTATGTATGTATGTATGTATGTATGTATGTATGTATGTATGTATGTATGTATGTATGTATGTATGTATGTATGTATGTATGTATGTATGTATGTATGTATGTATGTATGTATGTATGTATGTATGTATGTATGTATGTATGTATGTATGTATGTATGTATGTATGTATGTATGTATGTATGTATGTATGTATGTATGTATGTATGTATGTATGTATGTATGTATGTATGTATGTATGTATGTATGTATGTATGTATGTATGTATGTATGTATGTATGTATGTATGTATGTATGTATGTATGTATGTATGTATGTATGTATGTATGTATGTATGTATGTATGTATGTATGTATGTATGTATGTATGTATGTATGTATGTATGTATGTATGTATGTATGTATGTATGTATGTATGTATGTATGTATGTATGTATGTATGTATGTATGTATGTATGTATGTATGTATGTATGTATGTATGTATGTATGTATGTATGTATGTATGTATGTATGTATGTATGTATGTATGTATGTATGTATGTATGTATGTATGTATGTATGTATGTATGTATGTATGTATGTATGTATGTATGTATGTATGTATGTATGTATGTATGTATGTATGTATGTATGTATGTATGTATGTATGTATGTATGTATGTATGTATGTATGTATGTATGTATGTATGTATGTATGTATGTATGTATGTATGTATGTATGTATGTATGTATGTATGTATGTATGTATGTATGTATGTATGTATGTATGTATGTATGTATGTATGTATGTATGTATGTATGTATGTATGTATGTATGTATGTATGTATGTATGTATGTATGTATGTATGTATGTATGTATGTATGTATGTATGTATGTATGTATGTATGTATGTATGTATGTATGTATGTATGTATGTATGTATGTATGTATGTATGTATGTATGTATGTATGTATGTATGTATGTATGTATGTATGTATGTATGTATGTATGTATGTATGTATGTATGTATGTATGTATGTATGTATGTATGTATGTATGTATGTATGTATGTATGTATGTATGTATGTATGTATGTATGTATGTATGTATGTATGTATGTATGTATGTATGTATGTATGTATGTATGTATGTATGTATGTATGTATGTATGTATGTATGTATGTATGTATGTATGTATGTATGTATGTATGTATGTATGTATGTATGTATGTATGTATGTATGTATGTATGTATGTATGTATGTATGTATGTATGTATGTATGTATGTATGTATGTATGTATGTATGTATGTATGTATGTATGTATGTATGTATGTATGTATGTATGTATGTATGTATGTATGTATGTATGTATGTATGTATGTATGTATGTATGTATGTATGTATGTATGTATGTATGTATGTATGTATGTATGTATGTATGTATGTATGTATGTATGTATGTATGTATGTATGTATGTATGTATGTATGTATGTATGTATGTATGTATGTATGTATGTATGTATGTATGTATGTATGTATGTATGTATGTATGTATGTATGTATGTATGTATGTATGTATGTATGTATGTATGTATGTATGTATGTATGTATGTATGTATGTATGTATGTATGTATGTATGTATGTATGTATGTATGTATGTATGTATGTATGTATGTATGTATGTATGTATGTATGTATGTATGTATGTATGTATGTATGTATGTATGTATGTATGTATGTATGTATGTATGTATGTATGTATGTATGTATGTATGTATGTATGTATGTATGTATGTATGTATGTATGTATGTATGTATGTATGTATGTATGTATGTATGTATGTATGTATGTATGTATGTATGTATGTATGTATGTATGTATGTATGTATGTATGTATGTATGTATGTATGTATGTATGTATGTATGTATGTATGTATGTATGTATGTATGTATGTATGTATGTATGTATGTATGTATGTATGTATGTATGTATGTATGTATGTATGTATGTATGTATGTATGTATGTATGTATGTATGTATGTATGTATGTATGTATGTATGTATGTATGTATGTATGTATGTATGTATGTATGTATGTATGTATGTATGTATGTATGTATGTATGTATGTATGTATGTATGTATGTATGTATGTATGTATGTATGTATGTATGTATGTATGTATGTATGTATGTATGTATGTATGTATGTATGTATGTATGTATGTATGTATGTATGTATGTATGTATGTATGTATGTATGTATGTATGTATGTATGTATGTATGTATGTATGTATGTATGTATGTATGTATGTATGTATGTATGTATGTATGTATGTATGTATGTATGTATGTATGTATGTATGTATGTATGTATGTATGTATGTATGTATGTATGTATGTATGTATGTATGTATGTATGTATGTATGTATGTATGTATGTATGTATGTATGTATGTATGTATGTATGTATGTATGTATGTATGTATGTATGTATGTATGTATGTATGTATGTATGTATGTATGTATGTATGTATGTATGTATGTATGTATGTATGTATGTATGTATGTATGTATGTATGTATGTATGTATGTATGTATGTATGTATGTATGTATGTATGTATGTATGTATGTATGTATGTATGTATGTATGTATGTATGTATGTATGTATGTATGTATGTATGTATGTATGTATGTATGTATGTATGTATGTATGTATGTATGTATGTATGTATGTATGTATGTATGTATGTATGTATGTATGTATGTATGTATGTATGTATGTATGTATGTATGTATGTATGTATGTATGTATGTATGTATGTATGTGTGTATAGATGTATGTATCTTTGTATATATCTATGTATGTACGTATGTGCGCTCAAAATCTTGCTTCAAAATGAGCGGTTTGAGCGGTTTTTTTAGACGATTGCGCTCAAATTCTTGCTTCAAAATGAGCGGTTTGAGCGGTTTTTTTAGACGATTGCGCTCAAATTCTTGCTTCAAAATGAGCGGTTTGAGCGGTTTTGAACGGTTTATCTAAAAAAAAACACTCAAAAACCGCGCAAGATTTGAACGGTTTTTGAGCGGTTTATCTAAAAAAAAACCGTCAAAAACCGCGCAAGATTTGAGCGGTTTTTGAGCGTTTTTTTTTAGATAAACCGCTCAAATCCGTTCAAATCTTGCGCGGTTTTTGAGCGGTTTTTTTTAGATAAACCGTTCAAAATTTGCTTAAACCGCTCAAATGAAACAAGATTCTGAGCGCAATTGTCTAAAAAACCGCTCAAACCGCTCAAATCTTGCATCAAATTAGGTGAAAAATATCGACTCGGGCATATGATTATTCTTCTGTTTCTGAGTTTGCACAAAGTTTTGTGGCAGAGGCCCAACATAAGGGCAAATCGAAACTTTTCATTGGTATTTCTGAGTACTTTTTCTTGGAGTGGAAAAACTTCTCTTTTGCAGCATAGTTTCATTCAGTTTCTAGTCCAAAACAATTTTATAGGAAATTAACTTTTTTTTTACTCAGAAAGCTATATTCTTTACATGTTTACAAAGGGGTGTGTTAGAAGATAACATACAATTCATGAACGAATAGAAAAATAATTCAGTTAGCCCATATTTAGAAAAACTCCAGTGCAAAAACATACAAGAATAAATATATATTTTTTTTGCCTTCAAGCATTTGGAAAATGTAAGAATTTGCATTCGTACTTGAAGCTAAATTAAGATTCGGATGAAAAAATTTAGCTGATAGTCACTGAAAATTGCGGAGATTTTATCAATATGGGTTTTGCTACATTTGCTAAGAAGTAGAATTGCTTCGAAATTTCAGCGTCGAAAGCTATAAAATTTGAGATTGATCAAGATCAAGACCGCGACTAGGTCCAATCGTAACATTTCACAGTGTTTAGTGACAGGTGTTATTGTTGTGTTGTTGTTGTTTGTTCCATTCTACATTCTGGTCACTTCTGTTTTGTGCACTTGGTTCTTGTCACCAGCTAGAACTGGATTCTGAGCACTCAATGGCTTGTCGTTGACCTGAAAAATTAACCAGGGTTAAAAATGACGCACAAATTGGAGTTACTACAAATGAAAGAGATATGAGCTAAAAAGACTGACACACTAAACCTAAGGAAGGAATGATACGCATGGATGGTTGTCTCGGACCAAAATGTAACCCCACCCAGTTGGCAGTTCTTTGTGAAGAAAATTGTCTGGGCTTTTTTTAATCAATTTGCCATGACTATTTTTGTGCTATAGTCCAGCGCTGTAGTTCTGGTTTTTCAGTAACATGCTGAGACTAATTATTATTTCTAAATGCAGTTTTGGCTCACAAACAACTTGTTTAGCCGAAGAAATTTGAAACTGTCTCAAGTTTAGAAAGACGCTCGAGGAATGATCATATTAAACTAAAATTCCACCTGTCCTTTGAATATTCGCCTCCATAATTAATGATGTTTGCTTAACGTTACCATAATCGATCAAGACTAATAATGGTGAACCTCGCCTAAGTTCACAATTCATTTTTCATAGAATATTTTAGAGGAAAAATCCAATAAAAACGACATCTGAACTAATTTGATAGCCAGCCGTCATTGAGCTTATGATAAAAGCAATTATATAGTAAAAAATTGGTTATTAAATGATTCTTTAAAAACTTTTTCGATAAATTCTCACGCTCCTTAGAAAAAGTGCAGCCAAAAATCGTAAATACTTAGAATAAAAAAATCAACATGGCTATGTGGTTAAATGTTCAGCTTATAAAACGGCTCTATGAAAAAAGAAACGGCAAAAACAACTCCGAAAACCCAAAACCTACATCTATTGTCACACAGAAACAGATCTATTCTATCAATTAATATCTATCATCCATATCTAAGGTGAGGAAACTGAGATGTCTATGCTGTGACATGTATTTTACTATTTTTAGTTCAACGTGTCTGAAGTACGTCTAATTGGCACATTGGTACCACTTGGCCCGGGGAAGTGGGCCTAGATCTGGGCCCTTGATTAGCACCCTTAATTGCTTCCGGGCTGCCATTCCATGTTACTGATTTCTTTCTGTCTGTTTTACTCTGTCTCAGCTCTTTAGAGCTCAGTTCCATCTAAAGCGAGCTTTTTGGTTCAGCTATTCAGAAATAAGCAAACAAAAACAAACAATTCTTTCCCGCTTATTGCATCAACAACAATGCTGTTTTCGCAATTCCCATGAAAAACGCCGAAAATAGAAGTAAGCAAGCTCAACAAAGATTCGTTTTTTCTCCGTGAAAAAATCACTGCCCTGACTAAATTATGTAATTTGTAAAAACCAGAAAAACCTGAAATTTCCATATCATCTGCCTAATACATGCACAGCTTTGATTTTAAGTATTTGGACGAAGCCACAAAATTAGATTTAGATTTAAAGAATATTTTTATCAAATTTGATGGAAAATTAAAAACAAACGGAAAGCAAAAATACTTTATAGGAACTTCAATACTATTGTTTTGACTATTCTGGAAGATCATGACGGAAAATTTGTGCTCGGGGTGGTATCAATAAAGATATTGTAGTCTTGAATGGTTGTCTTTCATTCAATGATTGCTGTCAACAAGATGTATTTTGTTTATTACGCGTAAGCGGAGATTTAGTTGTTCCGACTTACGAAGAAAAAGGAATATTTATGCTTGAGTTGATATATTTATTCAGTCAGTTTTCGGCGATCGAAATACTAGTTTTTGACAAAAAAAATATACCCTATTAAAGATATCGACTCCCTGAAATCAATTATATACAGATATTTTACCTCCAACCAATTTTTGCAAAGTTCTGGGAGTTTGAAAATTGCCAATTTGGCCTTGCTCTGGGCTAATTTATGCGCAATTTGAGGATTTTTTCAGAATACTGAAAGATTAATGCAAAATATTTTTGCGTGTCAAATATGTTTGCGTGTTGCATTATCCCGCGAAACAAAAGCGTTCTAAATTGAATTGAGGCTATTTAATTGGTCATATTTTTTTGCCCGACTTAATTTTTATTTTTTGGTCATTGATTTTCCACAAAATTTATAGTTTTTCAATATTTTTTCCCAAAAAGTATTCGATATGGATTAAAGGCCAGTCCCAACATTTAAGGCTTTGCCCTGATATACGATCAGTTTTTTTTCGTTCTAGAAATTGGAGTAAGGGATGCTGTTTAGTCTATTTAATACTTGTTATATGCAAATTATATCATTTTGACTTTATAAAGCGAGATTTTGAAATATCAGAGTTTTTGAATTTTTTTTCTTTTTTTTCTGAAAATTTCATCAAATAATCTCCTTTGAACTACTCCATATAAATTAAAATGCAATCGGAACAATCAAGGCTTTGCTCTGATACGAGTTTTTTTGTTGGCCGATAAATTTTTCTGGATTTGAGCTCAAAACAGCAATATCTTTGAGATGGCATAAAAACTGCAAAAAATTGCTTTTTCAAAATGTCGGAAATTGGCTGAATAAGAAAACCACTGTAAGCAGGGGCGGATTTAGGGGTAATGACGGGTTCCCGCCTCCCTCAGGGATTCGACACCCCTTTGTACTATTATGAGGAATCCATTTTTGGCAACAGTCCCTAAAATTTTTCTAAAGGCGCCTTTGGCGCCAAAATATGCTAACTTTGAGGGAGGTGCACGCGCCGGAAAAGTGCAATTTTTTTTGGTAAAAATGTTTTTTTTCTTAGCTGAAGTAACCAAGGCGAAGTTGTCTATTTTAGAGCGGTCCACAATTGTTTATCCTACCATTCTCACAATTTGTGCTATAAATGTTATGTTATTTTTTTCAAGAATTTGAACAGCAATGTTCAATGTCGTCAGAATTGCTCCAAAACAACTTTTTGATTCAAGAACCAAATATATCTGAGCCAGAAAAAAAGATAGCCAACAGACAGTTAAAAAAGAGTCATAAACACAAAGGAATAGAAAAGAAATGAGTTCATTACGAGGCGAAACTGTGCACTGGATAGGAGCACAATTTTGTATGTTCCTGGATTCCAGAGACAAGTCTTTAAACACGTTTAAATTTTGTCGGAACGGTCAAAGAAAATGAAAGAACAAAAGAAGAACAAAGGGGGCGTCCTTGTCGCGGAATCCGCTTACAATGCACAAAATGCAAAGTTTGGCCTCGTAACGTTGGTTGTTGGAAAAAAATTTCGAAGAAAAATATATAACCTCAAAACTCTTCTAATTTCAAGACAATTTATGATTGACATTTAAGAAAAAATGAACCCAAAGTGAAAAAAAAATGGATCAATAGATAAATTTTTTATTCCGCTGGGGAATATGTAACTTAAATTGGTAATATGAACCCAATTTGAGAAAACTGGATCAAAAAGTAAAACTTAAGCAAAAGAATTTAATAGATGATCTCCTTGCGACTTCTTGCTAGCCTTGATAGTTCAAATGCGTGTCTGTACAAAACAGTCCCATACAAAACAGTTCAATACAAAACAGTCCGGAAAAGTATGAAAATGAACGAAAAAACAATCCGATACAAAACAGTCCTAAAAACAGTCCCAATTAATAATTGTTTTGACAAGCTGGCAGGCCTTAAACCGGACTGTTTTGTATTGGACTGTTTTTTTCCGTCATTACATGATTTTTCGGAGTATTTTGTATTTGACTAATTTGAATGGGACTGTTTTGTATATGCACCTTCAAATGTGATGTTAAACAAAAATCAAAAATCATAGCCTGCAGAAAATTACTTCCCGCAATAACACAAAACGGAAAACTCCAATCTAGAGTTTATTAGGCGTCTGAGAAACGATAAAGAGTAAGCGCAGCTAGTATTGGTTACGTTTTATTTAAGAAGAAAAGAAAGCAGAAGACATGATTAAAGAGTATAACTAACAAAACAGAAGGAAAACATTGTTCAGTTGAAGAAAATTGCTTACTTTTTTCTTTTTCTGTGCAATGAAAAATTATATGTTGAACTTTTCACTATTTTCGCTGTTTATAAAAAGTAAGCATAGCCAACAGACATTTGAAAAAGAGTCAATGAACGCTAATAAACACAAAAAATACAAATACTGACTTTTAATTAAAAAAAATCTCAACTTTCAAATGATTGAGCAAAAAAATAGACGGTTTTAAAGCTCCTTAGTGGCCTTAAATAGGAAATGAACTAAATTGAACAAAGAATTTTGATTCAACCTCAAACAAGTATATTTGAGCCTGAACAAATTCTTGAGTTTTTTTGAAAAAAAAAAGAACAGAAAAGTCATCTTAATATATATAAGAGTCTGAACTACGTTCCTTGAAACCTACAAAATTTGTCCAATACAATATTGCGCCCGTAAAAAATAAATATAGCAAGCACAAAAGCGCAAAACATCGCAGGGACAAAGCATAGCCAACAATCAAGTGGAAACGAGACTTCATTTTTGAAAAAAGCACAATTATAACAATTGAAAAAGGTGAATCGAAGAAATCATTGACTCTAAGTACGAGTACGAATTGTGATTATTAACCCCACAAACTGTACTCTCAAATTTACTTTTAATTAAAATATTCGTCTCTGTCCTCCAAAACAAACAGAAAGAGCAAAAACACACTTCAACAGTTAGAACATAGTTAGGATGGCCTCGAACAAAATAGCCGCCATCGGGTACTTCGTGCCCTCAGGCCGGGCTCTTTTTCCCTCGGGCATCTTTCAACTATGTTCTAACTACTACAAAGTCAATGAAAGCAAGTAAGCAGAAATTAAAAGCAAGCAAGCAAGTAGACTGATTGTTTTTTTTCGAAAATCTTACCGTTGGATTTTCAAAAAAAGATGCCCTTGAAGCTCCTTCACTTTCTAAGACAGTTCATGGCTAGCATTTGGTTGATGAAAGTAACCCAATTTGATAAAACTGGATATCAATTGGTAGTTTTTTATTTTGCTAAGAAATCTAAAAACCAAATTCCATTTTCGAAACTAGAAGTTGAGCACATTTTTGTGAATTTTACTCTTTTTAGAATGGTGAAGTCTTCCTTCCTTTTAACAAAGGGAGTGAAATGAATTTAATCATAATCAAAAAAGAAACGTCAAACCGCAAAAGTCATATTGAAAAAAAAGAACAAAATCATCGACACTTATATAAGAGTATGCGCTACGTTCATGACTCTGATCAAACTTCCATAAATATAGATAGTTGGTGAAATTGAAGCTTAATTGAAAGAAAAACTGTTACCGCCAGCTAATACGGTTGAACTTTGTCTTTGTCTTACTGTTGTCGACCAAAGTATAGTGTCCGGTGAGCGGCGCAATTTTATCAGTTCTCCTTGCGCCTTGTTGTTTGTCATGATAGCTCCAATTCGAGTTAAAAATAATTATCAATGAAATCATGAAAAAATTTTAATAATTCAAAATGAACAAAAATTCTTTGAAAATTTTGATCATTTCTTCAATTTTCGAATTCCATGTAAATTCCATGACATTCAAGTATTTTATACTCAATTAATTTGTGCAAAAAGCATTTTTTTAAAATAAAAATAATTCAAGTAGTGAAATTTGGGCCAAAAAACAGTTTTCTTTCCGCTGGGAAATGTATGCAGAGCCAACAGACATTTGAAAAAAAAACGGAAAAAAGACTTGTTCTTTCAAAAATTTTCAATTTTTTAAATTCCAAAAACTCATAGATAGCCTTGAAGCTCTTCGAATTTATAGAACAACACATGATTGACACTTTTTTTTAAAAACTATTCCAATTGGAGAAAACTGGATCAATAGGTAAAACTTTTATTTCACTGAAAAATATGATAATTAATTTCCATTTGCCATTTTTTTTTGGCTTTTTCAAAAATTGCCATCCTTTTAATGATGGAAATGCACTGAACTAAAAAAGTGATCACAAGTAAAACCGCGAAAAATCAAAAGTTAGCCTGAACAAGTTTTAAGAGTTTTTCTCGAGGAAAAACAAACAAAAAACGTCAGCAAGACCTATATAAGAGTATTCACTACGTTCATCACTTTTAAAAAAACTGACTTCAAAGTAAACAATGTATGACTTTAAAGCTCCTTGCTTTTCACGAAACAAATTGTTGACAAGTTTCTATATAATTGACTGCTTTCATTGACTCCAATTGATAAAATCAATTTTTGAAACAAAAAATTATTCACGTCTATTTCCTGACATGTGCACTTTCATAGTAAGAGCGCGTAATTTACTTGTTTTTTGGCCCATAAAGTTTAGTGGAACTTAAAAAGAACTGAAACATCAAATTGCAAGTTCAGTGAGTATCAAAAAAAAAACGCGCAAGTTCAGTGAGTATTTTCATTATTTTACCGGAATTTCAAACAACAAAGACAAGAGACAGTCAGAAAAAAAGCCTTAAAAGCAAGAGACAGAAAAAAATTACTGACTTGTTTTTTTTGAAAAAAAGTTCACCTTTCGAAATTCAAATAAAAAAATATGGCCTTCAAGCTATTTGATTATCAAAAACATTTTTTGATTAATTTTTTTTATAAAAAATTAACTCAATTTGAGAAAAGTGAATTAATATGAAAAATGTTTATTTCGCTGGGAAATCTGAAAATTAAATTCCACTTTCGAAACTAGAAGTCGAATTTGTTTTTCGTGACCTTTACGCTTTTGCTGTTCGATAGTGGAGGTTGCCTTTTTTAACTGAGAAAAGTAGGTAAACTTAGAACAAAAAATACCATTTTAAATTTAAAAAATTCACAATCGTAAGCCACGTAAAACAAAAAATAATACCACGATTGTAAATAAAAACCACGAAAAAAATTTGAGCCTAAACACGTATTTAAACTTTTCCTGAAAAGAATCATCATGAACTATATAAGAGTCTGAACTACGTTCACCGACTCTGAATGAATGCTAATACAAAATCCATCTGTGCAGTAATGCAAACTGGACCAGGGGTAGTGATGTTCTGGGCAGCTGAAACCTGAGAGAGCAAACGGTGTTGGTTTTTGATAAAGATTCATGAAGAAAGGAAAACAGAAGACATAATAAAAGAGTACAACGATAGAACGGAGAAGAAAAACATTGTCAGCCCTCAGAAATTAGCTTACTTTTCGTTTTTTCTGTTCAATGAAAAAGTTTATGCTTTCGGCATTCAAAGTTTTTTTTTCCAGAACTGTTGACTCAAAAAATTACCCCCGTTTTGTGATTGCTGACATCGGGTAAAAAGAACTCACATTTTTCTAAGATTTTATTTGTTTTTATTCTAAGTAACAAAAAATCTTGAAATTTTTTCGAACTTTTTTAACCAATTTTAAATTGGATTTTTTTTCGAGAGCCAGTGCTCTAAGACTCCAATTTTTTTCAGAGGGTCAATTATTTATGAGAAAAAAGTATGAATACTAATGGTTTTTTGATTCATCAACCGCAAGATTGAGAGGCGGACACAACAGCCGTTAGAGTTGTATGTGTAGTTTCGATCATACGATGGAATACTTTGTCGTGAGTGAAAATGGTTAAAATTAGTGTGAATGTATTGAAAGTGAGTGGAATGCAATGCTAATACATGTGGAATGATGGGCAAGCATGAAGGTATAAGCGTACCACGTTAGTCCATTCTTCATTCTCTGATTTCTTTACCTTGTCTGCCCCTCTTCCTCCTACTTCTCCTCCTCTTCCTTCTCCCCCTAGCTCCGATGAGTCATCGTGGCCTGGCTTATGGGCACTGGAATAGGGCGCGGGACCCAGCCAGCTCATCATCACCGGAAGGTAGATCAACCCATGGTACAAGCCCAGCACACAGACCAGGAAGAAAATCTGGAAAAAATCGGGTCTCTTTAACTATATCCCCCTCGGGTACCTAGTAACGAATACCCCTTCACCTATAATGAAATAAATCAAGCGTATTAGAATTTTATACCTAGTAGCGAATCTCTCCCCTTTATGCAAAAGGGGGATATAGTTATAGAGATCCAAATAATCAAGGTGAAAAGAGGTTTTTAATGGTCCACCCCTCATTTTTTATACGCAATTCAGCGGCATTAACGTTGATTTTACGAGATTCTATATAAATTATGTCGTTTATGAGGTTGTAATTAGGTTTTTTATTCACTTGCGATTTTCATAACAATTGGCATGTGAATTTAAAAACCCTATTACAACCTCATATCTGTTCCCCATGGAAGACACACATTTTGAAAGATCTAGATGGTGAGTGTTGATTACCTTAAAGAATGTCTCGAAGACGAATGAAGTTGATATAGCAAGGGGAGCGAATGCGAGGAACGTACTGAAGCCTCCACTGAACACTGCCGGTCCAATCTCCGTGAGAGCGGTGCGGGTACGGGCTACGCACAAACAAAAGTATTGGCATCACTTATAATTTAACATTGGTGAGATTTGATTCATACTCCAGGTCGTAATTGATGAGTATTTCTTCTCCGATGTTTACTTCGAGTTTACTTCGATGAAAATTTGAGCATCTATTTCTTCTCCGATGAAAGTTTGAACATCTATTTCTTCTCCGATGAAAATTTGTACATCTGCAGTTATTATTCCGATATTTAGGTTTAAGTTTTGCCACTTGAGCTACAACTACAAAAAATATTCAGAAAATTTTGTAGGAATCAACACCTACATAGTCATAACTACGTGATTTTCTCGAAGTTCAAATACTCTCGAACTAACTGAGACAGCGTGTAATCATGACTCACTCTTTCGGGATCCGGCGGTGGCCATGAATGCGTGTCCGATGTGGGCGGCGTAGTCCACTGCCAGACCTATGGCCAGGATGAGGTTGATAGTGGACACTGTGTTAATGGTCACTCCCCAGAAGTGGATTAAACCAATCACATCCACCTAAAAATTAATATATGAACATATCATACGTATTCAAAATCAAATATTTCACAAACTGCATTCATAAACAAATATATTTATATATACAAATCTAGGATTTTCTCAAGGGGGTGGGGATTTTCAAAAAAATTTCAAAATTTTTGTCGACCTTTTTTTAGGTCGACCGAATTGATTTTTTGAGTTCTCCCAAAGCACTAAAAAGTCCCTGTTTTGGCCAATTTTTTGCGCGGCAGGCAAAATTTTGGGCGTTTTTAGGCACTTTTTGGAAAATTTTGACCAAAAAAATTGCGTTTTTTCGGCGCGCTACACCCTCAGAGTTAGTATATATTGGCGCCCAGGGCGCCTTTAGAAAATTTTTAGGGTCCGTCAACAAAAATGAATCCGTCAACGAAAATGCAAGCATATTTTGCCTCGCTTAGCATAGAAGGAGATTTATGGTAAAATTCGAATCTTGATTATTCACGGGAAAAATTGACTGCCTTTTGACTGAGTCTTAATCAAAAGCGATACAGTAATATGACAGCATTGAAGTTTCACGACCAGCAAACAAGCCTCATGCGCTGTGACGCGGCATCGTTTCAACATTTTCAGACGACCGAAAAAAGATTATTTTCAACTCTAAATAAATCAAAAGCTTTTTGCCACCCCAACAAGAAAACAAAAAAAAAATCGACAGCAGGCTGATTGATTGTCGATATTTTCATTTTGGGCAAACTACTAAAAGTTGTAAGTTTTCTGACTTTTTGTTAAATACGTGAACTAATTGGTTGAATAATCGTTCACTAACCAGCGTGAACACCACGCACGAGAGCACCATGACCACTATGGCGATGTTGGCGATGAGCAGCATACACACCAGGAATACCACAATGAACGCCATGCCTATGTTGCGGAACAGCTCCAGATAGATCACCTACACAGTAAACACACTACATATAGTGTAAGACTAGTCAGGTGCGCTCGGAGTGAAGTAATTTAGGTTTTAGTCGAATCCACTGGCTATAGAACTTCTCAAGTCTGAAAATTTCCAACGTTACAGAAAACCTCACCCAATTTTTTCTACTACTTGCGCTTCATTTTACGACAGGCTTCAGCTTTTCTGGAATGGCTTTTTGTGCAATTTGGTGGCTGTAATTGAGCAATTTTAATGCTCTAGAAATGACCTTGGACGCAATAGGAGTTGTAGCTGAGTTCTAATGTACTGACCTTGTCACCTTCCCAGACGAGGAATGCGTCCGAGTAGACGAATGCATTGGTGTCCCCGAACCCCATCGAGTCCACCACGTCCCTGGCCCCGTCCATAGCGTCTATCCTCTTAGCCGAGTTGGGCATCTTAGAGAACACCAGGTACATGCGCGAACTCTAGAAGCAAAACACCTCAATAACCACGCACAGAACTCTTTAAATTTTTTATTCTCATCAGTGAATAAATGGGTTGGAGTTTCGAGGCCCACCGATGATCAGTAATCGTTGCTCAGTAGGCGACAACGTTTCTCAGTCCAGAAAAACCACATGATTGCCTGTTTGTAGTTTTTAACCAATGGTGATTTGCTGAGAAGAACTAAACAGCTCAAATGATGACTAAATTGTACATTTCTGACGACCATTGTTTGTCTTTCACTAGGGAGCATGCGCCAAAAATTGCATTTTAAATTGTCTCAAAAGCTTGCAAGCATCGCCCCTTGCAAAATTATAGATCCACCATTCTTGTTGGAAATCCGGATTTGACAAAAAATAGTGCAACCTGTAATAAGGGTAAATTACTTAAACCTAAAGGTGTATACTTAATTTTGTGTTTGAAACAATAATTGGTTTGAAAACAATTTATCATTATTATGATTATTAAATATTCAGTTTGAGACGCTGTTAGCTTTTACTTTGATAAGAGTAAACGAAATGCTTGCACTAACTGTGATATCATCTTGAGCCGCGTTGAAGTTGACTTCCGAGGCGTATGATTGGCCATCGTTGGCCAGGTAATACTTCAACAGATAAACGAAGTTGGGTTGGTTGTTTGGTAGTTCTGAAACACTCCAATTTACCAACTGACTGTATCTCTCGATTTGTATAATCATTTAACTAACTGCTATAATTGGGATAAAGTATGGTTTGACAGGGTTGCAAATTGTGTTTGTTTCGCCTGCATCTAAGTTCAAGCGTCAGTATTCATCTATCCCGGTCCGACGTGCTCGACTTATATTCGGACTTTGAAAGCCTAGCAGGTATGTTTCTGTATATTTCTGTATGTTTCATTTTTATCGTTTTTTGACAAAATTTTTTTGAATGCCCAAAAATCGATGCATATCTATGCGGAGTCAAACAAATGAGCTTTCACAAAAATTTTTTTTCAAAAAAAACCGATGAAATTGAAACAAACAGGAACTTGGTCGTGTAAAACAAAAAAACAAAAAGTATGATTTAAAGTATCCTGACAAAATGCATAAATCTCGATTTTTAAAAAGCGTTTTTCTCACTTTGTTTTAATTTCAGACAAAGATGATAAGGAAAGAAGTTACTTAAAGTTTTCAGATGAATTAACATGGTGCAATTTTGCTGTGCAAAATTCGGTCTTAAAATTTCACCCTAAAAACGGATCAAGTTATGCTTTTCTTTTTAATCAGGAAAAACGCAAAACCTTAAGAGCAAGAAAAATTCAGCAAGACCAATTAAAGAATTTTCAGTACGTTCATTACTTTTAATCAAATTTTGACAAAACCTCATCAAAATGATTGGACTGAGCTTCTTAGGTGGCCCAACAAAGTTGAAGAAAGGAAAATTTTCCTAACAATTTTTATGAATTATTATTTTTCGTTTGATAGACAAAAATTGTCATTTTTACTATAAAAACACCTAACTTTTTGTTAAAAAAAAACTTTTTCAACATTTCCCGTGTTTTTTGTTTGTGACATATTTTAGACAAAACTTTTCCCACAAAATCTGCAAGGGGTATTTCTGTGGTAGATCTTAATAAGTTGCAATGAAGACCGCGGGTTATCGCAATAAAGCTAAATTTGGGAGCTTTTCGGAAAATGTTGACCAACACTTTCTAGAGCACAAACTTAATTGAATATTATACAAATTCTGTGACAATAATCGTTAATTTTATAATAATATTTAAGTCTGTCCGGATAATTTAAGTCAGCACTGTATTTATAAACTAATATAATCCAATAATTTTAAACATTCTTCAGTTTTTTGTATGATATATACTCATCGTTATTTTAATCGGATGTAAATTGCTTAGAAACTTAAATATTGTTATAAAAATTAACGATTATTGATTGTCACATAATCTATATAAAATTCATTAAAATTGAATGTTTAAGCCTGAATTTAGATGCGAGCAGTGTTTGATTTTTAAGCAACGGAGAGAGGTTTTCAAATTTTAGCACCCTGTGGGCTGACTCGAACTTAGTTCAATTTCAAGTACAATTTTCACTAACTTCTGCTAAATTTAAGGTAAAGTTTGCGCTCTAAAAAATGTTGGTCCACATTTTCCGAAAAGCTCCCAAATTTAGCTTCATTGCGGTAACCCGCGATCTTCATTGCATCTTATTTACATCTACCATTAAAAAAACACTTGCAACATTTGTAACGCATGATGTGAAATACTTGTTGTTGCATCTTGTCTGGTCGTGATGTTTGCGACCCCTCCACTGTAACTTGTTATCCAGGAGTCGAATGCAGTGAGGTAAAAATCCGGGCTGTTGTCTGCCACGCCCTCCACTTCATTCCTCAGTCGGTCGGGAAGACCCAGCAGAGTGCCGTAGTTGTCGTAGTAGTCGATGTCACCTGTAATTGGAAGCCAAAAAGAATGAGTTGGTAGCTCGCACAAAATGAACAAAGTTCAATTCTAAATGAAAACAGTCGAGCAAATTACTCATCATATCAATCTACTGAAAATGATTTATGACGGGAAGTATACTAGAAGTAAGAAGAAGTGTGTGTGTGTGTGTGTGTGTGTGAGGGTGGAGTGCGTTTGCCTGTGACCATAATCTTCGTAGAACAAAAATCGCACATACATTCAAATGTACTTATATGTGCGAATGATTACGAGGAGTGCTGGGCTATTTGATTTTTTAAATTTTGCCCATCATTCTTTAAAAAAGACTCAAAGGGGTAGAAATCGATCGTGACTTCTACGTTGTTTTGATGTTTCATTTAGGACTGAGCACATATATTTTTTCAAATAGTTTGATTAATTTTGGTTTCAATCAAGCTAAGAACATTAACAATTTTGACAATAAAACATCTTAGTACAACGGCCTGTTTTTTTCTATGAGGAGTACATGCATTCTTCAGTTTTTGATTAACGCATTGAAAAGGGGATAAATGTTGATCTTCAAATAAGCAGTACTTTGTTTTTCTAAACACATTTTTTTTGTTAGCAGTAGCTGAAAATCACTCACATTGTAAAAAGCGTTTAAATTTTAGATCACATGTCAATCAAAAAATGTTAAGCAACAGAAGTTAAAATTTTACTTTTTCCATTCAGACTCAATTTTTTCTCATAAAAGTAAGAGGCAAGGTGTGTAATTTGGTTTACGAGCAGAGAAACCGGACCGCAAATGGCTATTTTAGGAGTACGCTAATAATCTAATTTTTTGAAGCTTAGGTGAAAACTTTTTCTTGCTATTCTTAACAGGGCGGGCTCTAAGATTTTCTGAAATAACGAGTTTGCAATTTGCAATTTTTTCATTCATAAATTCTACAGAATGTTATCTGATTTATCTCAAAACACTAAAAGGGCATATTTTGCAAACTTATATCTAGGCCACTCTTTACTTCTTAAAAATATCTGCCAAAGAGCTCTATTTTCATAACTGCGAATCCAAGGTTAGTTATAAAGTCCTCAAAATAATTTACAAAACTAGACTCTTTTGTCCTTGCTCATCATCTCGAGACCCGTTTTAATCAAAATTTGCTGCCAAAAAGTCTGGAAGCGAAAAAACATTGGACCTAAAACAGCTTCAAGCTGATTTCCCACTATTTTATGGTATTTTTTTTTAGGTAGGACCCTGAACGAGGCGCAGATCTAGGGTTTTCTCGAGGGCTCTTATCTTAGAAAGATCCTATTTTTGAGTATTTGAGACAATTTTCAACACAAATTGTATTTTTCAGTGCGAGCTTCATCATCCCCCTTCTTCCTCAAATTTTGTATACATTAGAGGCGGATAAAAATGGATGTACTCTTTCAACATAGCTGTACCACATGATGGACCCTTTAGGTAATGTGGGGGTCGTATTTTCGACAAAAGGATCTCCCCCCCCCTCCCATTAAATTTGATACTGCCCTGAACTCTAATTGTCTATATGGTGGAGGTGGACTAACCGAAGAATACATATGCATCATCTCCGTCTCCTGGAAAGTATGTTTCGGACTGTTCCAAATAGTCGTACAGATAGTTCCCTTCAGGGATGAACCAGTTGGGGTCGAAGTCCTGTTCGATCATGGCGACGCCTGCAATCCCAGCTCCCAGCAGTCCCACTGTGACCAGCACTACAATGATCTACAGCAGCGAAGAGATGCGGTAAGTTATTCCAGCAAACTGACCCACTCAAAAGAGCTGAACAATCTTACCATACTTACAAAAACGATAACTCTTTCAAATTGTGTTTCAAATTTCTCTTTATCTTTCAAACTTTTTTGAGCCTGAAGCTTCAGCATGCATTTTCAACTGCATAAATTTTTTGGCTTATATCGAGCGTTCCTGAATTCGATTAAAATATTTCAGGAAAATTTTCTAAGCTTCAAAACCTGTTTTGAAGCAAACGTTTTGAGACAAACTTTGAAGTTTTGAAAGAAACTTTGAAAGTTCTCACTGAAAGAGAAAAAGCATAACACAAGTCTTGGCTAATGCCCAAAATGCGCTAGTCAGCTTGCTGCTCACCTTGATTGGCAAGAAAGTGAGACCTTTGGCAACATAGTTGCTGAAAATCTTCTCCGAAATGGAAGATTCACTACAACGACTGGGTTGGTAGTCATCTCCCAAGGGCACACAGCAGCAACACGCATTCCTTCCATTGTCCACCCTTCTCTGATCGTAGACGAGAACTCCCGAAAAGAGGAAGAGAGTCAAGAAGAAAATGCCCAGAATTCCCATAGCCGCGAAGACACAGAACGAACGTAAAGCTGGAATGATCTAAAAGCACACCTGTTATTTCAGTTATCTTTTATCTTAAGTAATGATTACATAGTAGAGCGCATGTTATGTAACATACGGTTGTTGCTCCTATCAGGAAAGCCAAGAAGTCGGTCAGTGACGTAATCAGAATGGAGACTCCAGCGTGTTTGGTCATGTATCCGATTCGCTCGGGCAGAGAAAGTGTCTTCTCTCGAGGGGTCAGATTCTCCCAAGCAGACACGAATACAAACATGTCGTCAACGCCAATACCTGAACAAGCGGCTAAATAAGTTGCAAGCGGAAAACACTTAGAGTCTAAGGCTTTATGCTGATAAATTGTCCAAGCAGCTGTACAAAAATGAATGCTGAAAAATTAGGTGTCCATAAATTTATTCTTGTTTCTGGCATAGCTCGCCTTGTTTTATGTTCCGATCAAGACGAAGGGGTACGATGAAGTGGCAGGACTAAATGAAAGACAAGGCGACTTGAAGGCATTATGGCGTAGTGCTTTTAACCCCATTTTAAGGACTTCAGAGAAAATGCATAAGGAGTCAAAATAAATTCACCTTATAATCCAATTGGTTTGATTTGGAGTCCAAAAAAAACCATTTATAAAAATGTTTCTTTTTGTACATTAAAAAATGCAATGAAAACTGTGACCAAAATATTTTGTGCCACTTGCACCGTGACTGAATATCCTTTTATTCCGACTAACCCCCTTGAAGGGAGCTTGAAGAAGCTATGCGGTTGGAAGATTTTTTCCCCGACGGTTTTTACTATCTCAAAGGAAACCTGTTCGGCGTCAATAGTTATATCGTGTTATGGCCCTATTGGGTGTGAGTTGGATTCAAAAACTGTATAAGCAAGTTGGGGTCGAGAAAAACTGTTCTGAACTATTTGACTTTCAGACTAAATTATACAATTGGTGCTGACCTCCCTACTTTACTTAATTCTTTTAACATGGCCGACAGACAATTGGCAAAGAGTCAATGAACGCAAGGAAACATAAAAAAAAGTCGCTTGTTTTTTGGAAACTGTTCAATTTTGTATTTCAAAACATAGCCAACAGACAGTTGGAAAAGAGTGAATGAACGCAATTAAATAAAAAAAAATGACTAGTTTATTTTAAGAAAATCTCGACTTTCGAATGTTAAAGAAAAAAATAAATGCCCTTCAAATTCTTTGAGTTTCAAGAAGAGCTTATGATCGGCACTTTTTTGATAAAAGTAATCCAATTTGAGAAAACTGGATCAAAAGGCATTTTTAGGAAAACCTAAAAATTAGAATTCACTTTCGAAACTAGAAGTCGACCAGGTTTTTTGCGACTTTTATATTTTGGCTGAAAAAATCAAAAATCAAACCGTGAAAAATCAATTCTGAGCGTGAACATATTTTAAGGCCTTCTGAAAAAACCGAAAAAAACATAGTCAGCTAATAGTTGGAAAAGAGTAATAAACGCAAGAAAACTGAAAGAAATTTTAAAAGCAGATGGCCGTAAAGCTCTAAAGCTCTTTGAATTTGTAAAACAATTTATGATGGGCATTTTTTGTAAAAATTAACACAATTTGACAAAACTAGATCAATACGCAAAACATATATTTTGCTGAACTTTAAAAGAAAATACAAGTCAAACCGCGAAATATCAAAATTGGCGTCAACAATTTTTAAGACTTTTTCCTGAAAAAGAAATCAGCAAGACATATAAGAGCACTCACGAAGTTCATTACTCCTAAACAAAAAATCATCATAACCTATTGATACTTAAAAACTCGTATGTTAATTTGGCGATTTCTACCTCCAATTTTTGCAGTTTTGTTTAGTTTGTTTCGGCTTTGACAGATTTCGTCCCAGACAGCTCTCGTGCCATTTCAATTTCAACAGATTTCGTAGCGTACACAGATTTCGTCCCACAATCTTGGATATGAGACGAAATCTGTATGGCGCGAAATTTGTTAACTAAATAAATAGGACAAAATCTGTAGTAGGACGAAATCTGTGCCAATCGTTTGTTTCATTTCAGGTTAAAAAAATCATTCAAAAAACAAAAAAAATTTTAAAAATCATTTCAGTCATTTCTGGACTCGGATGCAAAATTAGTTATTTATACACAAAAACTATAGCTCTGTCTTTGGAAGTTTCGTTTATGGTAAAAAAAAAGCTTCAACTTTTGCTTCAGTCTCTGAAAAAGGGTGTCATGAGTGTTACCCAGTAGCAGAAAGGGTAGGACCGAGTGAATGGGTCCATAGTCCATCTGGAAAAGCGAGGCGGAGGAGAATGAGATGGAGATAGACAGAACCACGCACAGAATGCCCGTCATTGCCAGATAGACCTACAAATAAACAACCTCTCAAAATTTGATTGAAATATGAAAAAGAAAAACAGTTCATGTTACTAATATATAAAAATTGAGAGTAGCTGGAAAACTGCCAATAGGGTAGCTGATTCTGAAATCAAAACTGCCGCCTGAATAAACATTTTTCAGATACACGAGGTGCAGTTTGCATCAAAATGACGGAATTGTAGTTTCGTGGAAGAAATCTTTATAGAAATCTTTATTAATGTTATCTTTAAAACTCCTAAACTCGTTCCGTGTTACCTTCTGGTCCTTGCAGTTGAATTTTCCGAGGGTAGTGAAGAGGAACAAGATGACGAGGGCGTATCCCGCGAACAGGAACGGCACATCGTCCTGCACAGCCCCACTGCCGATGTCTGTGGGACTCCTGAATGCAAACCGGTACACCTGCAGACCATCCACGCTCGTCTCACACACATCCAGGAATTTAGACTCCCAGTCCTTCACGTATGGCTACAAACACGCAAACATTTCATTCCGTAGAGTCAGTCTTGTATCTTCTTGAACAGTACCTTCACGACTATGAAAGTTGAGTATTTTTTGGAACAACCTTTCCAAATCACAACTTCATATTCTAAGTTAATATGAGACTGTTTCGGCATTTCATTTTTTTGTTGTGGTAAAAGGAGCAGAGAGAGCTGAAAAGTTATTATCTGTGAAAAAGTGTTGTGTTTCAAATGAAAAGACAGAGAGGATACATAAATGGGATAGATAAATAGTGATGGGCAAAGAGAACAGATGCTTGTATGTACTTTTGAAGACTGGACATTTCCCTTAAATAGTTCACAAAAAAAGTAGTATCTTCTGTTGTCATATTTGAAATATCTAGACTTGAAAATACAAATAGGTTACATTTCAATTTTTTTTCTCATCTTTCAATGATTTGTAGCTCGTACCTCTGAGTCGACCAAGTCCACTGTGGCCACATAGTAGGTCATAGTCATGGCACTGGCTCCAACAATGGAGGGTGACGATCCATCAAGAGCACCAAGCAGATTATCCAGGCTCATCGGTTGATTCGTTTCGAGGCTGAAATGTTATAATAAGACCATTCAACGGTATCTTTTTAAACTAGATTTTTTCCGGGCTAATTTAGGAAAAACCTAAAGTGGCTGAAATTTTTTATTGTTAGTAAACTATGTATATTTTCGCATAGTTTGCTGCCTATAAAAGATTTCAGCCAGATTAGAATTTTCTACAAAAAATTAACCTAGAAAAATTCAAACTTTTCTGTTTTTTATCAAAATTCAAACTTTGTTGTATAACATCTTTACAATTCGTTCATCTTCCTCAAGTATTTATTTGAAACTGTTTTCATAAAAATTTTTTATTAAAAAAATCGAATGACGTCAAACTTGAATTCATCCGCGAGCAGTAACAGCGGGTACAAAAAACGCTGACCAAATTAGGAAAGCGGTAGTTAGTCTTTGAACCGCTTGAAGACATTTTTATTAAAAATTTTTAGCAAGTAGCGTTTAAGTATATTCAGTTTTACTTCTGTAAGGGAAATTCAAGAAGAAAACCTCTCAATTAACAATGAGCGATCATGTCTCAATGTTCGGTTTCTGGTAATCATCGAAAAACGCGGAAGATTCTTCCTCTCATCCCTGAAATTGTAGTTTGCGGCAAGCAACCATTCGATCTTGTGTCTCGCTCAATATACACACTGACGGTTGACTTCAATCAAATAGAACATTTTTTTTGCTCTATGAAAAAACATTTTAAAATATAAACTATCAAAACTATCAAAATTATATGACCCTATATATACCGATAGTTCAATTTTGATTCGACCGAAGCTTTCGCTTAACGGTTTCAGTGTGTTCTGATCTGATTTTATATCATTTAGTTGAATACTCTTTTAGCAGGTTTTTTCTGACATTGACCTTCGGAGTGATCGTTCTCACTTTTTATATATTGCTTAAGCTTTTTGCTAACCTTTTAAATTAAGCATTAGATTTTTTATTATGGCGCAGTGAGGCATTATTGAATCTGGCGTGAGAAGAATTCCACAATTCTGGCAGACTCCTACAAAAGACCTTCCAACTATTCCAAATAACAATCATAGCCAAGGTGAATTTCGATATAGATCTTCTGCTCAATCCGATGGAAGGAAATCCTTTAACTACTCCGCCTATCACCTCCGGTTATAGCGAAAACGATGACTAATCTAATCTAAAGGTTAGGACTATTTACGACGAAGACACCAAAAAAATTGAAGAAATTGTTAAATTTTTCCCTGGCATATAAAAACCAGGTATGCCCAATTATCCAAGTCGACTCTGCCAGCAATGTTAATTTTTTGAAAATAAAGGATTTTACAAGAACTTAAATTGAGAGATCTTTAGGCCAAAAAAGCTGTGGATCAAGCTATCAACGGCTTTTTATGTGTTTTACTGACACAGCTATTAAAATAATTGGAAAACCTACAGTTGAAATAATCTTCAACGAATAAAAAAGACTACTATTTTCAAGAAGAATACAAAAAAATGTTCTCGGAACTGACAATCTTCCAAAAGTTGAACTCCAGGAACATTTCGTTACCACATATCGACAGAAACCAGAAACTCAGTCATATTTATGTGATCCTCCTATTCCTTGAAATTTCTTTTAAAATTTTTTTAAAATTTTGTGTCTTTGGATTGTAAAAATATATAATCATATGAATTTAACATATTCCCAGGAGTCATAAGATCTCACTTAACTAAAGCGAAAAAGAGTACCTGTTCATTTATTAGGCTCAATTAAAGACAACATTTTTTGACTAAGATCCGAAGGACACGTTATTAGCCTTAGTGTCATAACCTGCAAAAAATCATTCAAACTAGATTTACGCTCCAATTTTATAAACAAAAAGACATACAAGAACAAATATCGAAAGCCATGCGTCCAGGAGCAGCTGGTAAAAAAATTTCAACTAAATTTATAGAACGCCTATAGTCAATTGGCCCTCGACCATTTTAAAAGCAAGCAATGCCCGTTTAGCTTCGTTGGTGGCAATAAAATCGGTACTTGTCAAATCTTGACTGGTTTTCATGGATTGTAATATATTCCCAATGAATTCCAAGGGGTTAGAGCGACATTTTGATTTCCTCTTCAGAAGAAATTTCTGAACATAAGCTATTTTTAAACAAAAATTTAGCAACTGTACATATTTACAACTTTGCCAAGAGAGGAGCAAAAAAAATTTTTTTTTTCACGAAAAAATCAATTGCTTTATTTTCAAACTGATTGAATTGATAGTAATTTCTTCAATTAATTAAACCTTCGCAATTAGGAGTTTTTAATCCAAATTAGGACGTTTTTCGGAAAAAAAACATAATTCCAATCAAACGAAATTCACAATATTGCGTTTTAAAAAATAAAGGCAGAAACAGTGATTTTAAAGGAAAACATTCTTTTTGACAAGAAATTACCACCAAAGGTCAAATCAAAAACATCACTTAACAGTCTTGGAGCATCAAAGATAGACTCCAAGGAAGTGACTGAAAAACAGTATCTTTTGTGTCGAAATTTTTAAGTGCATTTGATTCAAAGTAATCAAACAACAATTGAAATAGAAATATTAAGAGTAGTATGGGCAGTTGAACTTTGTAAAAACTACTAATACGGCTCCAGTCTTAAGATTATTACTGACCATTAGATCCTTTCCACCTGCCTACAAAACCTAGTAATGAAACAAACTATAGAGGATGAACACGCTGGTTAGATAGACTTTTACCAAATGTTTTTGTCGGATAAAAAAACAGAACTTATAGAACTAAACCAAGAGATTGACTTAAACTTTGCAGATTTTTAGAGTTATTTTGGGACACAAAACATTACCTTTTCTTTTGTATAGATCGTTCTTTAAAGTTCCTCTCCGCAAAAACTACTTAAAATAATTTTTACAACACAGTTATAGATTAGTTCTAGATCACATTCAATTTCATGTATGCCACAGTCAATTAATGTAAACCAAGCTTTTTTCTTTGCTAGCAAAGAATTTAATTTATTTTGTGGCACAATTAAAATCAAACTAATAAACTGTTTTGTTGGTGATCATAGATCCAACGGATTAGTAGAAAAAAAAACGTAAATACTGTAAAAACGAAATTTCTCGCAGTCTTCAGAACTTACTTTAGCTATCCTCAAATTTTTCTCATTTTTTGGAAGTTTCTTTTAAAATTTCAGTAAGCAATCACATGTCATCCTTTCAAAAAAAATTTTGAAGAAAAACGAACACTATATAAAAATTCTCAGCTCCAGGTAATTTAATTGATTCTCTAGGCAAGAGAAACCAATCATCTCTAAGGATAGAGAGTTAAACTGGGTAACAGACGACGGGATTGAAAACGGATAGACCGATGAACCTCTACCACAGAAAAATTGCAATCCGACGGATAAAGTTTACGTTTCAGAGAAACAAACAAAAGCAGCGGGAAACTAAAGGTCACGTTACGTTGACCTTACCGCTGAAATAGTAAATTACTCAAAAATTACAATTAAACTGACCGGAGCAAAAATTATCCAAAAAACTGATATGATCCTAAGCAAAACAGGCTCGTTAAAACCGCGCAACTTTCGAAGTATTGATTCATTTCCCTTTTACGCTAACACAATGTCGCAATACGTAAGAGAGGACAGAAAAAGAATCCGACTATATCGTTTTAGACGACCAGCAGAAAACCAAACAGTGTCATCCCTCGGACAGCTCTAATATCCAGGGTTCTTCTTCCACACCAGCCTTCAAAGGAAAACCACAAGCCAAAACTAAAGCTCAGACCGAACTCACAACTTGTCCACAAATACTCAGAGCCGGATAATATTGACTTAAGTTATAATATGCTGAGATTAAGCCTGAGATATTAGCTAAACCATAGACGATTAAATGCCAAATCTGCATCATACCAGCTGGTTTCAATGGAAACAACATTCAAACTTCACTCAAAACACGAAAAAAGTACAAATCGAAAACACTCTGGGAGTGAACCGACGGAGAGATGCTCTTATTCCAGGTTGTGGATTCCTCGAACTACCCACCTCTCATCGATTTACGTAGATCTCCACGAAATGCTGGCCGGCTAGAGATGTTTGGTAATAGGTACTTTATAAAAGTTGAAGATCAAATCGGAAGTACTAACAACTCAATCAAAGTTGACCAATCTACAGACACCTCTGCTTCTGTCAAATGAATCTGCCGCCTTATTACAAAAGGAATGTGCCGCTTTATTTTTACATTTTAACAATATTACTCCAGCGTATGTTGACAACTATTTGACTATCGAACCAGTAGACACCCCACACAACCCGATCGCTACTCCTATAAATCAACCATTGACAGAATTGCTCGACATCGATGACGCAATTTCAGGCATATCCACAACTCATTCTTCAAGAGAAGAATTGGCGCAATTTGACACCCTTTCAGACTTCCGTTGTTTTACATTCGAACTCCGTGAGTTTTTGCGTGGAATAAAACTTAACCTAAAGACCTTCAATTTGTTAACTTTTTGTTTGATTCATTACGGTTGCTACAGTGCTGATTTAAATTAACCTTACAAAATCGAATTTTCAAACGCATTTTTCTCAGATTGAATTAAGATTAGACAAAAAATGAACAGAACAAAAAGTGCTTAGATTTTCACCAGAATTAATAGGGTGCAATTTTTCTCCAAAATTCTCAACCAAAATTTTACCTAAAAATGGGTAATTTTGGCTTTTTCAATTAATCAAAAATTACGCTGAAACTATTTTGTTAATTGATGAAAAATATATATCACAAGAAAACTCTTATACAGTCCAACAGAGTTCCAGAAAAGTTGAATCTCCAAAAAATTGAGTAAATTGTTTAAAATTTGTTTTTAAGCAAAGATTTTGGGTTTTGTATAGTGAAAAATCACGTTTCTTGACTATCACGGAAAAATATTTTCTCCTATATAGGTTTTTGGAGATTTACCCTTGTAGAACTTTGTTGGGCTGTGTAAGAGGCTTCTTATGATTTTTATTTCTCATCAATTAACAAAATAGTTTCAGCGTTTTTTTGATTAACTGAAAAAAGCCAAAATTACCCATTTTTTTGGTTAAGATTTTTGGAGAAAAAAATGCTCTTTATTATTTCTGGTGAAAGTTCAAGCAATTTTTGTTCTCTTCCGTTTTTGTCTAATTTTAACCCAATTTGAGAAAAATGCGTTTGAAATTCCAAAAGTTATTCGTTTTGTCCGGTTAGCTTATGCACTGTGCAGAACTGTACAATCTTAAAAGTTGCTTTTTTCAATTTCATAAATCATGCTTATTCAGGGTGGCGTCCCTCATGCTTGAAGGACCGAATGATTGAAATTAGGGGAGGGTTCTCATGCTTGAAAGACCGAATGCTTAAAAAATTTCAACCAATCAAAATCGCTAACCGTTTTTATTGGCTAAATGCCTTTCTCACAAAATCGAAGTCAATATTAACAAAAAATGTATTAAATCAGTAGAAAATTATCAAAATTATTACAAATTGCGGGTTACAACCGTAATACTATTCAGATAATCATCAAGATTAATGAGTTCAAAATAATAAGAATTTTTCATATCAGCTTATTATCTAATCGGTCAATATTAACACTAATGGCCTGGATTTATTTTCTTACTTTGAGATTTTCGCGATTTGTTTCGAGATTTTGAATACTCAATTCTGATTGGCTGAAAGTAAACTAAAATTAATTTCAAGCAATTGGTCCTTCAAGCATGAGGGACGCCACCTTGAAGTTAATTTTAGCTTACTTTCAGCCAATCAAAATCGCAGGTAAATCTCGAAAATCTCAAAGAAAGAAAATAAATCCAGGCCTATAGTGTTACTATTGACCGATTAGATAATAAACAGATGAGTTTTCAAGACTGAAAAGTTCCTATGACTTTGACCTCATTAATCTTGATGATTATCTGAATAGTATTGCGCTTGTAACCCGCAATTTATAATATCCCGGGATGACCAAAAATACTAGTCATACAATTTCCATATATGAAAAAATACAAGTCATACACTTTCCATACAATTCCTTACGTACAGAAAATTGCATGAAAGGTCTATGATTAGTACTTTTTCATATATGGAAATTGTATGACTAGCATTTTTCCATAAACCAAAAATATTGCTTTTTTACATTTTCATTTCCCAAAACTTTTTGGTTGTTCGTAACCGAACACAAATGACATAAACCTTGATTACTCAAACGTAGTAACCAACGGTTTGGCCGTTTCGCATTAAAAATGCATTGGAAACAGCCTGATTTGTGTTACTTCTGTCTCAGACAAATAATATAACGAAAGTAATGAACCTTTAAATTTTGGCAATAGTTTTCAAAGATGATTATTTCTAAAATTTGATTTTTTAAATTACCAGACATTGATCAAGGCATACAAAAACATGTCATACAAAAGAAAGAGGAGTTTTGCGTTTTTGAAAAAAGTTATGAAGAGAAAAGGAAAAAAATCCAATATTAGTATATCCAGGACTACGTTATACACACAAAAAATTAAATTTTGCATGCAAACTTTTTTTTTCAAAAAATGTTTGTTTGAATACGAAAATCAATTTGCGGTTGAAAAAAAACACAAAAAAATTTCAATTTCAAAAATACTTAGAAAAATTTTTGTCGTCGCCATCAAAAAAAATGCTAGTCATACAATTTCCATATATGGAAATTGTATGACTGGTGTTTTTTTTCAGAAAACAAAAACAAAAAAAGTCAAAGTTTTCAGTCGTAGCAGCCCAAAAAACACTTAAATTATTTGCCAGCAGTTGAATTGATTGTTCAAAGCTTTTTTTTCACAATTTTTTTTTTAATTCTTATCATACAATTTCCATATATGGAAATTGCATGGTTAGCATTTTTTTTCATACCATTTTTTTTCCTTTTTTTATGAAGAGATACCAATTTCGATACCAAATTAACTATAAAATACCTTTGAAATTCGACTAAACTCATTTTGCAGAAATGTATGAAATTTGTATGACTAGCATTTTTCCATAGACTAAGTGTATTAAATTGTATGATTAGCATTTTCGGTCTATGGAGCTCAACCCGGGATGTTTGATTATCTTCCACAGATTTAACACATTTTCAGTTAATATTGGCTTCGATTTTGTGAGAAAGGCATTTAGCCAATGGAAACGCTTAGCGATTTTGATGGGTTGAAATTTTTCAAGCATTCGGTCCTTGAAGCATGAGAACCCTCCATCTTATTCAGCACATCGCTTAATTACTATTTTATTCCGTCCGAATGATCTTGAACACTAATTTTAATTGTATTTTTTTACGCAATGCTCGTTAGTGACTGAATTTAGACAGTTGATACTGTTATATTTTCGTTCCTCGTTCTCGCCTGAGGTTACGAATTTGCATTGGTCTGATTTTTGAATTACTTATTTAATTAGTCTTTTAGCATGTATTTATCTCACCTTTCACCTAAACGAGGCCTTGGGAGTGAATGTCCTCACTTTTTATTTATTGTTTTAACAACTAAGTAACTCACTTATTTTAACTTATTCCTAACCTGCTTTCAAATAGTTTAGTTTTAGCATTAGATTTTTTTATCACGGTGAGTTGAAAACCGTGAATCGTTGAATTTTTGGTCGAATCGTGACTCGACCACTTCAACCCGGGTTGCTTCAAGGTTACTTCATTGAAAAAAATGTTTCCAAAACTGACCTCAAAAGTGGGTTCGCGTTCGCTTTATTCACAACATCGTTGTCACTTAATCCGCTAACAGTTGTACTGTCCCAGTTCCAGGCTGCCAGGAATGAAGCCTGTAGACAGTAGGGTCCAGCCTTGTAGCAGATGCCACTGTAAGTTTCATCCAGACTACTGTTTATGGACACAGACACAGCCTATAATTAAATTATACTCAACAAGGTAAAATTAACTAGCAGTTTGGCTCCAGAGGAACCACGACATCTATCCAGCCGTCTCTTTAATTCACCGTCACAAAAGATTATTGCAAAAGAGAACAAAGCAAAGATGTTCAATAACGTGGAAAGCATGGGACAGAAATTGAAAAGGATAGACGAGCCAAAATTTAATCATGGTCTTCAAAAATCATGTCAAAAGTAGACCAATTGGAGACTAAATAATAGAAACCTTGATATTCTGGTCCAGCTGGAGCGCCTTCTGCATGATATCCGCCGTGAGGACATTACTGGACACTATCAGTGCCTGTGAGACCCGGAGCAGTGCAGGAAACCATACGGAGGAAGCGTCTCTGTCATCGATGGCCCTACAAATTCAAACCCAGTCACAAAAAAATCAATTTTTTCTCTTATAAGCATTTCAATGCATAGTAGGCACACCACTGATTATGAAACTCTAAGAGGAAGAAGCTCTAAGACCATGAAAACCGGTCAAGAAAAAACGCGAAAGAAAATAATTACGAAATTGAGCTGCTAAATAAGGTTATTAAAAAGCAGATTTAAAATTAATTTTTCCTTATTGGTATTCTTGATAGTATAATAAACGTATTTGCTTTCTAGTTACTAGCTAAATTTTTGGAAACAAGTATGGCGGAAAGTGAGCAACAAAATCAACTTTGCGGTGACGGTTCAAAAACGAATTTTGTAACACACCTGGAATCCTGTGGCACCCATAGTTTGGCGGCGTCTGTCTCCTCGTACCAGAAGTAATATCCAGGCAGGGGCAGGAGGAAGAAAGCCAGACCAATTAGAATTGCCGCCCAGGGATGCTTACCATTGAATACGCCAACCCTAAACGGCATCACTGAATATCTTTTCAAACCTCATTTTTTCTAAACCTTTATTTTCCACTGCACTCCTTCCATCCCATTTCTCACAATTGTCTCTGCATATTGTGAATAATTTAGAATAATCGGATTACAAAAGGCATGTTATAAACTAATCTCAAAATCATGAACATAACGAATTTTTCTTCGAAGTGCGAGCTTGCAAATTTAAATTATTTTTTATTTTCACTGCAATTATTTTTTTGATTGTGTTTAGCTTTATTTTCAATCTTTTGAAACTAAATTTTTGATGAATTTTTAGGAATAACAATTTTAAAACAATTTACTTGAAAAAGAAGGCTTCGATTTTGCTCGTTATGAAGTTGCTGCAATTTTCTAAGCAGGCGCAATTGCATGCATTGCACGAGTCATCCACTTCGTCTTCGTTCTCTGCGCTTTTTTCAGCTTCCGTTGCTTTTCCATTTAAAACCGAATGACCATTTTGGTTTAATGGTTTGTTTTCATTCGCTGATTTGTTTTGGCGCGATGGAGGATCTGCTGTCTGGTCCTCCCGAGGAGTTTGGGACGAGGGAGATTCTGCTTTCTGTTCCTCCCGAGGAGTTTGGTTCGAATCCACCTCGGGCCAGCCATTCTCATCGGTAGGAGTATTAGACATTATAAAGCACTGGGTAAGATTTGATCACCTAATAAATTTTACCGTGTAAATGAAAAGAAAACGTTAAAACGCGAAGTTTTCTAGTTTAATTACTTGAGTATTGTTGGTTCAGTTTGGTTTATTAAATCTCCGAAGCTTTTAACCATAGTTTCTAATTTTAACAACAAACACGCATTTAAAAATACCATTTGATTAGTTTACGCATATCTATACATATGATCGCGTTTAGTTAAATAATTAACTAAACCTTTGATTAATTGATTAACACACAATTTGAAGCTGGCTTGAATACAGCTGAGACTTGTTTGAATCTTGAATCTAGCTCGAAAAAAACGTACCTGTGTACAGAAAAAAAATTACGTGTATAGTAAATGCCAGACTCTTGATTCTACCGCACATAAAACGATACCATTTGTCAAAAAGATGCATCAGCTCTGAGTGCGTTTTTTTGCTCTCTAATTTTTCATATAAAAAGACAATAAAGCAAATTTTGTTTGCATGTATAAAGAAATAGATACTGGTTTTGCTTACCACTACTCGAACTCACCTAGCTAAATAACAGCCAGCCAAGCATATTTTTTACCTAGTGCAAGCAAACCAAAGATTTTACTGCCAAAACAGAGAAAAACTCAATGCATACCTGTTGTTTTTCACATGTTTGGCTGATCAAAGTCTTTTTGTTGCCAAAGATTAGATGAGCCCAATCAAAATAGCAATTTCCAAAATAACGGGCAAAATATTTGAGTTTTACAGGACGCTAATCTTCAGTTCCGAAAGCAGGAAGGACAAAAAAGGTTCCGAAAAAAATCGTTTTGTTCCTGATGATAAAAGAATCAAAGCATTTGAAGTTAGTTCCCCGCGGAGCAAATGGACAAAAAGCTTTTGTAACTCTAAACCATTTATTAAAAGATTAAACTGTCAAATGCTACCGCAAGTGTAATTTAATAAGCTTCCTCAGATTAAGAAAAACCAAGTAATCAGTTTCGAATCTCAAACGATAAAAAGCGGACTCTACTCTCATAAAACTAGGAAAAATCTTCTCTTTCCTCTTTTTCGTTTTTTTTTACAACACCGTTTAATTTGAAATGAGCGTAAGAGGAAATAAAAACACGCGTGGAGTAATTCCAAAGTCTTATTTGAAAACGGTTTGGTATGTTTGCTGCAAACCAACAAAAAGAAAAAAAGAAACGTCTAAAAATTCGTTTCCATAGCCTCAGTTTGCCATATGTTTACAATAACTTATTCACTACCAAGCTCACAGTGTTAATGATTATCCAAACACAATATCCATAATGGCCTTTTTTGAAATAATAGTCAATATCTGACGTCGACGTCACAAAAAAGAGATGAAAGGCGCCATTTGTTTTGCTTTGCTGAAAGTGCCTATTTTATTATGGCTCGAACACAACAAAATTAACCTGGATCTGTCTGGAAATGATTGATCAAGACAAAGTCTGGAATATGTGCAGATGTGAATATAGGAAGCTCTGTCTCCTAACCAAAACACTATAAAGACAATATGACTCTTTTTCCTCCTGGCTAGCAAACAATTAAAGAAAAATTTTGTCGCTTTTAACTTTAAAACTCAATTTCGTTTAAAAAGCAAAAACTTCAAACCGTTTTTAAACAACTGAAGAAACTTTTGGGTAATCACATTTAAAGCGTTCAACTATGATGTTTTTCGACCCCATCTGACGTTTTTTGCTGAAGGAATATTGAAATTCAAAATCACCTCCCATTTTGTGGTTGGAACAGCAAGATAGTTCAGAAAACCGAGACATGTCAAGTTTTAACTGAGCAGTGGGAAAAATACTCGTTTGAACAGGAACGGGCAGATTTTTTTCGGTCGAGAACTTCAAAACAGATGAAACGTACCCGATTATGGTCGGGCAACATAGTTAGGACATGCCAAATTTTGGTCAAACTAATCGAAACATTAAAGTTGGGCTGAGCAAACTCGAACAAACTGTTCCTCGGCCAAGACAGTCAAATTATACTGATAAATCATCCGAATAACAAAATTCTGAATGTTTTTCAATTTATGAGATATGCTTGATATTTTTTGTTTCAAATGAAAAACTAATACAGTTTTTTCTCAAAGAAAACTGTCTCAATAAACTAGCCTTTGTTCGCCTCTAGAATCAGTGTTAAGGTAAAATTAACTGTTATTGCAACGCGAAGCCGACGATGGACCAATGAGTTTGTCACTTGAACCAAGAGAGAACCAATTTTTTAATAAAAAAAATTTCACACGCATCAGAACCGAATCTACAGTAGATAGAAAAAATATCGAGAGTTGCAAAAAATTATACACACTAGTTTCCGAAAAAGACAAATGCTTCGCTTTAAAATAACTTGTATACAATTTCCAGTTTATCAAGTTTATCAGACAAAAAAGCCACCTAAAACTGGGTAGGATCTGATACAAGGGCGGATATAGGATCTTTTCGAGGGACGCGGATTTTCAAAAAAATATCCAAAATTTTGTCGACATTTGTTTTAGGTCGACCAAATTGATTTTCTGAGCTCTTATAAATCACTATAAAGACCCCATTTTGACCAGGCCAAATTTAGAGAGCTTCGACGCCTAAGTATGGTATTTTTCATGAACCAAAACTCGCGTTTGCTTTTTTGCAATCTGTTTTTTTTTTTTTTAAATTTTCATGGCAGATGTTTTTTGAAAAAGAAAAATTTGAAAAATGGTCTTGAGCTTAATCAAAAATTGACGTCTCTAATTTACTGTGCTGATTCAATTTATTTCGACGAAACCAACAAAATTTGAAACTTCCAACACATTGTTTTAAAATTGGGTTGAGATTAGACAAAAACAGACGATAACAAAATTTCACTAGTAGAAGTAGTTCACTAAAAAAATTTTTGATAGAGCTTCCAAAACTCAGATCCAAAACTGTACCCCAAAAAAGGTTCATTTTGGCTTGTTTAAGTTAATCAAGATTTGCGCGAAAACTAACTAAAAATTTGACGAGAAAAATTTCTCAAAAGAAATCTTTTACTTTTTACAAATTTCTAAAATCAGAATAGATGAATATTACTTTGCTTGATAGCCAATTTTTTTTTTGAAATATAAAAAACCCAAAATCTTTAAAAACGATTTTCAAACGTTTTGCGCAAAGTTTGAAGGCTTCATTTTTATAAAATTTCGTTAAGCTGTGTAAGAGGTTTCTTTTGACTTGAGTTTCTTTTCAATTGGTTGTTGTTCCAGAGTAATTCTTGATTACCAACAAAATGACCCAATTTTGTGATAAAATTTTGTTGCGAGTTTTGAAAATCAAATTGCACCATAATATTTTCGAAGAAATTTTTACAACTTTTGTTCTCTTCACTTTTTGTCAATTTTATCCCAATATGAGAGAAACGCATTCAAAACTTTTAATGTTAATTGTTTTTTCCGGTAATTTTAGACCAGCAGTGTAGCTTTTAACAAAAATATCGGACAACGTATTAAATTAATGAAATAGTTCTGACCTTCAAATTTAATTTAAATCAAAAAAAGTTTTTTGAAGTTTCGCGTTCGCCATTTTGTAGGCTTTTTTGAGTTTTTGCTCTCAAAAATGTATAGCAAAGCTTTTTTTTATGACAAAATTGTCCAATTGTGCTCATGAAACAAGGAAATAATGAAATTCTCCAAAAAATTGCAATCAATTTGTTTTGCTCTTTTTGTCAATTCAAATGCAGTTGTGAAAATTCGATTTCAGTTTTTACGCTATTTCACTGTCTCAAAGTCAGAATTATTTCAGATTTAAGACGTTGTCAAAGAAAATTGTTAAAAGCTATGTCGGACAACGTGTTAATCTTCTGAAACAATTTCGATTTTCAAGATGAAACTTATTAAAATAAAGAGAGTTTCAGAAAGTACAGTGCTGATTTAAATTATCCGGACAAAAACGATCAAAACTTTTCTCAATTTGATTTAAAATTAGACAATAAGTGAACGAACACAACTTGCTTAGCATTTCACTAGAATTAATATAGTGCAATTTTTTCTCCAAAATTCTCAACCAAAACTTGAACCCAAAAATGGGTCATTTTGGCTTTTTTCAATTAATCAAGAATTACTATATAAAACCCAAAATCTTTGATGAAAAAAAAAATTTTAAACAATTTATTCAAATTTTTGGAGATTTAACCTTGCTGAAATTTTGTTGGGCTGTGTATGAGGCTTCTTATGATATATATTTCTCATCAATTAACAAAGTAGTTGCAGCGTAATTCTTGATTATTTGAAAAAAACCAAAATGGTCCATTTTTGGGGTAAAACTTTGGTTGAGAATTTTGGAGAAAAAATTGCACCATATTGATTCTGGTGAAGTTCTAAGCAACTTTTGCTTGTTTTCTTCACTTAATGTCTAATTTTAACCCAAATTGAGAAAAACACGTTTGAAAATTCAAGTGCAAAAAAATTTTGCAAAAAAAGTTGCACTAAATTAATGTTACTGAAACTCCAAGCAAATTTTGTTTTCACCATTTTTTGTCTTCACATTTTTTGTCTATTTTGAAAAAAACGTGTTTTTAGTTTCAAGTTTTATTCGTTTTGTCCAGATAATTTAAATTAGCACTGCATAATTCTCTGCTTACGCATTGAAAAGCAGAAAGACGTTTTTTCAAATGTCAAATGAGCAAATTTTTGAACTAGTAAATTTTCAGAACCGCCTGTTTAAATTGATATCACTACACTTTGGAATTAACTAATGCAAAATGAGTAATTCAACCCTTCTTCCTTTTATTGTTAAGCACTCAGCGTTTGCCTAATCGTAGTTTTTTAAAATTAATGTGTTGTCTTTTATGGTTAAAAATTTTGGACATTTGGAATTCATGGATCTTGTATTTTACCTGGAAAGAACGGTCTAAAAGTCTTCCAATGAACATGCATAACAAAATTTAAAAAAATTGTTTTATGCTTTAATTTATCCGCAAGCAAGAGCTTCCTTTATTGTGTAGGTCATGCATTTTTTTTCTTCAACTTTTGAGATCTATTCAGCAGCTATCACTTCACTGTCAAAAAGGAAGATATTGATCATAAAAGGTTGAACAAGACTGCTCTCGTATCAGAGCGAAGCCCTGAATGTTCCGACTGTCTTTTAAGTTTTATGGAGCAGTAATAACATAAAAAAATTAAATGAAATAAAATAAAATGAAAAGTTTTTTTTCTAAAATTTGAAATTTTTTAAATGAAAATCATCACCCCCCACACGCCATATAAAGTACAAAAGGATAGATTTCGTTCCTTGAAACAAATCAATTAAGGCAAATAAGCTTCGTTCAACCAATTTGGAACGATTTCTAAGACGGATTAAAACTTCGCTTACGCGTTAATAGAGCGAAATATATCGCGCGTTAATTGTCCCAAATTGGTCAAAATGGCCAAAATGGCAATCTTTAAACCCTCATAGCCTCACGAAAAAAGATCACAGGTGAAATATCTTTTCAAATTTAAGCTCAAGGCAACAATACCTTTTGAATGATATATAAAAATTCCGTCAAAAATGGCTAGTTAAAAAGTCAAAATTTGTCTGAAGAAAAAAAAACCCACCCCGAGCACAAATATTCCGTTACTTTCGTATCAAAAGTCGGAACGATAATTATTCAGCTCACCGTCAAAATTGAGATCCTGGTAGGTTTGATAAACATCTGGACAAAATTAAACACAAAATTGGATTTTTATTTCCTTAACTGCTTGTTTCCAATGTACATTTTGGACAATATTTCCTTCGAAATTCAGTAAATTATTTAATTTGACCGAGAGCAAATGACCAGAGCTGCCATTTGTGAAAGTATCAAAAACTTATTTCAATTACTTACCAATGTAATCCGGGTCTGAAAATTCCAGTTTTTTTAATCTTTTTTCCTTAAATTTTTAGCGCTACGGGCAAATTTCTTGAAAAAAACGGTCAAATTGCCATTTTTGGGCCCTCTTTGGAAAATTACTGCACATTGGCCGCCCCTGCATGAACGTGTTCAAACAAGTTTTGCAGAAAGTTTCAAAAAGTAGAGTCATTACTTACAAAATTTAATCAATTTTCATGGATTTTATGTACAAAAAAAACATTATATTGAAAACAAAAATGGATTTTAATCGATTAAAATGGATTTTTATTTTTTAAAATAATCGATTAAACTGGATTAAAAATCAATTACGTTTTCGAATTTTGCCATAATAATCGATTATATAGACAAAATTTTTAGTCAATAAAAGTCCATTATAATCGATTTTTATCCATGAAACATCGGTGCGGGCCGCTTTGTCGAAAAGGAGCTATCTCCGCTGTAAAACTATATGCTCAGATGAGGAAAAGTGACTTTTTCAGACCCACATTGAAATGTATAGTAATTGAAACGAAAAACTGATAAATCATTAGGGGTAGTTTTGAATATTTGCTCTTGGCTCTAGGATTGGTCCATGCAAAAATCCTTGCTAAATTTGAAATTCGATGTTAATGTTGTCCAAAATGGACTTTTAAACCAAGAATTTCAGAGAGTAAAAACCTGATTTTGCGCGCAATTTTTAAACTAGTGTATAAAACAAATTTCCATAAGATCGATTTCAGTCTGCAATTGGTAAACTTTAGTTACGAAGATTTCACGCTAAATGTGACATTTATTTTGCCCATTTTTAGATATAAGCTGAATAAAAAGATGTCAAAACTTAATCATACATTTTGAAGAATTGAAGAGTGGTAGAGCTTGTCAGATATTGCGAAAAGATTCATTTAGGGTGCTTTGTTCTAGGTTATTTAGATTTCTAGGATGCTTTGTTCGTTTGAAAGAATAATAGTAACAAAATTCTGAGCTTGGATTATTGTACTGTGAAATTGAACGCCGTTTTTATACCTCAGCTATAGTTTAACTGGTTGTTAAAAAACAGTAGCAAAAAGAAAAAAGGAATGCTTCGCTAACCATTGAAGCCTTGTTTAACGTGGGCTGATAAGAATTTGGTGCTTACATATTTTGCTGAGATTTGGATGGAGAAGTCTATATGAAGCTGATTGAAACGTTCATTAGGTATATCATTCAATCGTAAAATTGAAAGTTAGACGAGAATATATGAAGGGCATGCAAAAAAAATTGGTCTGTAAATAACTGATTGATTTAAGCATGCGAAGTCTTTTCTGTTATACAGCCCACTGGCAAATCTTATACTGGCAAATCTTATACTGGCAAATCTTATACTGGCAAATCTTTTTTTAAATCTTATTTTCAATACCGTTTGGACCGGGTGTGATTAATTTTAACCATTTCTGATCCGAGCTTTATAAAGTAAGTTATCAAATTTGGGCCGTATAACTGAAAAAGCCCAAGAGGGGGAACGCTGTAAAATTCGCCGTTAGCAGAAAGCGACGAAAAACAGAACGCATAAAATAAATTCAAAACGATCCAAAACGTATTCGCTCCAAATTGGTAAGTTGATTTAAAAAGATATTTGCTTGGCCGTTTTTTAAAACTTGCCCTTAATTAAAATCTTTTTTAGACAAAGTTCGGATCTACAGTGCTGATTTAAATTATCCGGACAAAACGAACAAAACTTGAATTTTCAAACTCGTTTTTCTTAAATTGGGTTAAGATTAGACAAAAAATGAAGAGAACAAAAGTTGCTTAAAATTTTGTCAAAATTAATATGGTGCTATTTTTTCTCCGAAATTCTCAACGAAAATTTTACCCCAAAAATGGGTCATTTTGGCTTTTTTCAATTTATCAAGAATTACGCTGAAACTACTTTCTTAATTGATAAGCAAAATTATATCACAGGAAGCCTCTTACGCAGCTCAACAAAGTTTAAGGAGGGTTAAAACTCCAAAAATTTGCGCAAATTGTTTAAAATTTATTTTTAAACAGAACTTCTGGGTTTTATAGTAAAAATCACATTTATTGACTATCAAAAGAAAATTTTTTCTCTTATACTGGTTTTTGGAGATTTAACCCTTCTTAAACTTTGTTGAGCTGCGTAAGAGGCTTCCTGTGATATAATTTTGCTTATCAATTAAGAAAGTAGTTTCAGCGTAATTCTTGATAAATTGAAAAAAGCCAAAATGACCCATTTTTGGGGTAAAATTTTCGTTGAGAATTTCGGAGAAAAAATGGCACCATATTAATTTTGGTGAAAATCTAAGCAACTTTTGTTCTCTTCACTTTTTGTCTAATCTTAACCCAATTTGAGAAAAACGCGTTTGAAAATTCAAATTTTGTTCGTTTTGTCCGGATAATTTAAATCAGCACTGTACTAAACAATCCCATTAGCATTAGAGTTTTGTATTGAGACTTGTATTTTGCTGCATTCTGATTGGTCGAAAATTCGGCGGAGAAAAGACTAATAGGAGGAGATTCTTATCTGGATCCAAAAGCTTTTGTTGCGAGCTTTTCTAAAACAAAGAACAAGCATGCAATTCGAAAATACTGACCAAGTGTTTTCGTTTATAGTTTTGCTTAAACAAAACTAAATTTTAATGAAAAATGAAAAGAAAAAACTATCCAAGAATCACAGGTGAAAATAAGCAGCGGTTATATTTATTTATCTTGACAAAACGAAAGAATCTTGAATTTGGGAACACGCTTTTCGACGCAAATTGCACACACCGTTATAGATAGTTTACATCAGTATTGTGGGTCAATTGATCTTTTTAGGTAACCTTGTCTGTCCGAATTTTTTGACATTAATTATTCAACATGTCAAAAAATAAGATGCATGTATAAGCGGTATAACCTCTTTAAAAAAAATTTTTCGTAATAAAGTTATCTTATTTAAGGAAGCGAGGTCTTACCAGATTTATAAATACAAATATTTCAATCAAAAATGGAACCATTCTGATAAACTTAAACTTTTCATAATCGAGCCTTGTAGTCTAATTTCAAAATATCCAGAAAGAAAAATTGTCTTCGAACACAGACCGCAATCTAAAACGCAGAACGATTCGTTAGTTCTTAAGAAGTTTATTGGACAACGTCGTGAATTTTTGAAAAATATCTGAACTCCAAGTAAATTTCATTAAAGTTAGTCATTTAAGTTCAGTGTTTGCCTTTTTGTCGTTAAAATTTTGCTCGAACAAGCATTCTTGAAAGAAAAATAATTCGAAGAATCTGCCTTGCATTTGTTCAGTAGCAATTCAATGCAATTAAAATATAGAAAAAACAGAACTTTTGAACAAATGTCAAAACGAAATATAGAAAGCTGCAATAATTTTGGATAGACCGAAGTAAATGAAAAGAGCAATCTTCCAATTTTGAGCAGTCTATCCATGTAATTTTGAAAATTTTGGTGATTCATGTATTTTGCCCCAAAACTGTATTATTGTCCAGTAAATATTATCATTGATTTTTTCTTTTCTCGTGAAACACATAGCGAAGTCTCTTCAAAATTTTATTGAAAATTAACATTAAAAAAAGTAGCAATACAGGGCCAAACTTTGCTCCGGATAGGCGCTCAGTTTGGTATCTTTAGGTCACTGGAGTCCAGAGATAATTCTATGAATGTAGTCTAATATGTAGGTGGAAGGTGGATTCTACCTACAAAATTTCCTTTGATTCCGCGCACAAATAATTATAACTTAACTTTTGTCGGCACATTAGTTTTATTGCGGATTCGGCAACGAGCGAATATAGCTAGTGGTTCTGAATTTCACTAATATTAGCGGGTTCCGCAAATAGAAGTGGTTTTCGCATATTTAACTGACTTCCGCTTAAAGTTTGCGGATTTCAATTTAATTTGCCGAATCCACTTACAATTTGCGAGTTCAACATGCAGTTGCGAATTCCACGACAGCCTAATTTAACTAAACACATACTACTATTTGACTGTGGATTCCACAAACTGTTCCCAATTCCCGAAGTTTTGGGAATAATCAAAAGTGCGTGTATTTGTTTTGATTTTTAGCAATACAGTGTCTTAGCTCTATTTCCATGGAATTCAAACAGCAAAGATGATCAAACAAAAATAGCAATGTAGCGGGTTCCCCGACAATTTAGTTTTTACCTTGTCGCGGAAGCCACTTAAAATTTACAAAATACACAGTTTTATAAAGAAATGTAAAAATTATTGCACTAAAAGTATTTATATTTACTTTTATAAGTACAAAAGACCATTACATTCAGAAAAGTATTTTAGAACACTTTCCCATCTTTTTTTTTTGCAGAAACAAACTTCAAGCATTTATTCAAAATTCAGATCAACTGAAAAATTATACTTTTTAAAAAACGATTCCGTTGTTCTGAATTATCAGCTGTTTTATGCGATGAAAGCAAAAAAATAATAATACAAAACTATTTTACTGTATAAAAAAACTTGAAAAAGCAAAAAACGACCATTTTTTTGAATTGCCCGTTTTTGCGCGTTATGAACCTCATTCTTGCAATTGAAAATCGATTTTCCGCAATGCGTAGTTTAAATATGTCATACAAAATAACTTTATCACATTTCCCAAAAAGAAATTACATTTAAACAGTGAAAATAAAAAGTGCCTCTAAAGAAAAACGTTTTGTAGGTTTATAAATCATAAAAGCTCAATACAATTTTGTGGCAAACCTCGGAACACATTTTGAGACGTGCGGTTTTGATGTTTGAGTGACTGATCAGCATCCTTGATTTTGGCGGTTTTTATGGCTGAATTTCGACTACACAGTGTCTTTTTTTGAGAGTAACACAGGATCATATCCAAGGTTTAGCAGGATCGTTTGCTCTATCGGCGGAATTTGCTGTAAGGCTGGTTAAGTTTTAGACGCAAAGAGGCCTTGAATTGAGAAAAACTGATCTGCGCTCAACAAAATTGTGAACTATAGGTGACATAGAAAATCAAATGTTTCTAGGACAGGTTGGATGGCGTTTGATATATCCTCTGAATTCACAATTAGTTGTTTAATCTGGAACAAAACTGCTCGCATATCAGAGCAAGGCCCTGAATGTTTCGAATACCCAGTAATCGATATCGAATAACTTTGGGAAAATAAAATTTTGAAAATATAAAAACTTTGGACAATATCAACAATCAAGTGTGAAAATTTGAGTAGTAAGAAATTAATGCGACCGATTTGCTAGCCTCAATTCAATTTGGAACAATTTTGTTGTGCGGTATAAATCGACACTCATGAATAAATCGCGTTACGCTCTCAGCCTTATGAATTAATTTCCTTAAAGCGCATAAAGTAGTCCAAAACTTGGTCGAAATTGCAATTTACAGAAACTCCCAGGAATTTACAAAAACAATTGGAGATTTGGGGAACATTTTTGTTAAAATCTATGATTTCGATCGCCGAAAATTGACTGAACAAAAAAAAACCTCGCCAAACACAAATTTTTCCTTTTTCTTCGAACGTCAGATCGAAGAAAGCAATTAACCAGCTTAGCCGAATTCACTAGCAGACATTCCTGATTTGCCGCATACTTTTGAGAGATAGCTATCGCAGCCAGGAGGATAAGATTGCTATAATATTGAATTTGACGTAGAAGTTTTCCAATCGTTGCTTCTTATTTTTCAAATGTATAAAAAAATGAAACGAACAGTGAGATTATTGTAAAATTTTTTAATGCGTCTGGTAGCTTGTTTTGTTTCCAGACAGATTTCGACTTTTCAACTAGCAGTTTTTGACAAGATTCTTAATACAGTTTAAAGATCCTAATGATCAGGTCTCTCATCAAAAAGATAATGGGAAAATTTTTGCCCCAAATTCTTGATGCTAAAATTGTATCGCAAATCATACATGCCTCGCAAGCGTTACTTGAAAAAGAGGAAAAATAAATCCTAAAGCTTTAACTGTATGTTTCATGTTACCCAATTTCTCAATCATTTCTTCTGCAGGCGCTAATTTCTAGAAAAAATCTTATTAAGTCGAACTGTGAGCAGCATTGAATCGTAGCCGAAATAATCGAATCGTCTCATGCTACTAAAAAGAGAAAATAATAGATTATAATGGATTTTTTTTGTCATTCTCCATAAATTTGAAAAAGGATTGATTATAATTGATTAAAAATGGATTTTAATGTTACTATTTTTCGAAACAATAAAACTCAATAAAACAACAATAAAATTGTTTATAATCAATTATTTTTTGAATTTTTTTCTCAAATTTAATTGACTATAATACATTATAACGGATTATAGTCCATTATTATTCAACAATTCTGTCATCGCTTCATTTCGTTTTATTTTTGTTTTGTTTTGTGCGCTTTTCAGTTGGTTACCGAACTAAAAGAAACTGTAATTTTGTACTTATAGCCAGGGGCGGTTTTTTTTTGTTTTTTTTTTTTGGGGGGGGGGGGGGGGGGGGGGGGAGGAGCCGGGGTTTCCTCTTTTGAACTATCTTGAGATATCCATTTTGGTGACTGAGCCTAAAATCTCTTTAAAGGCGCCTTTGGTGCCAAAACATACTAATTTTGAGGGGCGAACGCACCACAAAAGCGCAATTTTTAGATCAAAATTTTCCAAAAATTGTCTAAAAACGCCTTTTTTGGCCTGTTTTTTCATTTCATAATTTTGCCCGCGGCGCAGAAAATTTGATCAAAATAGTAAAATAGTCCTTATAGTGAGATAGGAAAGCTCATAAAATCAATTCGGTCAACCTATAAAAAAGGTCGACCAATTTTTTTTGAAAATCCGCCCACCTCAACCGAGAAAGTCCTAGATCCGCCCCTGCTTATAGCTTAAATTTATATTAAATTTGATTTTTACCGGATAGCTAAATTATGATCCATTATAATTTTTTTTGTGAGATAATATTTTGATAGAAAAAGGGATTATAATCTATTATAATAGATTATAAGAGATTTTCGTAAGAATTATAATCAATTATAATTGATTATAATTTATTAAAATGTCACCAAAAATTTTATCATTATAATGGATTATAAATCAGTTAAACATCTAAAATTGGCGCTTATAATGAACTCTAATTTTGCTAAAAGTACGATTATAATTATAATAAAATCGATTATTTTCTCTTTTTACTGAGTGCGGGAATGGTTAAGAAATAGGGTAAAATGAATTTTGTGAGATAATTTTTTGATAGAAAAAGGGATTATAATCTATTATAATAGATTATAAGAGATTTTCGTAAGAATTATAATCAATTATAATTGATTATAATTTATTAAAATGTCACCAAAAATTTTATCATTATAATGGATTATAAATCAGTTATCAGATTATAAATCAGATAGAAAAAGGGATTATAATCTATTATAATAGATTATAAGAGATTTTCGTAAGAATTATAATCAATTATAATTGATTATAATTTATTAAAATGTCACCAAAAATTTTATCATTATAATGGATTATAAATCAGTTAAACATCTAAAATTGGCGCTTATAATGAACTCTAATTTTGCTAAAAGTACGATTATAATTATAATAAAATCGATTATTTTCTCTTTTTACTGAGTGCGGGAATGGTTAAGAAATAGGGTAAAATGAAACCAAAATTTGAAGCTTAAGCACTTTTTCTCTCTTTTTCGTGTAAAATTTTTGCCAGTGCTAGATAAACGTTGGTTCGGTGTGATTTCACCTGGTGCAAAATCAATCCTAGCATAACTGCACAGCTAATTTACTCGCGCGCAATACTGAGAATTAAATTTTGTAATTTTGAGAATTGTATTTGATTTAATCCGTTTTCAGCTACTGAATGGTATAATGTCTACCCTATAATCGACTTTAATTGTTCGCCAGACGTTACTTGAAATGAGAATTCTCAAAAAAACTTTTGATTAATGTTTGCAGTTTTCGCGACTGGTGATATTTCGAAGTTTCTAAAAACGATTAATTTAAACGCAAAAAAATCTTCGACATGATTTTCATGAGTCAATTTGAAGGATACGTTCAAGTGATTGAAATACTTTTAAGCTCTTTGAGTTATCGGGTCTCTAAATAATTCAAAATGGCTACCGTTTTCGAATTCTCATAAGAACGAGCTGACACAGTTTCAATAAAACCTATTTGATAAACGATCTGCGCTCTTTCATCAGAACATAAATTTTGATGACTTGTCGATGATGAAGTTCTTAGATTGGTATAATATTTCAGTACAAATTTCTACACTCGAGATAGATGATCTTTAATTCGGCTATGAATATTTGTCGATCAAACTTCGCAACTTGAGTCTCAGCCGTTGAGCTTCAATAGTGATACAATGGTACTAGCATGGTAGAATAAAGCGCCATGTTTGGTTCGCTGTGTACTCAGCCAAAATGTAGAGCAAACATCGTCTAAATGTACTGCTTAATGAACAAATCTACATCTTGCTGTACCACACTCTTCGAAACTTCACTTCTCGTTTTTGAGATTCTTCGCAAAACAATAGCTCATAATTTGTAATTCGTGATCAGAAATCAATTAAAGCGGGCTGACCATTATAGCGTTTTTATAGCACTTTGTGGTCAATAAATAATTTTAGTTTGGATTTTTCTGTACCATGAGTTTAGAAAGTTATTGACAAACATTGTTGGTATAAACTTTGTCTAGATTGAAGAAAGTACACCTTGTCAATCGATCTCAGCAAGATACTCGGCATAGTTTGTGCATTGGTCAAAAACGCACGTTGCTTCATCTACTAGCGGGTCCGTCGTCGTGTATTACTGTAACGTTTTATTTTAACCGTTGTACACTCATAGTCATAAAAGAGACCACTCATTAAGGTCGGCTCAAATTTAATAATAGTTTTTACACCAATTACAACCTCATCAACATGACAGAATCCCTGGTCTATAAGGCTCGACTAGGTATGTACACTAAAACAAGTGATCTCTTTTGCTTTTAGCGTAACTTTTATATCGATCAAAATGGCGAAACAAAAAGAAGAAAGTATCTTGGTTACTGGGATGATCCAGCAAATTTTCCGACTACATAAGAAACAAAAAAGTTTAGTTAAATCATCTGTCTGTGCCTAAAAATGCAAAAAAGAAATTGATGTTGCGGTTTTTAGCCTGTTTACTCAAATTATTATTTTTTATTTCTTAATTACTCAAATTATTATTTTTGATTGATTATTGCTTAAGTTCAGTTTGTGAGATGATCCCAAAATTTACCGACTCGCTACACGTGAATACAAAAAGTATCGCAATAATGTTGATGAGTCTAAAGCATAGAAACAAGTGGTGCCTAAAAAGCTAAAAACGTTTTTTGTATCTCAATTAAAGAAAACCAAAAGACTCAGATTATTCGTAGGAATGCTTATTGGAGGTTTTTCTATGAAAAGAGCGATTCATAAACAGAAAAAAAGTCTGTCCTAAAATGTTTAGCATAAAAATTTTAGAAATTGTTCATGCAATTTTTAAGGTAACTCAAATCAATTACGTTGCTGGTCACTCCTCGTTAAAGATTTCTTAAGTTAGTGACTGTAATTTTAGCCGAGCAGCTGGAAATGTACACTGAAATGAAAGACACGATGAAACTGCTTGTGGAGACCAAACACAAACTAATGAAGGAGGCGGGAAGTTCGTCCGACGCCGACTCCAGCAAGCACCAATTGTCGGAGGACGAGCGGAATTTGCTCTCGGTGGCGTATAAAAATGTAGTCGGACAGCGTCGGACCTCCTGGCGAATCGTGTGCAGTCTGGAATCCAAAAACGATGAGGACTGGAAGCAGCCAATCTGCAAGGTGAGGAACTATTATCCAGAGATACTGTCGTCCAATGAAGCTTTGATTGTCGAACACTTCTGAGGATAGAATGTCACAAAATAGACAAAATTGGTTTCCACATGAATCGTTCAGCTGTCTACACCATTGACGTTTTGCGTAACAATGTTTTTTTTTAAATTCTTGTAGCGATCTCAACAAGCTTATGTATCTTTGAATCAACTACTTGGAGACAGCTTCTTTTGCTTGGCCAAAATCAAACTTGGATAGTAAAAAAGTCGGTTGAAGTAAAATCAAGTTATTTTATAAACCTTATACATAACAGAGAAATGGTTTATTTTCCGACATAATATTTTCCGATTTTGTGTGTTAGGATTTCCGAGAGCAGATAGAGTCTGAGCTGGTGGGACTTTGCAATGAGATCATCGGCATCCTGCAGGACTTCCTCCTGCCTCCCGAGGGCACTGTGCCGGAGAACGACCACCTGAAGGAGACTGCAGTCTTCTTTTACAAGATGAAGGGCGACTATTTGAGGTAAGGCAACTTGTGATGTCATGGATATACGACATTATAAAACATTACAAAAAATAACAGGCAACAAAATTTCAAATTTCAGACTTCGCAAATTCAGATTATGCAATTATAAATCACCTCTGAAATTTCTACGAGCTTAGGGGAATGCAATATTTGGAAAAATTTTAAGATTTGATCTACATTCCGAGTTGAAAATGCAAATCTCGCGAAAGTTGTGCAAGATTTTCATTCCTTTGCAAGAATCTTGCACAATTTGCATTCCAATTGCACTAGGTTACTAAGCTTGATAGAACCTCATAAGGTCATATGGCCGCCCATTTCTGTTGATTCTCTCCGAAAAACGCCTCACTTTTAATGGGCCTGGAACCACAACTAATGAAAAAACGGAGTCCAAATTCAGAAAACCTTTTCGCCACATAGAACGCTTCTCTGACGAGCTTCGACTCCATACAGAATGGCCAAATGACGCTTGGAAACCTTGAAATTAATTTTTTAGATTTTGAAACGGCTTCAATCTTCTATGTTGCTTAAAATCTTACGTAACTATGTATCTAACGTAAGTACAGCAAATACGACAGAATCGTCAAGAAAAGGTTCGTTCATTTCATTGCTAGTAGTTGATTCTCCCGTGACTGTCTTTTTTCCAATATTTTAAAAAATATCTTTTAATTAAATCAGTTAATTTTCACTTCAAGTAAACCGTTCTTACAGTCAACCCGAGTTTTGCCCACTTTTTAAAAAAATTATTGGACAATTTTACTTACGCTCAAACTGGCAATTTTTTTGAGTGTAAGACACAAAGATTTAATTCCGTCCTTCCATTGCTTTTAGAGTTATCGATGATCAATTTTCAGAAAATTTTTTTTTAAATTATTAGAGGGAGGCAAACTTGCCTCCATTTAGTTTGTTTGAGCAGAAAAAAAGTTATTTTGAGCAAAAAAATACTGGTCCATCAAATACCAGCAAACAACTGCACAGAGCATGTTTTTAGTTTTTATTGACATATTCAAAAGTATTTCAGTCAAACATTCACATATAATAGGCAAAAAAATTTGATTGAAGAATATTCAAACAAAAAAACCGTGGTTAACAAAATATGTAAAACATAGATGATCAATGAAAAACATCGGTTTTTCAACAATTGGAAAAGTGATCAAACATATTCGAAACAATACTTTATAACTACTAAAGAAACCTTATTAAAAGATTTTTGAAAATCGCTGAGAGGGGTTGAACAATTTTTCAAAAAATGACAAAATATCAAGAACATTAGAAGTTTATCATTTCAAAATTAGAAAAAATTATAAGCCACACAAAAAAATTCTTCAAATTATCTTTCAGGCGAACAACTAACTAGTCAAAAGTTGATATAGAACTTATAGAACTTGAAATAGAACATAAGTTAAATGACAAATTTGACAAAAACAAAACAGAAATTGTTCACAGGTCATGGATAAACAAAATCATTGTTAAGAAAAAATTCGAAATAGGGTCAGTTACCAAGAACTAATTCAGTCGTTTCATGTTTTACAAAGTAAAAAAAACCATGTGGTCCAATTTGCAACGGGTAAACACCTACAGCTGGTAATGAATGAATGCATTTTGTAATGAATGTATTTCGTAAAACATGAATGAATGCTTTTCGCAATGAATGAATGTCGAATGTTTTCCCGTATCAGATAGAAAAAAGCCCTAAATTACGCCAAATTTAAAAAAAAAGAAATTGATAGAGCAGCTGAAAATCAACGGCACCTTTCTGGGACTCCAACAATGGCTAAATTTTATGAAAAAATTTATTGAAACAATTAACTGAGAAATAGACTAAAACAAGCTTTTAAATAGTATGCAATTCGCACGCTGTAATTTCCTTAATGGAATTACTACAATTTAATGGTCGCAATATAAATAGGACTACAGTTTTTTCCTTGGAGCTTGCAAAGCGTTCAACTCAATATCTCTCAATTTTTTCTGCAAAAAAATTGAGAGATATTCGCAAAAAAATCAACAAATGGGCTTTTCAAAGACAACTACGTTTTTTTGTAAACTTTCTGAAAAACCATCAACAGGCAGTAAAATTTACAAATATAATATCTGAATGGCAAATTTTGTATCACAGAGTGCCACAAGATACAATTCTTGGACCAAAAATTTTCATCCTCTATTTTAATGAATTCTCTTTCAATTTTTTAAAAATCAAAGTTGAACTAATCAACTTGCAGATGAAACCTGTCTGATAGTGAAATAAATAAATACAAAACTATTTAAAAACACAATAGAAAATTGTCAAGAGACGTCAATGCTAACATGGAAAACAATTGTCTGACTTTGAATACAGATAAAGCAGAAATTCTTCTATTTAACTAAGAAATTAGTTTAGACCCAGTGTTTCTTATTATTTATGAAATTGAAGGTTCAAAACCATGCGGATATCTAGAATTTGTCTTGGAAGCAAACATAGGTTTTTCAGTGCAAGTAAAAAAAAATTCTATGCAAAAGGGTTAGAGAAATCTGTTCATTGCTTATGTCAGGTCTTGCTAATTGAGTCTTCTGAAACTTTTTGGTTGCCTAAGAAAAACAGAGAATGATAAATGAACTCTTGTCTACGGTACACTTAGGCTGTAGAGAAACAAGAGCGTAAGAACAATACAGGTAAGACCCCAGTGTCAATCGAACAACAAAATAGGCAAAGAATCAGAGACAAAAAGTTGCCTCAAAAAATGAAATTTGCTTCATTGAGAAAACAGATATAATTAAGTTACATCTCGCAAAAATTTCATTTAAAAATAAACAGATCACTCGGAGAATTCAGATGTTACTTCTACCAATAATATTTTTTCTTAGTAAGCTAGCTAAGTACTAGTTAAACAGTTGGTGCCACTGTAGTTCAGTTTGTATAGCTGATCCGTTTTAATAAGTGAATCTTCCCAGACATGATATATTAAGCACGAGGTTATATGAAGTTAGTTAGTTATGCTGAACCAAAACACCAACATTTTGAATCATCAGCCATATAGAAAACTTTGAATTGTCAAAATTTCTTAATTATTCAAAAGTTTTCCCACAAACAAAAACTTTTTCAAAACTGCTTGATGTTCCTAGAACACGTAAGAAGTTTTTATTAAAATGGAAAAAAATGTTGGTTAAATCATGGATTTTGTAATGCTCTTGCTTTAAAATAACTTTCTTCTGAGAAAATGTAGCTCTTAACATTTGGGCCTTTTGAAAGAATTACTCTACAATAATTATTACACTTCATGTTCTGGCCAGAAACTTTAGTAGATCCTGTGTTCACTCAAACTTTTGAAGAATAGAACACTTGCCCAAAATTGAACATTGACTATCATTTTTTAAAACTAAATGAAACTTCTTAACTCCAGAATTCTTTTTGATAGGTTAACGTGCTCAAAAATTTGCAAATTAAAACAAAAAAAAAAGAAAAAAACAATCTCATTTCCCTTAATTAATTAAATATTTTTTTAATTAATGAACAGCTAATTGCTCCAACTTTCGATTGGAGGATGGAAATAGTTTGCTCAACCTGATTTTTTCTTCCGACAAACTTCGTATTTTTAAATAACAATTTTTAAATGGATTTCTTATGTGTTTAAAAGTCATCGAGTTCTTCATTTCATATTTGGAGAATAATTTATCTTTTTTTTTGTTTCTAAAAAAGTGGGATTTAAAAATTTTCAATCTGGCCAATTTGGGATAATTAAAACGCGAGATAATTCCTGCTATAAACGCGTAAGCCATTGATTTACTCCAGATCCGAACATCCAAATTGAAATCAGGCAAGCTATCTGGACTTAATGAAAAGCTGTCAGACGTTTATTACATCACTCTGTGCTTTATGTAGCGTGTGTTGGAGAGTTTTGAAAAAAAATCTGAAAGACAATCAGTTTTAGTTTTAGCCATTTCAAAAGTTTAAATTAATTTTTGACTTTCCTAATCGTAATACTAGTTTTCATCAGTTTTTGGGTTTTAGTCAATACAAAACTACTCTTGTTTGCCTTCAAAGATATCGATTTTCCATTTGGACAGATTTTTGATCACACACTTTATGGATAGAAAAATAGTCAGCACAGATTTTCTAACAGCTTCATTCAAGTAGATGATCGAGGCAAAAATCTAACAAATAATTTTGTTTCATAGTAGATGTTGCAGGACTACTTTTCTGGATTAAAAAAATATATTTTTACTTGTCAAATCAAAAAGTTATTCTGTTTATTAGCCAACAAAAATCAATGACATTTTTTGATCAGAGCCTCTAATCACGCAGACATTTTAGATCTTTCAAAATCCATTATTAAATGAAACAATCAAAAAATTATTAAAATTTGCCTAAAAGAAAACAAAATAGATCAATTTATGCAATGGAAACAACAAAAAGCCGAAAAAAATCTAAACTTTGAAGTTGAGGGGTTCGAGATTAGTTTTTATCCACTGGCCAGGAGAATTTTTTCAACTGATCAGGACGACGTTCAGTAAAATTTAGTTTGAGAAAAAAAATTGGAAAACCCACAACAAGGGCTATGGATATTAATTGATCATAATAGTTTTTATGGTCTGCCTCCATAAAAACCAAAAAAAAATCAATTATAATGGATTAAAAGACAATTAGAAACAAAACAAAGTAAAAAGTGAGTTATTATATAACATTATTATTTGAATTGGGTTATTTTTCATTGTAATTGATTTGAATGGGTTGTGATAGATTACATTTGACTATAATTTTTTAAGAGCAAGAGGCAGAACATTTCCGTATATATTCAAACTGTTGCAACCGCAAGAACTAAATGATATGAGTAGATTAGAAAACTGATTGCAATTTTTTTTGTGAGTAATGCAGAAAAAGCTGCGATTTTTGCAGAAAGTTTTGGAAAATTTTCGTACTGATTCTAACGCATCATAATAGATGATAATTGCTTATACTCGGTTGCGTAGTCCCAAAACTTAATTATGCTTCATTAAATTGTCAACCCTTGTGAAAGCCTTGTTTCAATGAAAAACCAACCCACCCGAATCATTTTTCAAGCGTTCATATTTGATTATTATAAGATTTTAAAACCAGTCTTACTAAAATTGAGAAAAAAAGTGATTTTAGTCAAATAATAATCGGTTATAATTTTTGCTTTCGAATTCAAACAATAATCAATTAAAGTACATTATAATTATTTATAATCAATTATTAACCCATATTTTTTTCAATGCAACTTTAATTGATTATATTTGATTCAAATTGATCATTTTATCCCAATTTTCAATTCATATGTTAGGCACAAAAACTTCTAGTAGAGTCGATTATAATCGATAAAAATCCTTTTTGTTTGCCCATTGTTTGCATGAACCTTGCATCTGAATAGCTTATATTCTATGCTTTTCCTAGAATTGATATATGTGAATAAGGAGAAAATAGGTTTTAAAAATTTTCAAATCAATTCAAATTGTTATTTTTTTTTTCATTTCTCTATTGAATTTTTTCCAGGATGAACAATTGAATTTTTTAACCACCAAAACACCAGCAAAGTATTTTAGTTTCATGATTCATTAAGAAGATTATTTTTTGATTAGAAAATTATTTTACAAAAAACTTGTTAAATCAATTATGAAAGGTCATAATCAATTATAATTTCTTATTTTGCCAAAATTTTGTTTCACAAAAAGTAAACTTTAATAATATCCCATGGGGTAAAAACTTATTGTCAATAATGAAATCTCTAAAAGCGAGTTGGTTGTCAAGATTTGGTTCATCTGAACTCAAAGTTTTACCAGGAAACAAAAGTTTCATAGAGATCATTTGATATTAGTTGAAAAGTTCCTGCGGTAGGTGAAAAGTTAGAATTTAGAAGATTAGTTTGGAAGATTGTTTTTGACCTACCGCGGGAACTATTCAACTAATATGAAAATATTTCTATGAAAAGAAGATCTATCTGGATTTCTTGGTAAAAATTTGTGTCAGATGAGCCAAAGCTTGGAAACCAACTCGCTTTTAGAGATTTTGTTTTTGACAGAAAAATAAAACCTCATAGGATACAATTAAAATATTTATAATTGGTTAAAAATCATTTGAACACCTAATTTTGGTAATTATAGTCAATTACAATTATCAAAAATCAACATAATAACCTGTTATGAACAATTTCTTGCACCTAAAACTGTTATTTTTACGCCATTAATATGACGCTAGATATTTCATTTTTTTCATTTTCCAAATGAAATAGTTTTGATTTTGAAAGTGTTTTTCCCTTATTTCTATAATTGAGGCCGCTATCATACAGGCTCTGTTCAAATCTCAAATAGGAACTGTTCCGTAAGTCGGTGCTCAGAGGAATGTGGTCAACTTTCCGGTTCTCTTTTATGAATGGTTTTTCGAGTGATATTGTGGTCTCTACTCATTTCTTCCTTGCCAAAAAATTGCGTGAAAGGTTTCATCAAAAATTTATCATTCACACAAAAAAATTCAGATAAAATCACTTTAATTGACTGGGTAAAAAAATTAAGGTTAAATTCACTTTAAATTACCTTGAATTCGCATGAAAAAATGCAGGTTAATTAACCGAGTTACGCTAAATTAAGTTAAATCTGATAGCCGCCGCAGAGACAAAACTTTGATAAAAAACCCAAACAACTGGTTTTTGTAGAGAAGCAGACAAGTTTTGGATGCGGAAAACCGCATATTTCCAATTTTGGTCAACCTTTAACAACTAATAAATTGCAAAGCACTTGTGTTTTCCTGGCAGGTTCTTTTCTTTTTTCTCTCCCATATGTCAAATCTCAAACTGTTAAATCTCTTTAAAAAATACCTTAACTTTTTGCGTGTTGTTTCTCGATAAAAAGCAGAACAGTTAATGATAAACATATAAGGTTTTAGCTAAAAATTGCAATCATTTTTTTCTGGAAAAAGAAGAAGTTTCAGCGTTTATAGCCGATTCGTATTGGAAAGTTAACGCAAAATTTTGCATTTTTTGTGTTTTTCGATCAAATTAGTTTGTTGTACTCAAAGTAGAATTGCTTTCAAAACATGGTATTTTGAGGCATATTGAAGATTTTCTTGCGTCTCAATTGAGATAATCGTGGTTTCAAACCAATTGGAACGAATTGAGTGAGTTTTTTGAAACTTTTGCAAGGTTGATTGCAGGTTAATTTAATTGGGAGACTCAAATGTGGTTGAAATGAATGAAATAGATTGAACAATGAAATATAAAATTCTGATATAAAAAAATTCAGTAAAATTTTAAATGAATGGTTTACATTTTTTACATTTTTTTGTTGGATTCCACTGATGCTCGAAAAATGTTTTATAATTTAGAGAGCGATGCACTTATTGCAGTTAAAACATTGCAAATCTACCCGGGTTCACCAAAATTCGCTAAAGAGAACTTTTCTTATAAGAATCCTAAAATTCTTACAAAATTAGGCTCTAAGAATGTTGCAAGATAAGAGTTTTTTTTATATAAAAAAATTGCAAGATAGTGACTTTTCTAACAGAAAAAGTTTCAAGATAGCATTTTGTCCTACAAAAAAATTCAATTTTAGGTACATTTTTTAAAAATTTTTCTTGAAACCAGTTAACAGTTCTCCGCTGTCGCAGAGTACATCAGCGGAAGCTCGTACGCCAAACGACTGAGAAGAATTATTTTTTTGCTGATAATTAGAAAATTTGTTCCTGTATATCTGGACCCCACATACAACACGTCTGCAGCTATATGACATGATTCCTCGAAGTTAATATTTTATTGTCTCCAAAACGAATTCGAATAGCTCATTATGTGTAAGTAGAAGATTTATTTAAGAAAATTGCATACGGAAATGTTTGTTCAAAATGCATATATAAATATCACTATCAAAAAATTTTTACATGCATAATTGTGAAAAAATTTTCCAAAATTGGTTATATTATGTTATATCGGTAAAAAAAACACAATAAAAAATTTTTGGCAATTTTTTGAAATTAGGAAAAAAATTTCTATCTTGGAACTCCTTTCACAAGAAACTTATAGGATAGCGGAAATTTCGTACACTCATATAAGAAGTTTTAAGATAGGAAAATTTTTTGTCAGATGAGCAACCCGGGTAATGTGGCTGACTCTTCTTAAAAACTGTTTTAACTTTGATGCTAATTTTTTTTGCTAAAAAGAGCAAAGAAAAAATTACCGATTGAGTGAACCAATTTTTTCTCAAGAGCGTACCGCTAAAACGAACAGAGCAAGCTATCCCTCTAGTTTTTGGTTTTGAACTTTTCTAGCCTTTTCTGAATTTTTTGGGGTTCATTTATCAGTTCAGAGAAGTTTTTAGCCAGGTCATAAGTCTAAGGACAAAATTAACCAAAAATTCATGTCTTACCATCAATCAAAAACCTTGTTCAATCTCCATTGTGGCATTTCAGACCCTGAAAAAAAAATATTTAATGCCATGTTTTGATGCTTTCACAAAGAGAAGCTTAGAACGTTTGCTCTCGGTGAAAATTCAAGAAAAAACTCAGTAACACATGTCATATAATTATTGAAAAAATAAAAAGTTAGATAGAAATAGATTGATAAAAAATAGAAAGACAATGGAGGGTTAAGCTTACTTTTTTCATATACTTCCTTAGTCGAGATCCCGCTCAAAATCCGCTCAAGATTTGAGCGGTTTCAGCAATTTTTTAAATGATTGCCCTCAAAAACCACTAAAATCCTCGCAGGAAACAATTAAACAGTTCAACATCGTTCAAAACAGATCAAAACCATTCAAAACTGTCAAAACCGTTGAAAACTGTTCAAAACAATTCAAAATTTTGCAAGAACCGCTCAATCCCGAAATTTATTTGGCGGTGTTTTTTTTTCAGGACACACATCATCAACCCTTTAAAAATCTGAACTTCTAACTTTACGTAATACTAAAATATAAGCCAAAAACCAACCGAAAATGATCTACTGTCCAAAAAAAACTATTTTCAAGGTTCATAGCGTTTCCTGAAAAGTCATATAAAAACCGTTCAACGATTTTAATAAAACTGCTCACGAACAAGTCAAATCCTCTCAAAAACCGCTCAAACCGCTCAAAATTTGCCTAAATTTGGATTGGACTCCTTCAAATGGGTTGTGTAATTTTTATTCACAATCGCCCATGCGTACTTAACCTTATTGTGTTAGCAATATGCACATTTTTAAATAAAAAGTAAACTGAATTGGAAGATACTATTATTTTGAAACAAACTGACTCTAGGAGTATTTATCGCATAACCAATCAAAAAATATTTCAAGAAAGGCACAGAGGAAGGTTGATAAAAAATGAAACCTGAAAAAGAATTGGCAAGGTAACCAGCGTTCTAGAAGTTTCTGCTCTTTTAAAAATTATCTCACAAATTTCAATGTTTATTTTTTAATACTTTTAAAAATGTGGCACAGAAACTAAAATACCAGAGGACCTAAAAACCACTTCATACGGCTCGCAAAAACGAGAGCAGTGTAAAACAGTATCACTTTTAACATTGCAAAAATCTTTAGGTTGTTGATATTAATTTTTACCAGCCAAAAAGTGCTATGGTTTTTGTAACTGAGAAGTGAACGTCAGAGTTCTTATTGATACCGTATTGTTCATTTCAACTATCTTATCTTTCTATTTCAAAAAGTTTAGCTTAGTTTTTTAATCATTTATCGAATCAACCTTTTAAACTAGTTTTAAATTATTTCCCGCACTGAAGTTTCATGGGTAATAATCGATTATAATGGATTTTCGTTGACTAAAATGTTGTCTATATAATCGATTATCATGTCAAATTTAGACCACGTAATCGATTTTTAATCGATTATAATCGATTATTTTAGAAAAATTTAAATCCATTTAAATCCATTATAATCGATTATAATCCATTTTTATTTTCAATATAATGGATTATTTTTTGTACATAAAATCCATGAAAATTGATTAAAATAATGACTCTAATTTTTGCAACTTTCTGCAAAACTCGAACGAACACGTTCATCCAGTGGCGGCCAATATGTAGTAATTTTCCAAAAAGTGCCCAAAAACAGCATTGTGACCAGCTCCTCCCCCCCCCCACCCAACAAACCCCCTCCCCAACGTACCCACCCCAACGTAAAAACACCCCTCCCCCCCAACGTGTTCACCCCCCTCCCAACCCTTGTACGGGTAAGCGTGGGGGGAGTTGTTGTGGGATCTATAGGCAACTTTTTGTAATTTTTCATAATTCGATTGAAAATAGGAAAAAATGAAATTAAGCGAGAGAACAAAATAACTAACTTAAGTTTAACAAATCTATGAAAAAATGAAAACAACACACAAAAAGATTTGAATAAATAGATTATAATCCATTATAATCGATTAAAATGGATTATTTTTCTTTTGATAAAATTTTTTGAAAATAATCGATTATAATCGATTATAATCGATTATAATCGATTATATTGGATTTTTATTGCTTAAAAAATATAATCATTATGATCCATTTTCAATCGATTATAATCGATTATTTATGTTATTTTGTAGAGACTGACAATGAAAATCCAATATAATTGATTATTTTCCATGAAACTTCAGTGCGGGTTATTTCATACTTACGCGTCATTAAATTGTTGTTAAATAATCTAGTTACATCCAAATTTTTAACATGATGCAATGAGGCTGTAAATTGAGTCTAACATACGTGGACTAAAAATTTCTTTGAGTAACTCAACGATCAATAATTATCAAGATTCGGAGAACTTGTTAAAAAAGCTCCAGCTAATTTTTATAGCAAAAAATTCAGTTCATATCAATATTTTCCGAGCCCACTGGTTAGAAACGAGTTGACATAGCCAATACCCTAACTAAAGGAAGGGACTGAGCTCCGATCCCGTCGGGCCGAAAGAGAGCTTTGAAATAAATAAGCTCTATTCCATTATAGAGATCTCCGATGACAAAAGCGGAAGACAAGGGAAATTATAGTAGACTGCAGATAGTGGGCATTAATGAAACATAACAAATTCATTTTTATCTGGTGCTAGAAAAAGATATGAGACATGTTTGCCCAAAAAACCGCAGCAAACAATTTAATAAATCAATTTTGCAGAAATTTAGAAATTACTGAAGACTACTTGTATGAAAATAACAATTCTAAAGTAAAAACAATGCAAGAGTTTTATTCGCAGACAAACCAATCATGAATCGCTAAAAAAAAGTTTACGATGTTGAAACCAAACTAATCAAAAACTGTTAATTAAATGGCTATGAAAAGGAATTTGTCAGAGATATTTTGATTAACAATATGAGAAACGTTATAATCCAAAAGAAACTGAGCATCAATTTTTAACCCCAGAAAGTTTACTGGCTTATGCAAAGGGGTACAAGGACTTATAGCGGATGTGTAAGACACCTCGTGTAAATAATTATGTAAACAAAAGTCACATCAGATAAGAAACGAACTCACAGTCAACGTAGTAGAAAATTCAAAATGCAGAAATTTGCAGAAATTCAAAACGCATAAATTCAGCTTTTGAAGAAAAATGTGTCACTTTGTACCTAGCTAGGGACAGAAATGGCAACATTGAGGTCGCCTTGTAGGGCACTTGGCTGAAAAATGCAGAAGTTCAACTCGAATTCAGACGAAGGTGATAGAGCCAATGTCGGATATTCCCGAATAATAATCCCAACAGGACACTCCCCAGGATAGCGCTGAATTTGAAGTAAACTTGGAAAGCTTCCTAGTCTTAATTGTAGGTGACAATAACGAAGTGAATCTAAATAGGTTCAGAATTTAAAGAGGAATCAGAACAGTCTTTACACTCGACGGAAACGAACTGAAGAAGTTGTTATGAAAGCTGAGTCAAATACAATTTCATAGAACAAACAATGAAGGAGCGGATTGGGAGAAGAGGGGGTTGGAGTGTTGGGTAGAAGGCAATAAGATTGTCACATCTTTGCATTATTTTGTAAGAACTCAGAAAATCAATTTGGTCGATCAAGAACAGTATTTGACAACATTTCAATTTGTTTCTAAATATCCCCATCCCCCTTGAGAAATCCTGGATTTGCCTCTAGAGAGATGTTCCTCTTAGGTTCTACCTAAAAAATTAGATCCCAAAAGTCTATAGAATAAACCAAGTAAACCGCTTTGTAATATGTGTAATTACAGTGAAAGTTATCCGCTTAGTGCACAGTTTTTTTCAAGTTTTGAAAGCAGAAATTTTTTTCCTGTGTTCAATCGGTGATGCCCTGACAAAGTATCTTGTTCAATTGGCTACGCCGCAGAGAAATTTTTTCTTTTACATCTTTATTATTTTAATAAATCCAGAGACGTTTTCTCCAAACTCATCCAGACTTTTTTATCTGAAAAAATGACAGCGAACAAAATAACTATACAAAAGATAATCTGTATCTGATTATTTTGAAAAGTAGCTGCTTGCAGATATATGAAGAAAAGGTAAGTATTTGATTTGGATAATGTAAGTAATTTGACGAAATTTCTTCAAGCCTTCTCTTGGAAAATTTTGATTGAGAATGAAACCGATTATAAAAAATTGCCATGTAAAGACAACTGATTTGTAATTTATAGAATTGTAACTTGAAACGATCAGTTTTTCTCGAGCTTGTTTTGTTTTGCACTTTGTCAAGAAAAAATTTCGCCAATTTTGATCATAGATAAGGTGTTAAATGAAAATTTGGGTATGTCAATAAAGAACCTCGAACTTTTACATTGATTTCGATTTTTATGTGAAAAATTCAAGCTGGACTTTGTTATAGACATAAAATAACAAAATTGAAATGCAGATTTTTGTGAATAAAATGTCTCTTTTAGCGCAAAAGCAAGTTTGCAATCAAAAAAAGAAAAAAATGTTTTCATCGAAATTGTTTTTTTTTCTATGGAAATCGTACAATTCTCATATAGAATTTCATATTTTCATTCAAACAATACAATTTTTGTTCAAAATTTCTGTAAAACCAAAACTTTTTGTTAAACTTTCATAAAACCAAAACTGTCACTTGTTTGGTTTGAAATTTAAAAACTAATTTAAGGTAACTTTCAAAAAAAGTTCAGTGTCGATTGGACAAATGCTGATCGTAAAGTTTTTTTGATGAAAATTGTATGATAAGGAACGAAAGAAGAAAGAATTTATTTTCTCGATTGGTAAATACATTGACAAAATTAAAGTAATTTATCATTTATATACAATCGAGAGAGACAGCAAACGAGACCATGCGGTCTACCAACAGCTGCCCTTAAGTATAACATCAATAGTAAACAGCATTATGGAAGAAAAATTAATTTGAAAAAAGAGTGAAAAAAAGAAAGAGAAATTGCGAACATAAAAATACTATCTGCATTTTAATGGTGTGTGCGTGTGATCTCTAGTGAATTATACTTATGACCTGTCTCTCAGCCATGAATATCAAAACATTTTTTTTTTTTTTTCTAAAAATTTCTAAGTTTTTTCTGAAAAAATTTTTAGTGAGAAAAAATTCAAAAAATCACAAAAATTGTCATATATCCTGAACTAAAAGGCTGCAGAGCATCATTTTTTTCGTCAAGAATCGCAATATATAGTTGGTGGTCTTGCAGCATTTACCCAAGGTATTCGTAATTAAACATTTTAAAAATTAAATACTAAAGATGTCAGCTCGTTGTTATTTAATAGGTATCCATTTTTGAATTCATGATAATAACATTTAACTTTTTCAATGTTCGCATTTTCGATATCATTTAGAAGTAAACCCCTTGTTCTGAGAATATTATAAAGCCTAGATCCCCGATACGCCACTGAGTGTTTTTCGAATAGTCTTTTCCTAAATGTTTCTTTTAGCATGTTTAGTTTTCCTCTACGGGTTTCGCGTAATGGATTTTCAAATTCAAATAAATTATTCAAAAAACTTTCGCTATGAAGTTTATTAATCGATCGCAGCACGATTTTCAGTAATTCATAGACATGGAGCTCATGGACTGTTAGTATTTGATGTTTAATGAAAATGTCTTCGGAGTGGTCCCTACGATTTCTGAAAAATATTAATTTTAGAACCTTTTTCTGAAGCATAAAAATCGGCAGCAAAGATGAATAGCTGCAACAACCGCAGACCAGAATACCATATATGATTATTGTTGTGATGTTACTACGATAGTACTCTAAGATCTGATGCCTAGGTGCGTAATAGCGTAGCTTGGAAATAATGCCCGATTGCTTGGCTAATCGCATTTTTACATTGCCTATATGCGAAACGAACGATAATTTGGAGTCAAGGTATACACCCAGATGTTTAATCACGGGTTCTTTCTCAAGGTTACAGTTATTTAATTGAAAGGTCATTAAATTGGAAGTCTTTAAATTCATTTGTACCGTTTTATCCATATTTATACTCAATTCATTTGCATTAAGCCAGTATTTCAGTTTGATAATGTCCTCTTCAACCCAAAGATTTATTTGACCAATTGCTGTGACATTTGTATCATCGGCAAAAAGGACAATTTCTGTTGAATTGCATGCATGAGGTAGATCATTGATATATATATATATATATATATATATATATATATATATATATATATATAAGAAATAGTAACGGACCTAAAATAGATCCTTGAGGGACACCACATTTAATAGTCGACCAGTTTGAAGAAATTCCCTTAATTTCTACACGTTGAATTCTTTCATTCAGATATGATCTAAACCATTTATGCGCATTTCCTCTGATACCGTATGATTCGAGTTTTAGTAACAGAATATTATGTTCTATTGTGTCGAAGGCTTTTTTCAGATCAAAAAAGAAACTAATTATGCTTTTATTGTCATGGGAACGCATTTTTTCAGTAAAATCAACTAGTGCATCGACAGTACTGTGTTTTGATCGAAAACCAAACTGCCTACAATGAATAAGTGAGAATTTTTCTAGATAATTATAAATTCTTGTGTACATGGCTCTCTTGAAGATTTTACTCCACACTATTAGGAGAGATATTGGTCTGTAATTGTTTTCTACAACTCTTGATCCACTTTTATGCATAGGGATAACTTTCGCTCTTTTTAATCTATCTGGAAAAATGCCCTGTATAAAGGAGTTGTTAATTAAAGAAGCTAAGTAAGGAATGGTTGCTGGTGCCGATAGTTTAACTAATATGTTGTTTATATTGTCGTCTCCCTATGAAGATTTATTATCAAGATTGTCGATGACTTTTTGCACTTCACATTCTGTAACAGGATATAGAAAAACCGACTGCTCAGCCTGATTAAGAGATGGCAATGGTAAGTAATCTAAATTTTTCTTAAGCTCTGTGCCTATAGCTGAGAAGAAATTATTAAATCTCTCAGCAATATCAAATGTTGACAGAGCTTCCTTGTGCTGCAGACAGGATTCATGCACTGGAACACTTGCATCTTTAGTATTTTTTCCACTTAAATCATTGAGTAGTTTATATTTTTGTCTTGAGTCTCCTATACATGCTGTAAATTTCTTATTATAGTATTTTCTTTTCGCCGATTTAATTTCTTTTTCTAACTTAGATCTTAAGTTTTTAAAATTTTCTAATAATATCTGATTTATTGGATTACTTTTCCATAAACGGTGGGCTCTATTTCTTTTGGTGCGTAAATTTTTTAACGTATTGTTGAACCACTTTGGTTTTTGGAACTCAGGTTTTCTGTTTATTCTCATGGGTGCAAAGTATGTGGTAATCTTGTTGAAAGCCGCAGAAAAACTGTTAAAAGATTCCGATGGATCAGTAGAATGGCAAATTTGTATATTATCACTTAGCTCAGTATGTAGAGCGTTTATATACATATCTGATTTATGCTTGGTTTTAATAAATTGTAGGTCACGAAATAAACGATTTTCTCGATTTATTAAATATGGAAGACTCCATTGCAAGAAGATAGGGAAATGATCCGAGAAGTTTTGGTATTCGAGGACTTGGTGGTCTGTTTCGGTTAAATTTTGATAAATGAAATGATCTAGACATGTATTTGTTGTGTCAGTAACTCTTGTTCCTTTGGTATCGCCAAGTTCAAACCCATTCGAAAAAATTCAGGTAGTTGTTAGATAGTTGATTTACTTTTGAAATGTTAACATTAAAATCGCCACAGATAACAAAGGGAATTGAGGGTGAGGAGTTATCTTCCAAAAATTTATCAAGTTGATCAATAAATGTTAATTTGTTTATTCTAGGAGGGTTGTATAATACGGCTATTTTAAACTGGTAGTTACTTTTTTCAATTGACACAAGGGTGCATTCATCCATGCTCGTGGTAGTTTGTTTTAGAAGCTTGAAATCTTCACGTATTTGTATCATTACATAACCTCCACGGCTTTTTCTGTTACATGTTACAAACTTATTATAGCCATCAATGAGATAGCATTTACTGTCATCGTTTTCTGTTAGCCATGTTTCTGATAGACATAAAATAGATGGAGGAGACTCAAGACTGTATACTAGTGCTTCCAATTCACTTAGATGGCCTTTCAAAGAGCGAACGTTTATATGTAGCACTGAAATTTTAGGTTCCGGAGGGGGACTCCGATTGATAGAAAACACCAGTAAAGCAACTCATAACATCATTGACTGAATATTTAAGCAAATCCCCACCTTCTTAGAGCCCGGTTATTTTCTTTATGTAATTGTCATTTTTCATCTGATAGAAGAGAGTTCCCTCTCTTGACCAAGCCGAAGCAATACGGTTGTCTCCTTTCATCAGTTTAAGAAAGTTCAGTCTCGCATTAGTGAGGTCCTCGAATATCTTTATATCTTTCGTGCTTTATTTCTCGTTTAATTGACGCTTCTTTTTTAGAATTTCAACCTTGGCAACTCGCCGACAAAAACGAACAATGATGGGTTTGGATTTTCCCCGACCTGGCAGACGATGCGCGATCGATATATCATGTTGGGTGATATTTGCACCGATGCTTTTGGCAATGTTCACTACTTTATTGGTAGTATCAGCATTAGATTCGTGGTTTCCTTCTTCCGCTTCGCTGGCTACACCGATAATTCGCAGGTTTTCCCTTCTGGTGTAACTCTCTACTAACTCGGTTTCACAAAGATTTTACAGGTTGCACCGTCCTTCTTGTAAACATAATTGGCTTTTGACTTCTGAGAAAACTTGTTTCTTCATATCACTCGTAGCGTCATCGATCATGGCCTTCATCACTTCTTTCATCTCCTGTTTCAGTTTGGCAAACATAGTTGGAATGATATCGTTAATCGATGTTCTGATGGTTGTCTCGATTAATTGCAATAAGTTGGTGTCAGCTGGGTTTTGTTGTTCGATGGGACTTAGAACCTCGCAACCTCGTTTGTTGCAAGGCTTTGGAATGGGTGTCTGTCCTTGGAATTTGAGCATAGGGACATTTTCCGTGGCGTCTACTTCTAATTGTACTTCAGCTGGAGTGTTCGAGTCAGCGTCGGAATTTGGGGCGTAGTTTGATTGATAATCGGCCCCGCTGTTTGATTGAACATGAGTCATGATCATTTACAGCTTCTATTTAATAAGTTTATCTCAACAATTAGGCTTTTTTCTACAGACTCTATATATGAACGCGTATGATAATTTCTCTTTTTCTATGGACGCTTAAGGTTCCTTATTTGTTTTTCAAGGGTGTTGAGACTTTGTTAGGATGATCATTAATCTATAGTTTTTATGAAGTAGCCGAAATATTTGCAAGTCAATTTCCAGTGTCTTAATGGCTTCAAGCGTGGATTTTTTCTAATCAGTTAGGAGCAAGAGCTGGAGATTGACTGTCATGAAATGACATTGATAATGACATTAATCGTTTTTCTTATTACGATCATCTTTTAAGAGGTGATGACCATCTAGAAAAATCTGAAAATTTGTTCACGCTCGATTTTGATTTTTCTTCGCGGTTTTGATTTTTTTTTTTTCAATTAAGTTCATTTCTTCCTTTAAAAGGAAGTCAAGCTCTACTATCCAACAACAAAAGTGTAAGGATCACGAAAAACGTGATCGATTTCTAGTTTCAAAATTAAACTATCAAATTTTCAGCAAAACAAAAATCTTAAAATTGTTCTATGCATCTATTTACTCTTCTCAAACTAAATCTATTTCAAACAGCAGTTCATAAGTCTCGACTAATTTTCCCGCACTGACAAAAATTGATTGAAAATTAACATATTTCTTTCCGGGAGCTTTAATTAAAACAAGGATGACCAGTTGTGCTGCTGTTTAAGAGTACTTATTTTTCCGAGCACACTTTTTTGCGACAATTTTTCTAACATCAACAATTAATATACTTTCACTTTTGAGTTTTTTTTGAGGGGGAAGAGCATTTTTTAAAAACTTCAGGAAGTTGTCAATAACTTTTTGTCAACTGTTTTCAAATCATGTTAATCTGAAAACTTAAATAAGTCTTAATTCTTTTCGGAAATCCGATACACCACTAGAAGTGTTTTAGTATGATACTGCATTCGAAAACACATTTGAAAACGTTAAATATTTATCAGTATGAAAAACAGCTGAGAAAGTGATTGGAAAGCAATTAAGAATCAATTAATGAAGATGATGTAATGTGAACAAGATTCTTGCCGCTCTGTCTTCTGTTTTTTTTTGCCAAATGGAAAAAATCCGGAGATATTTTGAACATCTTAAAACATCGTAATTGAGTTCCAAGAAAAACATCATTGCTGATCAATTTATGAAACCTTAACTCCAGAAATGAGGATGATGTAATGAATAGCTTTGTTTCTGCCGAGCAAAACTTTTTATAACAAAAGTTTTTGAAAACTCGTTTTCTCAATACTAGAATCTCCAGAATCTTAAAAAATCAGTTCAAAGCCACGGATAGTCGCGGGAAGAGTTAATTTGACAATTTTTAAACTTCACATGAGTTTTTTTTTGAATGATGCTTGTTTTGTTAATGGAAGTTCCTGAGGTTAATTCATGCTACTTTAAAACAAACCAAAAATAGTCATAACAAAAAAGACGTTCTCATACACCAAGTGGTTTCCATCACTGATTTTTCAAATTTTCGGTTTTCTTTCTCTAAGACATGAAACAGAAATAAGAAAAATAAATGGGCCTTCTACTGCTTGTTTTGAGCAAAGAATATTGTGTCCTTGCATTTGCAAAAACTCTTTTACTCAAATATTTAGCCATTCTTCATAACTTACAGTCATCAAACTAGAAAAGCTCAATTCGTTCAAATATGAACATCAAGTAAATAAAAACAGTCTTATGTTTTTTTCTGCAAACGACTTCAGATATTTTATCACACGCGTTTTCGCCCCTCACAGGACAAGTTTTTTCACATCGTAACACGTACATTATTTTGTCGTATTTAAATATTTTTCATAAAAATGAAAGATTACTTCAGTAGTTAAAACCACAACTGCCAAATGGAACACATTTCATAAAAACATAAAATCGACAAATAATGCCAGATTGTAGTTTCAGCAATAATGAAAATGTGCCGCTTTTACCAATGTGACTTAACAAATAAACTAAACAGCTCGAATCAGCTTATAGTATAAACACGCATTTGTATAATACATTTTTCGGTTGGCTGACTTATTTATGTACTGTGCTCTGAAACTTAAGTTTGAGCCATGCTGAAACTATGCGAATGACCAATAAGCACCATATACAAAAGCTAGCATTTATAATTTATTAAACCGATATTACTTGGTTACGTACGCGATAGCTATCGAAAACTTCTCTCGTTAAAAATCAGCTGCATTATTTGCCATCTTTTAAGTCAAAAACTCATTACTTGAAAAAAATGACAGAAGAAACCGTTTACAGAGCAAAACTGGGTAAGTACAATTTCGATTCATCAAAAAAGGCAAGCAATTTAAAGGAAAAATAGGAAATTATGTAATGGTGATGTAATTTGAAGCTGAGCAGCTAGAGATGTACAAAGAGATGAAGGAAATTATGCAAGAGTTGGTAAAGACTAAAGGAGGTAGCTTGAGCGAAGAGGAGCGGAACCTACTCTCTGTGGCGTACAAGAACGTAGTTGGCCAACGCCGTTCGGCCTGGCGACTCGTGTGTAGTATCGAGGGAAAGATTTCGGACGACTGGAAAAGCCCGATTGTGAAGGAAATGCGGGAGACGATAGAGAAAGAGCTGAACGATCTGTGCCACGAGATCATCGACTTGTTGGAGAAGCACATGTTGCCGCCTCAGGACGAGTTCGCGGAAGTAGACATGAGTGATGCAGCCACGGTGGAGAAAGTTGAGGGTGCTGTTTTCTTCTACAAAATGAAGGGAGATTACTTCAGGTAGAGACTCAACAAAACCACCAAAAGCAAACAATAACATCAACAGCAACCCAGAAAGTACTGCTTAAAAAATAATAAAACAGAAAACAATTATTCTCAAACAGCATTCACCAAAAAGTTCTACAAAAAACAGTAACAAGTTCTACAACTGCAGCTATAAGCATTTCAAAATCACATTCAGTTCGAGTTTTGTACAAAAAATCGAAATCAGATGGGCCCGGGTCTAATAAAAAACAAACTAGATTTTTTGAAAGAAGTTTTCACTATCTGACTGAGGACTATAAACTCCCTTGCATCATACTCATACACAGCACATGCTTCTAAACTGGATACAAGTTCTATTTAGACAATTTACCCTATTTTCTGTGTTTTCTGAACAAAAACTGTGTATTTCTCACCTATCATTCTAAAAAATATAACCTAAAATTGGTTCACCGCTCAACCGAAACGAGATAAACGTTGATTCTACAGGCTTGGAGAATAGACAAAAGTTGTAAAAATACTATGCAAATTAACACTTGCTATAACTTATTTCTATGCATTAGGTTGCTTACGTTAGCTATATGTAATAATCAGGTCAGGTGGCCTTGTTGTTAACGCTTTTGTCAAGCTAATGTGCAATTGGGGGATCAAAACCCCCCAAGATTGGTTGTTAAATTTTGATAGTTTTGATGAGGTGATTCATCGATCAAATCAAACTTTTCAGTCTAGTTTTTCGTTCTCAGCAACGTTTCTGCGGATAATTTTTCCCAATGAGACTTGATGCCATTTCTTACGTTCTATTCAAAGTCTCAAAAGTATGACCAAAACTTTCACTATCTGACGAAATGTACTAATTAATTTCAAACGCATAAATCATGAAGCTTTGATCAAAATTCATTTTTTATTGTTTGATTTGCGTTTAAGCGTTTGAGCAGGCTTATTATCTTAGGCTAAAATACTATTTCCTTCAACTTTTTTGCCAGAAATTCGTAATAAAATGTTGAATTATAGCATTGGTTTTTTTTGGAAAACTTTGTTTCTAATTTGAATTCTGGTCGGAAATTGTCTATATCCAGACTGTTCTCGGAATGATGAAAATTCTTAAACAACAGCAACCAGCATTGGTTTTTATAATTAGTTTGAACATCAATTTTCCAAGCTTTGGATTTGCCTGAATAGCTTTTTTTGTTCGGACCATTGAAAATGGGGAAGAACTTTGTATTCGGGTGTGTGTTAGTTTTTTTTTGCTTTTGTTTGTCTTTTTGTTATCCACACAAAATCAGGTAACACAAAAGCTGGTATATTTGGACTGGGTTGATTGATATATCATATTGAAGCCTCTTCAGTCGTGATTCCGACGACATTAAAAAATTTCCAAAAATTTTTCTCAGTTTCGAGAAAAACCGATTTCAAATTTTTGACTTTTGGTCTAAATTCGAACTAATATGGCGTGAACATGTAGACTTACAAGCTGAGTTATGCCAACTTTATGACTTTAAGTTTAAATTTCAGCATGTACAGCTAGTTTTTGGAATTTCAGCATCATTTTGGGAACCAAAAACATCTAAACGTTTTTTTGGATTTCTTGTCATTTTTCTACATTTTTTTGTTCAATTTGCCTATTTTACTATGACTGTCTAATATGCCTAAGTTATTTTTTTAACGTCAGACCCTTTTATCACACCAAGCAGAAAAAACTACACTATTTTGGAAAAAAAACTTCTAAACCGCAGTTTTCTGAAGACTATCATTGGTCGGAACATTCTGTGATACTCTCACAGTAACCGGATATCCTTGTTTATTGTATAGAATTGTGTGAATAATATTATTCCATAATCTATCAATTTGTATATTCTAAATATATTTGTTGTTCCGACCATTGGAAATTGTTTATTCGGGTGTGTTTTATTTTTTTCTTTTTGTTTTCCACGCAAGATCAGGTACCACAAATAGTTATCGGACTGCGTTGTGTGAATTTCCCAGTGTTGAGAAAAACCGGTTTAAAATTTATGTTTTTCGTCTTATTTCGAGCGAATAAAGAAACGAGCAGTCTTATTATGGCCTAAAAGCTTATTAGAGCTTAATTTAAAACGTAAAAACGTAGTTTTACTTGGGTAGCGATTTTTTTTTCGTTTTTCTAGTAATTTTTCTTCAAATATTGTTTTTCATTTTGCTTATTTTAGTATGGCTGACGAATACACCTAATCCCCAGTTTTTTACAAATACACCTAATCCCCAGAGTACACCTAATCCACCACGCCGAAAAGAAACGATGAAAGTTTGAAAAACTTTGTTGTGTTTTTTAAGACTATGGTCGGAACATTAACCTTGGCCGCAACAGTTTTAAGACTATGGTCGCAACTTGCACAGTAACCGGCTATCCTTGTTTTGTTCTGTTTTCTCTGTTCGCTTCAAATAGAGTAACTTTGGATGAAAACTACTCATAGACCAGAACAACATTGGAAATCTCACAAAGTCACTGAACTTTTTAGTGAAATGTACTAAATCGGAAATAGCTAAACTAGACTTAAAACTAGCTCTGAAGCAGCAAAATATAATCAAAATTTTGAAGAATTTGTGCAAATGAATTCTGCTTTAATTTTTGTCGGCCGATTTTATTGTTTTTTAAATCAAATATTCTCTGCTCCAAAACAAAGTCCTAATATTTGTTCAAATGCAAGCCACAACCTGATTTTGAAGTGTTTTTTTTGGAAGTTTCAAGCATCTGGATTACCGTAGGAAAACAATGGGAGCGAAACTTTAACCTTTTTTGTTGGAAATTGTTTTTTGACAACATACTAGTTTTTGCGGCCAAAAAAAGAATAAAAATTATTCTATTATTACGCCACCAAAAGCTTTTGAAATACCGACTCCCATAGTATGGAAATTAGAACACAGTGCATTACCTGCAGAATATTCGTTTAGCATCGATGTCTTCTGCTCTTAGGACGAGGTTCCCGGGTTGACCGCCATACAATAAAAATACTAGTCATACTGTTCCGTACAATTTGTCTATGAAAAAATGCTAGTCATACAGTTCCCATTTATGGCCATACAGTTTCATTATGGTAAAATGTTAGTCATACAGTTCCATACTATGGAAAAAATGCTAGTCATAGAGTTTTTATACACTTTTTTAAACGTATGAACTGTATGGCAAACTGTATGGGAATTGTATGACTAGCATTTTTTGTCAACCCGGGTTGTCGTATCTTTGGTGTAGCGAGGTTAATTTGCCTCGCCTGATGCTGAAATTGTTAATGATACTACGGTCGAAAATCATTGGTGTGGCCGTTGTTTTCGCTCTTGTCTTCGTTTTCTTTTCGAAAGTCCAGAATTACTTTCCATATTCATCCTCTCACTTGTCAATATGCGTCTTATAAGGAGCACTCAAAGTTATGAAAACGATATCCTTCGCGTCAGCCAGACATCAACTGGTGACTATAAATAGCTTGCCTTTAATAAAAGTCCAGTGTCCTTTGATGTGTTGAAGTTGGCATTCTGAAAACAACACTGCCGCAAATGCAAACTTTTTTTTGAATTTGCAACTATATGGTCATGTGAGTACATTGTTTTCTTTTGTGTTATTAGGTACCTAGTGGAGGTGTCTAGAGGAGACAAGAGGGACGAAATGAGTGAGCAGGCTAAGGCTGCCTACAAGTGGGCGGAGAAAGTGGCCCAGAACCTCAAACCCACCCACCCCATCAGACTGGGTTTGGCCCTCAACTTCTCCGTCTACCACTACGAGATCGCCGGCAACCCACAGGACGCCTGTGAACTGGCACGAAAGGCCTTCGACGACGCCATTGCCGAGCTCGATTCGGCTTCGGAAGACACCTACAAGGACTCCACGCTCATTCTGCAGCTTCTGCGGGACAACCTTTCCCTCTGGACAGCCGAAAACGACCAGGAGGAACAGGACGACAAATAAACAATGCACCCAGCGATCTGAATTGCCACTTTTTGTCAAAATGTCATAGAAATTGGCCTAATGGCCTTTCGGATTATTACCCATCTCTCGCTTGGCTCATTGATCAAACTAGCGAGCGATTGTCTTTAACTCTTTTCTTATACTATAACATCAATCAATCATTTATAAAGTCAATTTAATTGAATATGAAACTTTGCTTTTAGCATTTTTTTAGTCTAAACACTGGATAAAAGCTGCTTTAATGATTAGAAGCTAACTCTTAAAATTTTGTATAAGCAGTTTTCAAATGTTTTCAGAAAAAAATTGATTTCAATTTCATTTTCAAATCGAGATTTTATACTTTTACATGGTAGCGCTGTTTATAAAAGCTTTTGTATAGCTACTATGTGAAACTTTTCAGCGACAAATTAATTCCTTTTTCCCTGAATTAGTCATTTCATACCCGAGACGGTTCGATTTTAACGGGCAGCCAAAACAGATGTTAATATGAGATATGTCATCTTTTTATTATTGTTAATATCATCTATGCGTGCATGGAATCTTTTCAATTGGGAGCTCTTTTCAATTGATCATATCTGTCAGTTCTTCATATTAAAAACAACTCCTGTCAAATCGTATCACAAAAATTGCTTGATAAAAATTTTTTTCTGTACTTTCCTTTTTACCTAAAAATGTAATGCATACAATACATACGGATATTAGAAGTTGGGCGATAAGCTTTTTTTTTTCTAGCTTGCATAAATTTTGAATGAGTGCGAAATGGCAGAGGATGAGGCACTTAGCATAGAAGTAGGGCATTCACTGCGAAATTGTCAGAGTCTGTATTTGATCCCCTGCCATGGCAGTGATAAAACGTTAGGTCAAACTCTTACTCACACAGCCTGACAAATTCCGACTGCAAAAGAGTTACTACCTGAAAATTTTAGACGCAAAAAACGGCGTTGATTTGCGAAAAAGAGCTTCGCTCAAAATAACTCAGTCTGAAGTGTGGAAAAAAACTGACCAAGCTTAGACAGACCTGCTAGCTTTCCGGGATGACCAAAAATACTAGTCATACAATTTCCATATATGGAAAAATGCTAGTCATGCACTTTCCATACAGTTCCATACGTACAGAAAATTGCATGAAAGGTCTATGATTAGTATTTTTTTCATATATGGAAATTGTATGACTAGCATTTTTCCATAAACCAAAAATATTGATTTTTTACATTTTAATTTCTCAAAACTTTTTGGTTGTGTTCGTAACCGAACACAAATGACATAAACCTTGATTACTCAAACGTAGTAACCAACGGTTTGGCCGTCTCGCATTAAAAATGCATTGGAAACAGCCTGAAATATCTCAGACAATTAATATAACGAAAGTAATGAACTTTTAAATTTTGGCAATAATTTTCAAAGATGATTATTTCTAAAATTTGAATTTTTACTTTACCAGACATTGATCTAGGCATACAAAAACATGTCATACAAAAGAAAGAGGAGTTTAAAGCGTTTTTGAAAAAAGTTATGAAGAGAAAAGGAAAAAAAATCCAATATTAGTATATCCAGGACTACTTTATACATACAAAAAATTAAATTTTGCATGCAAATTTTTTTTTTCAAAAAATGTTTGTTTGAATACGAAAATCAATTTGCGGTTGGAAAAAAAAACACAAAAAATTTTTGGGGGCAATTTCAAAATTTTTGTCGTCGCCATCAAAAAAATGCTAGTCATACAATTTCTATATATGGAAATTGTATGACTAGTGTTTTTTTTTCAGAAAACAAAAATAAATTTTTTTCAGAAAACAAAAAGAATTTTTTTTCATACCAATTTTTTTCCTTTTTTCAATTTCGATACCAAAACAACTATAAAATACCTTTGAAATTCGACTAAACTCATTTTGCAAAAATGTATGAAATTTGTTTGACTAGCATTTTTCCATAGACTAAGTGTATGAAATTGTATGATTAGCATTTTCGGTCTATGGAGGTCAACCCGGGTTTTCATGGATCTTCTACGAATCGCAGAAACCTCAATTATTATAACATTGCTCAAAAACAAACACATCGCTCAAAAACAAAAAATATTTGTACGACAATTATGCTTCTCATCTAAATGAATTTGAATATCTTACTGTGCTCGTTCGATCCTAAGAAACACAAGGTTTTTTTGGGTTTACATGTTATATGGAGAAAAATTTCTTGAGGATAAAAAAAATATTTTTTTTGCGATCATTTTGATTTACAACTAATTTTTGCTGAAACTCTCGTTTATATCTAATATCTTCGACACGGGTTAGAAATCATCGACACGGGTTAAAAAGTACAAGAATACAACTTTTTTATTGAAATAAAAGAAGAAGCTTATTGAGAAAAAATGAATTTAGTTAAACGATCTTTCTTTTAAATCAATTACCAACTAGCTTTCTTCCAAATACTGAGAACAAAAAGAATTGAGCACGGCTTAAAAAGTAACAAGTCTTCTCAAAAAAATAAGACGAATTTTTTCGGGCAAGGACTTTGAATCTTGTGAGTGCTCTGTATTTTGCCTCAGATAACTAATCATGAATCCATAATTTATAAAAGCTTAAGTAAACTTATTTGCTTCCCCGACCAATATCAAAAAACTTAGCGCTATGTTTCGTGTTCTGCTTCAATATTCTGTGGGACTAAATTTTGATTACAGAAAAAGTCCGCTGCGCTGACATAATTCGCAATTACGTGATGAGCAACATTGAAAAAATGTTAAAAACCAATTTCAAATTATTCTTAAATTTTGACCAAAAACGCCCTTTTTTAAAAGTCCTATGACAGAAAAAAGGACTGCTCCTATACTGGCCCCCAATTAGTGTTTGGGAAAAAGAAAACATTGAGAAAACTATAATATTTAGCTTGATAAAAATAATTTTTTATGTGCTTAGTTTTTGCGCCGAGCGTGGAAGGACCAATTAGTTTTGTTAGCCCTCAATTCAGCCCACAAAACGATTTTTGTGGTGCGGGATAACATTCGGGGCGTAACTGTTTCGCTTTGAATTTTTTGAAATAATATAGTGGCGTGTACATCCAGCTGGATCCACGACAAATATCCCACGGATCGACTCATTGATTCAACAATAAACTCTTGAGAATTTGATTTGATTAAAAAGCCACTCCGAGCAAAAATTGATCATCATTTTTCTTCAAAAGTTGGAACAGCAGAAACAATCGCTCCCCACACTGAGGTTTCAAAGATAATAACCAAGTATTCTAGAATTTTTTTGTCAACCTCCACAAAGTGGAAAAACTTTCGAGTTTTAAATTTCAGTTCAATTTTCTTTTCAGTCAAATGAATAAAAATCAATTGCGATA